>NC_141537.1:141815391-142189141 GCF_021556685.1 Rattus norvegicus | reverse complement strand
TCTCATTGTGTTCCTAATTCTTCAGCCTTTACTTATTATTATATGAGGAGGGTCACAATTCTATTATTGATTCAAACTTTATTACATTTTTCTGTCAAAACAACTAAAACCATCTCCTTAAACTTTCTTCCTAACATTATTTGAATCGAATCAGGAACTCTATAAAATCATTAATTGATATAAACAGTATGAATTCATGAAAGTTCATCTTCATTTTAAACTGCAGGAAATTTGCCCAATGAGGTGTACATTTTTCTGTTAAAACAATAAAACCGTCTCCTTAAATTTTCTTCCTAAAATTATTTGAATCCAATCAGAAACTCTATAAAATACTCATTAGTTCATGTAGACAGCATTAATTCATGGAAGTTCATCTTCATGTTTACCTTCAAGAGATTTGTCAAATAAGGTGGACTGATGCCCAGGAATCAATAGGCTATGTAATAATGGCAGGAAAGGCATATATGTAGTGAGAGGCAATCCTGGGTCAAAGTCTCTGGGGTTGCGGCTCTCCAGAGTGTACACATAGCAGCCATACAAAAATGGTGGGCCATCTCTGGGAAGCTCACTTGCTTGCCATAGTTTTTCCTAGATGGCTTCTGTCACATGGGTACCTTTAGGAGCCTGAGCTGGAGCTTCAGCCTCAGCCTTGGTTTGTGCCTTGGGTTTTGGTTGGCAGATCTGCCACTCTTGACTCTGTAGACCCAAATCTAATTCCCAAGTTTGGGGCAGGCGATGAAAGCAAGTCGGGGGAGCTTGCAGTTTGGGACATTTGCCACCTTGGGTTTAACCCCCTTGGGTTTTACAAGGGCCTTGACAATCTTTTACTACTCACTGACTTTGTATTGTTTTCCTGCATCTTCTTCAGGTCCTTTTTGTTGTTTCTTTTTTGCAAAAATGCATATTCCTCAGGAACTTAGGGTTCACCTCCTTAAAAGATTTGCATATTTGTTACCAGGATTTCTTGAAGCCATTTCTATGCAATTTGGGGGACTGGTTGTGTATGGTGTGGTTCTGGACCTGGTCATGTCTGCACAGCAACTCACAGCTACCAAAGCACCTGGGACCAGAAGAGAAAAATACCTCTTTGGTTTTTTTTTTCTTTTTAATAATTCCAATGAGTATGTGCTTACATGCACCTCTGCATATCACTTCACACATGTATGGATCAGAAGACAACTTTCTGAAGCAATTCTCTCTCTCTCTCTCTCTACTGTGGTTTTGAGATCCAACTTAGGTCATTGGGCTCATGCTGTAAATGTATTTATCTCAGTCTGACCCCCTCTGTGTCTTTTGAGATAGGGTCTTATGCATCCCAGGATGTCCTAGAACTCACTAAACTGCCCCAAGCCTTGTGGTAATTCTCCTATAGTAGCCTCTCAAATGCTGGGACTACAGGAATGTGCTACGGTTTCTGCTTATTTGTCTCTTAGATTATATGGTATTTATAACTTGCTTTTCCAAGGCTTAACATATTTTATTGTTGCATTTTGAAGTTGAATGTGGGGACAGTTTCCTAAAGAGCTTTAAACTAAATGGAACAAATTTGTACTAGGTCTGCAAGCCTCGTCTCCCTACTGACTTACCTGTCTTTAAGCTTGTAATGATCCCCAGGGGAAAGGCGCCAGCCCAGAGCATCATTTCCTTTTGAGTCGACAGTTTTAGCTCCTAAAATGGCCCAGAATGCAATCTGAAGAGGAGAGGCATTCATCTCGTTCATTTTTCTCTCAGAGCAGAGATGTGTAGTATGTGATTACAGATGGAGCCTTTAGGAGAGCAATAAAAATAGCTCTGACAGCCATTTCCAATAAAAAAATAATTTTTCATTGGGCAGAGTAGCCAATCAATGAAGACACTTTCAGAGCCCTTGTTTGGCAGTGTTTGGAGATATTGAGTCTCCAAAGTAGGCATGGAGAAGGGGATATGTGATTGATGCAGTCCAGAATCCATGCACCTCATTTTAAGAGAAGTGTCTTATGATCTTTAAGTTTCGAGATAAGATTTCCCTTAAAGTCTTTTTCTAAATAAGAATCGACAGAGTGACGGTTCTCCCACCTCCTGCTCTTGTGAGGCCGTCATTATTTTTACTGAAACTGCTACTTAGTATAAAAGGGTTGAAGTTGTAATAACTGAGGCTTAAGAGCTATTCAGAGTGCCCTAAGCATTTCTTTCCGCTTTTAGTACCAAGGAGTTCTGTTTCTTCACTGATAAGGCAGGAATTGGGAAGCAGAGAGATTGTGAAAAGTTTACATAAAGCAAGTTTTATTATAATTGATAATTGTATAAATTAAATAGGAAGAACATTGCACTAATTCTGCCTCTGTGCTCCTGAACATTTCTTTGCTTTAAACAACACAATTTTAAATTCTCAGTATTGTATCTTATTGTGGCGAGGCATTATTTCTGGTGAAGCTGTAATAAAGCTTTTCTTTTCTATTTATTTGAATGTAAATTCTTTCTGAGGCTGAGTAAGTGCATTGATTTTATGTTCGAAGGAGATTAGTGGTTTAACAAAATGATAATATGGATTGCTTGTTTCTAGTTTCTACATTATTATTGGATTTCACTGCCTTTTTAACCCACAGAGTCTTTAAATATTTTCCTCTTTGTCATAGACAATGTTAAAACACATCATGATAATGACAAACCAGGCAGCTTAAGAAAACAAAATGGAGGTAGAGGGAGAAGATTAAAGTCAACTTCTAAGCACATGTATAGGTGCTTGCATTCTGACCTGTTGTATTTGTTATGTCTGTAGACTGTGATAAAACACCCGGAACAAAAGCAATGTATGAAAGAGTTTATTCTGGCTTATGGTTCCAAATGGACAAGCGTGTGTCATGGTGGGAAAGTATGATCAGGAAGCTCAGAGATCATATCTTCAACCTCAAATACGAGGCTGAGAGGGAACAGGAACGGGCTGACACTGTAAACTCTCAAAAGCCTTTCCTCAGTGGTGTACTTCCTCAAGCAAGACCATACCACCTCCCCAGACAGGGCCACCAACTGGGCACGTGTTCAAATGCACAAGCTCATGGGGCCTCATTCTCATTAAAACCACCTCAACTTTGATCACTCAAATGTTCTTTCCTCGAAAATGTTTTAGTTTTTTTTTTTTTTGGAAAGGAAGTATGGTCACTTGGATAAAAATGCAGAAGCATATGTTAATATCTTATAAGTTTTCTTTATGCAATTATGTAACTGTATATAATTACATTCTCTCTTCTCTCTTCTTAACCCATAAATTTACTTAATTTATAAATTGTTTTGAACCTTCCTAGTTCTTACTTCTTCAAACTGTGTACATCAACAATGTACTGTAAACATCTTCCTAAGGTTTTTTTTTTCCCCTTCACTTTTTTTTTAAATTAATGTAGATGGGTATTTTTTCTATATGCATATCTATGCTCTACTTGCAAGCCTGCCTGGTGCCCGTGGAGGCCAGAAGAAGGCATTGGATTCGGTGAAACTGGGGTTAGAAGGTTCTGAGCATGGGTACTGGGATCCCCTGGAAGAGTAGGCCATCTCCCCAGCCTCTCTGCCTTCCTGATTTTTTTTTTTTTTTGAGCATTGACCCTGATGCTAACTGAGTATGTGATCTTGGGTTTAATGTGAAAGTCCCAGTAATTTTAATTGTAAAAGTTGGGAGTATTACCACCATTGGGTTGATATTGTTATGAACATTGACTAAGGAAGGTGTCTTACAGCAAGGACCCTATGGGAAGTGATCTATATATGTCAACTTCTCTTCTCATACCTCTGGACTTTCCTTTATCCAATACAGAAGTGTGATCAACCCATTCCCTAATGTATCCTCTGAACTAGAACTATAGCAATCTTACAAATGCTTTCCTTGTCTGTAGTTGAGCTCATGTATGTGTGCCCCTCACACTGTAAGTATAGTGGCCTTTCTGTGGCTTATGTCATATGCACAGTGATGATGCCACCAAAGGCATATGTGCATCTTATAATCTATCTTCCTCATTCCTGTCCAGCTTCATTTTATGCATTTCTTTTCTGCTGCATATTTTGTTTTTTTTCTACCTACCAGAGTCCCCATAGACTACTTTCCTCCTTGACAAGGTCCCCATCCCCTTTACTACATGTGTTGATGTTCTAATATCCAGTGTCTGGGGATATCATCTTATTTGAAAATTATGCTCTTTCCAGATGATCAATTTAAGATGGGATCATTAAGACGGTCTCTAAACCAATATGGCTATGCACTAAAAGGCTCACACACACACACACACACACACACACACACACACACACACACACACACACAGAGACATGTACACATATGCATACAGAGGAAAGGCTCAATAAAGTAAATTGATCTATCATCTAATATTCTTTTTTGATTTTATTAAATATCCTATATTTTATTATCAGTTTATTATATTAGGATTTCAAAATATAAAAATCATGACATATAAACTTATAAATACTTTAATTTTATATTTTATTATAATTATTATAAACATTACCCAATACACTAATAAAATTAAAAAGAAGTCAGTGCCTTGACATTTTTCTTTTATTCTTCTCTCATACATTGCATTCTGACTGTAGTTTTTCCTCCTTCCAATCATCCCTGTCCTTCCCCACCTCTCCTTACTCCAGACCCACTCAGTTTCCCTTGAACAAAATAGCAGGTCTCTCAGGGACATGCATCAAATATGGCTTAACAAGATATAATGTGATACAGCAAGATACAAAGATACAACAAGATACAATAAGACTAGGCACAAATCCTTTTATCAAGCCTGGATGAGATAACCCAGTAGGAGGAAAAAGATTCCAAGCTCAGGCAAAAGAGTCAGAGACACCCTCTACTCCCACTGTTGGTAATCCCACAAGGACACCAAGCTACACAACCATAATGTATATGCAGAGGACCTAGGTTAGACCCATATCGGGTCCGTGCTTGTCACTGCAGTGTCTGTGAGTCCCCATGAGCCGTGCTTAGTTGGTCTGTGGGCCTTCTTCTCCTGGTGTCCTCTACCACTCTGGCACCTACAACCTGTCTCCTCTTTCTATGGGGGCTCTCCTGACTCTGTCTAGTGTTTGGCTGTGGGTCTCTGCATCTGCTCCCATCAGTTGCTAGGTGATATCCCTCTGATGACAACTGGCATAGGCACAGATCTATGTCACATTCTTATCCTTTGGAGCGAGAAATCTGACCTTGGTGATTTTCAAAATTAGAATCGTTCTTTTTCTTCTGACTGCTATGTTATGTGTTTGGTAGATTGGAATCATATCCTTTAGAAGACACAGCTTTAAGGATACTTTAAAGTTAGCTCAAAGACATAGTCAAAATTATCTCTGAAAACCCTTCTGTAATAGATCATTAACTATAGTACATGCAGTTTTTCAGCGTGTATACCATCTGGGACAGTGATTTTAATGTATCCATAAGAGAAGAATCTTAGGAAGTAGGCTTCCCAAATAAAGGCAGTGAATAGGAGAAAGCGGTCTCCATTTAAAGCCTGTCTTTCAGCCTGTGGAGGTGGCATATGTAACTGGTTCATATTATGCCTCCTCTCTCAGAGTATAAACACAGAATGGTTGTACTTTATTTCATTTTTCACATTTATAGCTTCCAGCTCGGCCTCCTACGGAGAACACAGTCACAGCTTGCTTGCGTAACTTTTCAGACCCTGTTCGTTCTGTTTCTTCAAAGCTTAGCCTTTTGCCTTTAAAGACTTCAGTCTCATCTCTAGTTTACAATGTTCCAGTCATAACCATTCTGCTTGCTGAGCACCAGTGGACGTTTGCTGCCTTCAACAGTCTGTGCTGATAAGTGACTCTGTCTCAGACACATTTAAGTCTTCTAGATAATTAAGGTTCTTCTAGGAGTTGGCCACTGTCTCTGGCTACATCATACCATATTCTTCTTGCCATATGTTGTAAAGACTGAGTGCCACCCCTGGTTTCTTTTGTACTCTGTACTTTTTGGGCCTGCAGGCAAAGATGGGATCTGTTTTTCATACTTATTAAGAACAGTTTCCTTGAGATGCGAGCATAGTCAGCTTGTTTCTATTTCTAATTTACATTGCACTTATTAAATGTGTATCTATCTATACCATTAATAGTGGATCAGCAAACTTATTGGCTAGTCCACCCAGGGGGAGCAAGCACAACTTCTATTTCTTTTTATTATGTGTTGGTGAGTGTGTGTGTGTTCAGTTATTATGTATGTATATGTGCAGAGGATAACCTTGGGCCTCTTTTCTCTGCTGTTGTCCACCTCGTTTTGAAGCATCTCTGAAGCTTGCCAAGTAGGCTAGAGAGCTTCAGGGATCTGCGGTTCCCTCCTCCCCACCCTCCCCACTCCCCATGCATTGAGATTAGAAGTGTGTACCACCACATACAGCTTTTTCTTAAGTGAGTTCTGGGGATCAGACTTAGGTCTTTATACTTGCAAGACAAGTATTTCCCCTTCTGAGCTGCCTCTCTAATCTCCCTCATTATTGTTATTTTTTCATTTTTTGTGATATATGTGATATGTGTGTACATGGTATGCATGGTTTTACATATGTGTGTGAATGTGCATGTGTGTGGGTGTGCATGTGGAGGTCACGGGATGATGTCTGGGAGTACTCTTTTTTTTTTTCTGCTTTTTTTTTTCTTTTTTTTTTCAGAGCTGGGGACTGAACCCAGGGCCTTGCGCTTGCTAGGCAAGTGCTCTACCACTGAGCTAAATCCCCAAACCCTGTACCCCATTTTTTTAAAAATTTATTTAATACTTAATAATAATTCTTTGGTTTCTGGGCAAACATCCCCCTCCCCCTCCCCTCCCAACCCTCCCCCATTGCTGCCCTCCCCGCAACAGTCTAGTTCACTGGGGGTTCAGTCTTAACAGGACCCAGGGCTTCCCCTTCCACTGGTGCTCTTACTAGGATATTCACTGCTACCTATGAGGTCAGAGTCCAGGGTCAGTCCATGTATAGTCTTTAGGTAGTGGCTTAGTCCCTGGAAGCTCTGGTTGCTTGGCATTGTTGTACATATGGGGTCTCAGGCCCCTTCAAGCTCTTCCAGTTCTTTCTCTGATTCCTTCAACGGGGGTCCTATTCTCAGTTCAGTGGTTTGCTGCTGGCATTCGCCTCTGTATTTGCTGTATTCTGGCTGTGTCTCTCAGGAGCGATCTACATCCGGCTCCTGTCGGTCTGCACTTCTTTGCTTCATCCATCTTGTCTAATTGGGTGGCTGTATATGTATGGGCCACATGTGGGGCAGGCTCTGAATGCCTGTACCCCATTTTTAATAGGGTTATTTGGTTCTCTCAAATCTAACTTCTTGAGTTTTTTGTATATTTTGGATATTAGCTCTCTGTCAGATGTAGGATTGGTAAAGATCTTTTCCCAATCTGTTGGTTGCCATTTTGTCCTAGTGACAGTGTCCTTTGCCTTACAGAAGCTTTGTAGTTTTATGAGGTCCCATTTGTTGATTCTTGATCTTAGAGCATAAGCCGTTGGTGTTTTGTTCTGGAAATTTTCCCCAGTGCCCATGTGTTCGAGGCTGTTCCCCACTTTTTCTTCTATCAGTTTGAGTGTATCTGGTTTTATGTGGAGGTCATTGCTTGATCCTCTTGCACTGAACACTCTTTCTACCTCCTCCTCTGAACCCGGCTCTCTCTCTCTCTCTCTCTCTCTCTCTCTCTCTCTCTCTCTCTCTCTCTCTCTCTCTCTATGTGTGAGTGTGAAATAAAGATGTCCCATTTAAGGCTGAGTATTCAGTCTTTTACCTTATTAATAAAGTTAGGTTTTGGAGGATTGGAGTTATATGCATATGTTAAATATGTAGAAAAACTAATTCTTGTTTTTTCAAAACCTAATTCTTTAGCCTTGTAGATAGTAGCTGTCATTCTTCACTCTTATGAATTATTCCAGAAAATTCTCTGTAAATATATGTATAGAGATAGATACACACGCCCTCTGGATTTCTTAATACATAGCACCATAGCATTTACTCTTTTATGACTAGCTTCTGCATTTTCCAGTATATCTTAGAGGTGGTTGTGAATTGGTGCACACAAACTACCTAATTCTTCATGGCTTTATAGTATTTTGTTGTGTGTACATGTAATTATTGAGAGACACGCAATCTGTTTCAGTTCTATTAACTGTTTAAAGCACACATCTGATTCTTAAAGAGCCTTGACCTTTTTATTTTTCCATTTTGAACTGAAAGAATAAAAGGGTAAGAGCGTTGAGATAATTTTCTTCACATGCCTGGCTTTTAATGAGCTATTTTAGGTTGTCATGACTTTCACATAATGCTTCAGCGTAACACTAATCAACTTAATCTTTCAAGTGAAGAATGATGATTCAGACATCATCGAAATGGTAATGTTGGACTTAGTCATGCAGGGTTGAATTAGAGCATTTTTTCCCCCTCAAACTGTCTGACAAAAGAGTCAAATTTTGTTTGTGTTATGCAATTTACTAGTCCTTTGTATATCATTACCTTTGTAGCATGTAGTCCAAACAAATGAACTGAAAATAAAACATAAACATGAGTATAAAAATACAAATCCTAGATAATTAGTATAGAACAGTAATTCTTGGACTCCAGTTTGTTTCTACTGGTTCCTGCCTTCTTTTCTTCACCACTGCTCCATCTCCCCCCTCCTCCTTCCTTTCTTCTTGCCTTTCTCTCCTCCCCTGCCCTGTCCAGTTCTCTTTGCCACTTTTTTCTTTTGAGACACAGACTTGCCTGTGCATCAGGCTGGCCTCAAATGTGAGCATCTTTCTGTTTACAGCCTCCCAGATGCAGTGGTTAGGAATCTGCCACCACACCAAGCTAAGATTTATGATTGTCAGTGTGAAAATCAGCTTGCTTTTTTGCTTATTAATTTATGTAATCTCAGTTGGATCTATGGCAGTGCTACTTTTAGAAGAAAATGCATGTTTAAGCAATTTTTCTAGTCTGTTTTAGTAAAACTTGTAGTGGAGAAGTCAGTTTCATGGAAGTATTGGATGTTTATTGAAGAACCTTTAAAAATCCTTTAGCAAATTAAAGATGTTTGCTTTGTATTAAACAAGCTGTTCTGTATTTTCAAAAATTACCTTAAGTTTTCATTAGTAATTAACCCTAACAATTTTAATTAATCCTAACAATTGAGCCTTTATAATTATAGTTGAATTTCAATGACTAAAATTTTTATTATATCTAAGATATGTGAATTTCTTCTTCATGAATTTTCCATTTTTATTTTGTTTTACTAGTTTTTAATTGACATTTTAAAATTTTATTTTCTTTATATTCCAAATGTTATCCCCTTCTCCCCTTCTCCCATATGACCTCCCTCTCCTCCAGCTTCAATGAGGATGCTCCCACTACCACCCATCCACTCCTACCTCAACACCCTGGCATTGGGGAAATAAGCCTTCACAGGACCAAGGGCTTTTCCTACTATCGATGCTGGGCAATGCAATCCTCTGCTATATATGTGACTGAAGTCATGGGTCCCTCCATGTGTACTCATTTGTTGGTTGTTTAGTCCCTGGGAGCTCTGGTGGGGTCTGGATGGTTGATATTGTTGTTCTTCCTATGGTGTTGCAAACCTCTTCAGCTCCTTTTATCCTTTCTCTAACTCCTCTATTGGGGTCCTCATGCTCAGTCCAATGGTTGGCTGGAAGCATCCTCATCTGTATTGGTAAGGCTCTGGCAAAGCCTCTCGGGAGATATCCATATCAGGCTCCTGTCAGCAAGGACTTCTTGGCATCAGCAATAGTGACTGGGTTTGGTGGCTGCATATGGGATGGATTCCTAAATGGGGCAGTCTCTGGATGACCCTTTCTTCACTCCCTGCTCCAGTCTTTGACCCTGTATTTCCTCCTGAGAGTATTTTGTTCCCCTTTCTAAGAAGGACTGAAGCATCCACATTTTGGACTTCCTTCTCCTTGAGCTTCATATGATCTATGAATTTTTTCTTAGGTATTCCAAGATTTTGGGTTAATATCCACTAATCAGTGAGTCCGTACATACCATGTATGTTCTTTTGTGACTGTGTTACCTCACTCAGGATGATATTTTCTAGTTTCATCCATTTGCCTAAGAATTTCATGTAGTCATTGTTTTTCATAGCTGAGTAGTATTCCATTGTGTAGATGTGTACATTTTCTGTATCCATTCCTCTGTTGAAGGACACCTGGGTTCTTTCCTGCTTCTGGTTATTGTAAACAAGGCTGTTTTGAACACAGTGGAGCATGTGTCCTTGTTATATGTTGGAGGATCTGTTGGGTATATGCCCAGGAGTGGTATAGTTGGGTCCTCAGGTAGTACTATGTTCAATTTTCTGAGCATCCACCAGATGGATTTCCAGAATTATATCAACTTGCAATCCCACCAACAATGCAGGAGAGTTCCTCTTTCTCCACATCCTCACCAGCATCTTCAGTCACCTGAGATTTTGATCCCAGCCATTCTGACTGGTGTAAGGTAGAATCTCAGGGTTGTTTTCATTTCATTTCCCTGATGACTAATGACATTGAATATTTTTTAAGTGCCTTTCAGCCATTCAATATTCTTCAGCTGTGAATTCTTTGTTTAGCTCTGTACTCCATTTTTTAATAGGGTTATTTGGTTCTCTTGAGTATAACTTCTTGAGTTTTTTGTATATTTTGGATATTATCTCTCTGTCAGATGTAGGATTGGTAAAGATCTTTTCCCAAACTGTTGGTTGCAATTTTGTCCTAGAGACAGTGTCCTTTGCCTTACAGTAGGTTTGCAGTTTTATGAGGTCCCATTTGTCAATTCTTGTTATTAAAGCATAAGCCATTGGTGTTTTGTTCAGGAAAATTCCCCCAGTGCCCATATGTTCAAGTGTCTTCCCCACTTTTTCTTTTGTTAGTTTCAGTGTATCTGGTTTTAAGTGGTGGTTTTTGATCCACTTGGACTTGTTCTTTGTACAAGAGATAAGGATGGGTCAAATTGTATTCTTCTATATGCTGACCTCGAGTTGAACCAGCACTATTTGTTGAAAATGCTGTCTTTTTCCCAAATAGATAGTTTAGCTCTTTTGTCAAAGAACAAGTGACCATAGATTTGTGGGCTCATTTCTTGGTCTTCGATTCTATTTCATTGATCTACATACCTGTTTCTGTACCAATACCATGCAGTTTATCACCATTGTTCTGTAATACAGCTTGAAGTCGGGCATGGTGATTTCCCCAGAAATTATTTCATTGTCGAGACTAGTTTTCGCTATCCTTTTTTTTTTTGTTATTCCAAATGAATTTGCAAATTGCTTTTTCTAAATTTGTGGACTGAGTTGGAATTTTGATCGGGGTTGCATTGTTTCTGTAGATTGCTTTTGGCAAGATGGTCATTTTTTCTATATTAATTCTGCCAATCCATGAGCATGGACGATCTTTTCATTTTCTGAGATCTTCTTCAATTTTGTTCTTGAGAAACTTGAAGTTCTTGTCACACAGATCTTTCACTTCCTTGGCTAGAATATCACCAAGATATTTTTTATTATTTGTGACTATTGTGAAGGGTGTCCTCTCCCTAATTTCTTTTCGGCCTGTTTATCCTTTGAATAGAGGAAGGCTACTGATTTGTTTGAGTTAATTTTATATCTAGCCACTTTGCTGAAGTTGTTTATCAGGCTTAGGAGTTCTCTGATGGAATTTTTGGGATCACTTAAGTATACTATCATATCATCTGCAAATAGTGATATTTTGACTTCCTTCCTTTCCAATTTGTATCTCTTTGACCTCTTTGTTGTCAAATTGCTTTGGCTAGGTCTTCATGTACTATGTGGAATAGGTAGGGAGAGAGTGGGCAGCCTTGTCTAGTCCAGTCCCTGGTTTTAGTGGGATTGTTTCAAGTTTCTCTCCATTTTGTTTGATGTTTGCTACTGGTTTGATGTATATTGTTTTTACTATGTTTAGGTATGGGCTTTGAATTCCTGATCTTTCCAAGATGTTTACCATGAAGTGGTGTTGAATTTAGTCAAATGCTTTCTCAGCATCTAATGAAATGATCATGGGTTTTTTTTCTTTGTTTACAGAGTAGATTATGTTGATGGTTTCTGTATTTTGAACCATTCCTGCATTCCTGGGATAAAGTCTACTTGATCATGATGGATGATTGTTTTGATGTGCTCTTGGATTCGGTTTGCGAGAATTTTACTGAGTATATTTGTATCAATATCCATGAGGGAAATTGGTCTGACATTCTCTTTCTTTGTCGGGTCTTTGTGTGGTTTAAGTATAAGCCTAATTGTGGCTTTAAAGAAAGAAGTGGGTAGTGTTCTTTCTGTTCTATTTTGTGGCATAGTTTCAAGAGTATTGCTATTAGGTCTCCTTTGAAGGTCTGTGGAATTCTGCACTAGACCCTTCTGATCCTGAGCTTTTTTTTGGTTGGGAGCATTTTAATGACTGCTTCTATTTCTTGAGGGGTTATGGGACTGTTTAGATGGTTTGTCTGATCCTGATTTAATTTTGGTATCTGGTTTCTCTCTAGAAGATTGTTCATTTAATCCAGATTTTCCAGTTTTGTTGAGTATAGGCTTTTGTAGTAGGATCTGATACTTTTTGAATTTCCTCAGTTTTTGTTGTTATCTCTCCCTTTTCCTTTCTAATTTTGTTAATTTAGATACTGTCTCCGTGCTCTCTGGTTAGACTCACTAAGGGTATAACTATCTTGTTGATTTTCTCAACGAACCAGCTCCTGGTTTTGTTGATTGTTTGTATAGTTCTTTTTGTTTCTACTTGTTTGATTTCGTCAATGAGTTTGATTATTTTCTGCCATCTACTGCTCTTGGGTATATTTGCTTCTTTTTGTTCTAGAGCTTTCAGGTATGCTGTCAAATTGTTATTGTGTGTTCTCTCCAGTTTCTTTTTGAAGGCAGCAGAGTTATGAGTTTTCCTCTTAGCCCTGCTTTCAATGTATCCTTTAAGTTTGGGTATGTTGTGCCTTCATTTTCATTAAATTCTATAAAGTCTTTAATTTCTTTCTTTATTTCTTCCTTGACCAAGTTATCATTGAGTAGAGTCTTGCCAGCTTCCATGTGTATGTGGGCTTTCTGTTGTTTTTGCTGTTATTGAAGACCAGTCTCAGTCCATGGTGATCTGATGAGATGTATATGATTATTTCAATCTTCTTGAATCTACTGAGGCCTGTTTGTGATCAATTATACAGTCAATTTTGGAGAAGGTACCATGAGGTGGTGAAAAGAAGGTATATTCTTTTAGGATGAAATGTTCTATCGATATCTGTTAAATCCATTTGGTTCATAAATTCTACTAGTTTCTCTGTGTCTCTGTTTTGTTTCTGTTTCCATGATCTGTCCATTGCTGAGAGTCGAATGTTGAAGTCTCCCATTATTACTGTGCGAGGTATAATGTATGCTTTGAGCTTTAGTAAAGTTTCTTTTATGAATTGGGTGCCCTTGCATTTGGAGCACAGATATTAAAAATTGAGAGTTCACCTTGTTAGATTATTTCCTTTGATGAGTATGAAGTGTCCTTCCTTATCTTTTTTGATAACTTTTGGTTGAAAGTTGATTTTGTTCAATATTAGAATGGCTACTACAACTTTTTTCTTGGGACTTTTTGCTTGGAAATGTTTTCCCCAGCTTTTTACTCTTATGTAGTGTCTGTCTTTGTCACTGAATGAGTTTCCTGTTTGCATCAGGTCCTTTTTACCTATTCAGTCTGTTAGTCTATGTCATTTTACTGGGGAATTGCATCCATTGATGTTAAGAGATATTAAGGAATAGTGATTGTCATTTCCTGTTATTTTTATTGTTAGAGGTGGAATTATGTTTGTTTGGCTATCTTCTTTTGGGTTCTTTGCAAGATTGTTTTCTTCCTTTTTCTAGGGTGTAGTTTCATTCCTTGTGTTGGAGCTTTCCATTTATTATCCTTTATAGGGCTGGATTTGTGGAAAGATATAGTGTAAATTTGGTTTTGTCATGGAATATGTTGGTTTCTCCATCTATGGGAATTGAGAGTTTTGCTGGATATAGGAGCCCAGGCTGGCATTTTTTAAATTTTTCTTTTGGTTCTGATTTATGTTGCTTTAAATGTTTACTTCCAAGTGTATACATTTTTCCTACCATATATCTGATAGAGGACAATATGTAGAATACATAATGAATTTAGAAGACTAAATATCAAGACAAGAAGTAATAAAATCAGTAAGTAGGTTAGGAAAATAAATAGTCTTCAAAGATAAACTACAAATGTCCAATAAAGCATATGAGAAAATGTTCAACATCCTCAGCCATTAGGTAATTATAAACCAAGACAACATTTAGATTTTTTTTCTCACTCTAATCAGAATGGTTCACTCAGAAAACAAATCAAGGTATTTGAGATGCCTCAGTTGGTAAATGTGCCACTGACTTAGCCTGAGTGTTTATGATAAAAGGAGAGAACCAACTCCCTAAGTTGTCCTCTGACATCTGTATATGTACCGTGGTTAAGTACCTCTTCCCCAAATAGATTTATTTTAAAAGTTAAACAAAACAAATAATAAAAGTTGTCAGAGATGATGGGGAAGGACTAGGCTGGCATTTGTGTTTTCTTAGGGTCTGGATGACATCTGTCCAGGATATTCTGAATTTCATAGTCTCTGGTGAGAAGTCTGGTGTAATTCTGATAGGTCTGCCTTTATATGTTACTTTACCTTTTCCCTTTCTTTTAATATTCTTTCTTTTTTTTGTGTATTTGATGTTTTGACTATTATGTGATGGGACGAATTTCTTTTCTGATCCAATCTGTTTGGAGTTCTGTAGGCTTCTTGTATATTCAGGTCATCTCTTTGTTTAGGTTAGGGAAGTTTTTTCTACAATTTTGTTGAAGATATTCCTTTTAGTTGGGAATCTTTGCTCTCTTCTACACCTATTATCCTTGGGTTTGGTCTTCTCATTATGTCCTGGATTTCCTGGATGTTTGGGCTAGGAGCTTTTTGCCTTTTGCATTTCATTGGACTATTGGGTTAGTGTTTTCTATGGTATCTTCTGCCCCTGAGCTTCTCTCTTCAATCTCTTGGATTCTGTTGGTGATGCTTGTGTCTATGATCCCTGATCTCTTTTGTAGGTTTTTTATCTCCAGGGTTGTCTCCCTTTGTGATTTCTTTATTGTTTCTATTTCTAGTTTTAGATCCTGGATGATTTTGTTCAATTCCTTCACCTGTTTGGTTGTGTTTTCTTGTAGTTCTTTAAGGGATATTCATGTTTACTCTTTAAGGGCTTCTACTTGTTTACCCAAGTTCTCCTGTATTTCTTTAAGTGAATTATTTATGTCCTTCTTAAAGTCTTCTATCATCATCATGAGATGTGTTTTAAATCCAAATCTTGCTTTTCTAGTGTGTTGGGACAACCAGTGTTTGCTTTGGTGGGAGAACTGGCTTCTGATGATGCCAAGTAGTCTTGGTTTCTGTTGCTTAGGTTCTTGTGCTTGCCTCTTGCCATCTGGTTATCTCTGATGTTAGTTGATCTTGCTGTCTCTGACTGGAGCCTGCCCCTCCTCTGAGCCTGTGAGCCTGTGATCTTAGGAGTAAGAGTGCTCCTGGGGGATCAGGTCTCTCTGGGCAGGTTTTGGGTCTGATGACCTGTGGGACAGTCTTAGCTCTGGGCACAGATGGAGACCTGTGTGGTCCTGTCATAGACAGCCCTTTGGCTCCCTAGTTCTGTGCGCTTGGGCAGTCAGTGGAGAGAAAGTAGGGTCCCATCTGTGAGTTTAGGAGTGAAAGCATTACAGGCAGACCAGCTCTCTGTGGGCGGGTTTTGGCTCTGAAGGACTGTGTCATGAATGTTCTTTAAATTGAAAATAAAAATTCAACCATGTTATCAAATTATTAAGAAAGTTGGTACAATAATCGATAGTATCACCCAGGCTGAGCATATACTTCAGTGACAGATAACTTGCTAAGCATATTTGAAGCTCTGGGCATCATCTCCAGCAATGCAAATCCCAAACTAAACTAAAATAATATCAAAAACTAACCAATGACCTATTTAATGAACCAGTCAGCCAACCAACCAAAAAAATAAACAAAATGACAATATCAAAAATGTCCATAGACTAATTTTCTCACTATTCTGTTGAATTATAAAACATGTCCCAATGTTTTTCTAAATTTTTAAGGTTTTCTTTTATCTTTTGATTTTACATCTATTGAATCAGTCATGGAAACCCCTTGCATGGAGATTTCTTAAATTAAAAGTGTACACAATATGAAGATAAATAAACACTTGTGGACGGTTAATGCATATTTCAAAAATAATTTGACGCCACTGGCCATGGTAGCACACTTCTACAAGCCCAGCACTGGTGAGATGAAGCAGGAGGGTCAGGAGTTCATGGTTACCATTCCTTAGACAGCTGTCCAATGACACTCTGTGCTTGTCTCAGAACAAACAAACAAACAAACAAACAACCAACCAAACAACCAAACAACATGGCTTTCATTTTATAATCGAACATTGTGTACAGGAGTTTTCTTTTGATCACCTTTGTAGTTTAATTTATATAAACTGATGATGGTGATATGATGTCATGGTGAGGAATAAATCTCTCATTAGTAGCTTAAAACTTTGCCTGGATCCTTGAAAATGCTCCCAAATTGTAGTCTCTCAGAGAAAGCTCATTCTATCTATTGCTTCCGTGACCTATTTGTTAACAGAGAAACTCTAGCACTTTAATAGTTTGCCTCTTGCAATCTGAGTCTTACTGAGTATGGTCAATGGAAAGGCGGGACACAGACATGGTGTATAAACAGACCACAGACATGGTGTGTAGGAAACCATTTTCTCTTATGCTGGTTCTGTTGAGCTTGACTGGGTACAAACAATGGAAGTGGTATTTTTTTTTTTTTGCAAAACAAACTTTTTTTTTTTATTAACTTGAGTATTTCTTATATACATTTCGAGTGTTATTCCCTTTCCCGGTTTCCGGGCAAACATCCCCCTCCCCCCTCCCCTTCCTTATGGGTGTTCCCCTCCCAACCCTCCCCCCATTGCCGCCCTCCCCCATAGACTAGTTCACTGGGGGTTCAGTCTTAGCAGGACCCAGGGCTTCCCCTTCCACTGGTGCTCTTACTAGGATATTCATTGCTACCTATGAGGTCAGAGTCCAGGGTCAGTCCATGTATAGTCTTTAGGTAGTGGCTTAGTCCCTGGAAGCTCTGGTTGCTTGGCATTGTTGTACTTTTGGGGTCTCGAGCCCCTTCAAGCTCTTCCAGTTCTTTCTCTGATTCCTTCAACAGGGGACCTATTCTCAGTTCAGTGGTTTGCTGCTGGCATTCGCCTCTGTATTTGCTGTATTCTGGCTGTGTCTCTCAGGAGCAATCTACATCCGGCTCCTGTCGGTCTGCACTTCTTTGCTTCATCCATCTTGTCTAATTGGGTGGCTGTATATGTATGGGCCACATGTGGGGCAGGCTCTGAATGGGTGTTCCTTCAGTCTCTGTTTTAATCTTTGCCTCTCCCTTCCCTGCCAAGGGTATTCTTTTTCCTCATTTAAAGAAGGAGTGAAGCCACACCCGCGGATCCCGGCCCGCAGCAGCTCTCTGCTCCCAGACCCGGTGAGAAAGAGACCCAACCGCCTGGTCAGGTGGGCACTCCTGAGGCGGCAGAGCGGAAGAGACCACCAACACTGCTCACCCCTGCCCACATCCCTGGCCCAAGAGGAAACTGTATAAGGCCTCTGGGCTCCCGTGGGGGAGGGCCCAGGAGCGGCAGGACCCCTGCCAGAGACACCGCCGGACCCTGAAGGAAACAGACCGGATAAACAGTTCTCTGCACCCAAATCCCGTGGGAGGGAGAGCTAAACCTTCAGAGAGGCAGACAAGCCTGGGAAACCAGAAGAGACTGCTCCCTGCACACACATCTCGGACGCCAGAGGAAAAAGCCAAAGACCATCTGGAACCCTGGTGCACTGAAGCTCCCGGAAGGGGCGGCACAGGTCTTCCTGGTTGCTGCCACTGCAGAGAGCCCCTGGGCAGCACCCCACGAGCAAACCTGAGCCTCGGGACCACAGGTAAGACCAAATTTTCTGCTGCAAGAAAGCTGCCTGGTGAACTCAAGACACAGGCCCACAGGAACAGCTGAAGACCTGTAGAGAGGAAAAACTACACGCCCGAAAGCAGAACACTCTGTCCCCATAACTGACTGAAAGAGAGGAAAACAGGTCTACAGCACTCCTGACACACAGGCTTATAGGACAGTCTAGCCACTGTCAGAAATAGCAGAAAAAAGTAACACTAGAGATAATCTGATGGCGAGAGGCAAGCGCAGGAACCCAAGCAACAGAAACCAAGACTACATGCCATCATCGGAGACCAATTCTCCCACCAAAACAAACATGGAATATCCAAACACACCAGAAAAGCAAGATCTAGTTTCAAAATCATATTTGATCATGATGCTGGAGGACTTCAAGAAAGACCTGAACACACTTAGGGAAGCACAGGAAAACATTAATAAACAAGTAAAAGCCTACAGAGAGGATTCGCAAAAATCCCTGAAAGAATTCCAGGAAAACACAATCAAACAGTTGAAGGAATTAAAAATGGAAATAGAAGCAATCAAGAAAGAACACATGGAAACAACCCTGGATATAGAAAACCAAAAGAAGAGACAAGGAGCTGTAGATACAAGCTTCACCAACAGAATACAAGAGATGGAAGAGAGAATCTCAGGAGCAGAAGATTCCATAGAAATCATTGAGTCAACTGTCAAAGATAATGTAAAGCGGAAAAAGCTACTGGTCCAAAACATACAGGAAATCCAGGACTCAATGAGAAGATCAAACCTAAGGATAATAGGTATAGAAGAGAGTGAAGACTCCCAGCTCAAAGGACCAGTAAATATCTTCAACAAAATCATAGAAGAAAACTTCCCTAACCTAAAAAAAGAGATACCCATAGACATACAAGAAGCCTACAGAACTCCAAATAGATTGGACCAGAAAAGAAACACCTCCTGTCACATAATTGTCAAAACACCAAACGCACAAAATAAAGAAAGAATATTAAAAGCAGTAAGGGAAAAAGGTCAAGTAACATATAAAGGGAGACCTATCAGAATCACACCAGACTTCTCGCCAGAAACTATGAAGGCCAGAAGATCCTGGACTGATGTTATACAGACCCTAAGAGAACACAAATGCCAGCCCAGATTACTGTATCCAGCAAAACTCTCAATTAACATTGATGGAGAAACCAAGATATTCCATGACAAAACCAAATTTACACAATATCTTTCTACAAATCCAGCACTACAAAGGATAATAAATGGTAAAGCCCAACATAAGGAGGCAAGCGATACCCTAGAAGAAGCAAGAAACTAATCGTCTTGGCAACAAAACAAAGAGAATGAAAGCACACAAACATAACCTCACATCCAAATATGAATATAACGGGAAGCAATAATCACTATTCCTTAATATCTCTCAATATCAATGGCCTCAACTCCCCAATAAAAAGACATAGATTAACAAACTGGATACGCAACGAGGACCCTGCATTCTGCTGCCTACAGGAAACACACCTCAGAGACAAAGACAGACACTACCTCAGAGTGAAAGGCTGGAAAACAACTTTCCAAGCAAATGGTCAGAAGAAGCAAGCTGGAGTAGCCATTCTAATATCAAATAAAATCAATTTCCAACTAAAAGTCATCAAAAAAGATAAGGAAGGACACTTCATATTCATCAAAGGAAAAATCAACCAAGATGAACTCTCAATCCTAAATATCTATGCCCCAAATACAAGGGCACCTACATACGTAAAAGAAACCTTACTAAAGCTCAAAACACACATTGCACCTCACACAATAATAGTGGGAGATTTCAACACCCCACTCTCATCAATGGACAGATCATGGAAACAGAAATTAAACAGTGATGTCGACAGACTAAGAGAAGTCATGAGCCAAATGGACTTAACGGATATTTATAGAACATTCTATCCTAAAGCAAAAGGATATACCTTCTTCTCAGCTCCTCATGGTACTTTCTCCAAAATTGACCATATAATTGGTCAAAAAACGGGCCTCAACAGGTACAGAAAGATAGAAATAATCCCATGCGTGCTATCGGACCACCACGGCCTAAAACTGGTCTTCAATAACAATAAGGGAAGAATGCCCACATATACGTGGAAATTGAACAATGCTCTACTAAATGATAACCTGGTCAAGGAAGAAATAAAGAAAGAAATTAAAAACTTTTTAGAATTTAATGAAAATGAAGATACAACATACTCAAACTTATGGGACACAATGAAAGCTGTGCTAAGAGGAAAACTCATAGCGCTGAGTGCCTGCAGAAAGAAACAGGAAAGAGCATATGTCAGCAGCTTGACAGCACACCTAAAAGCTCTAGAACAAAAAGAAGCAAATACACCCAGGAGGAGTAGAAGGCAGGAAATAATCAAACTCAGAGCTGAAATCAACCAAGTAGAAACAAAAAGGACCATAGAAAGAATCAACAGAACCAAAAGTTGGTTCTTTGAGAAAATCAACAAGATAGATAAACCCTTAGCCAGACTAACGAGAGGACACAGAGAGTGTGTCCAAATTAACAAAATCAGAAATGAAAAGGGAGAGATAACTACAGATTCGGAGGAAATTCAAAAAATCATCAGATCTTACTATAAAAACCTATATTCAACAAAATTTGAAAATCTTCAGGAAATGGACAATTTCCTAGACAGATACCAGCTATCGAAGTTAAATCAGGAACAGATAAACCAGTTAAACAACCCCATAACTCCTAAGGAAATAGAAGCAGTCATTAAAGGTCTCCCAACCAAAAAGAGCCCAGGTCCAGACGGGTTTAGTGCAGAATTCTATCAAACCTTCATAGAAGACCTCATACCAATATTATCCAAACTATTCCACAAAATTGAAACAGATGGAGCCCTACCGAATTCCTTCTACGAAGCCACAATTACTCTTATACCTAAACCACACAAAGACACAACAAAGAAAGAGAACTTCAGACCAATTTCCCTTATGAATATCGACGCAAAAATACTCAATAAAATTCTGGCAAACCGAATTCAAGAGCACATCAAAACAATCATCCACCATGATCAAGTAGGCTTCATCCCAGGCATGCAGGGATGGTTTAATATACGGAAAACCATCAACGTGATCCATTATATAAACAAACTGAAAGAACAGAACCACATGATCATTTCATTAGATGCTGAGAAAGCATTTGACAAAATTCAACACCCCTTCATGATAAAAGTCCTGGAAAGAATAGGAATTCAAGGCCCATACCTAAACATAGTAAAAGCCATATACAGCAAACCAGTTGCTAACATTAAACTAAATGGAGAGAAACTTGAAGCAATCCCACTAAAATCAGGGACTAGACAAGGCTGCCCACTCTCTCCCTACTTATTCAATATAGTTCTTGAAGTTCTAGCCAGAGCAATCAGACAACAAAAGGAGATCAAAGGGATACAGATCGGAAAAGAAGAGGTCAAAATATCACTATTTGCAGATGACATGATAGTATATTTAAGTGATCCCAAAAGTTCCACCAGAGAACTACTAAAGCTGATAAACAACTTCAGCAAAGTGGCTGGGTATAAAATTAACTCAAATAAATCAGTTGCCTTCCTCTATACAAAAGAGAAACAAGCCGAGAAAGAAATTAGGGAAACGACACCCTTCATAATAGACCCAAATAATATAAAGTACCTCGGTGTGACTTTAACCAAGCAAGTAAAAGATCTGTACAATAAGAACTTCAAGACACTGAGGAAAGAAATTGAAGAAGACCTCAGAAGATGGAAAGATCTCCCATGCTCATGGATTGGCAGGATTAATATGGTAAAAATGGCCATTTTACCAAAAGCAATCTACAGATTCAATGCAATCCCCATCAAAATACCAATCCAATTCTTCAAAGAGTTAGACAGAACAATTTGCAAATTCATCTGGAATAACAAAAAACCCAGGATAGCTAAAGCTATCCTCAACAATAAAAGGACTTCAGGGGGAATCACTATCCCTGAACTCAAGCAGTATTACAGAGCAATAGTGATAAAAACTGCATGGTATTGGTACAGAGACAGACAGATAGACCAATGGAATAGAATTGAAGACCCAGAAATGAACCCACACACCTATGGTCACTTGATTTTTGACAAAGGAGCCAAAACCATCCAATGGAAAAAAGATAGCATTTTCAGCAAATGGTGCTGGTTCAACTGGAGGGCAATATGTAGAAGAATGCAGATAGATCCATCCTTATCACCCTGTACAAAGCTTAAGTCCAAGTGGATCAAGGACCTCCACATCAAACCAGACACACTCAAACTAATAGAAGAAAAACTAGGGAAGCATCTGGAACACATGGGCACTGGAAAAAATTTCCTGAACAAAACACCAATGGCTTATGCTCTAAGATCAAGAATCGACAAATGGGATCTCATAAAACTGCAAAGCTTCTGTAAGGCAAAGGACACTGTGGTTAGGACAAAACGGCAACCAACAGATTGGGAAAAGATCTTTACCAATCCTACAACAGATAGAGGCCTTATATCCAAAATATACAAGGAACTCAAGAAGTTAGACCGCAGGGAAACAAATAACCCTATTAAAAAATGGGGTTCAGAGCTAAACAAAGAATTCACAGCTGAGGAATGCCAAATGGCTGAGAAACACCTAAAGAAATGTTCAACATCTTTAGTCATAAGGGAAATGCAAATCAAAACAACCCTGAGATTTCACCTCACACCAGTGCGATTGGCTAAGATCAAAAACTCAGGTGACAGCAGATGCTGGCGAGGATGTGGAGAAAGAGGAACACTCCTCCATTGTTGGTGGGATTGCAGACTGGTAAAACCATTCTGGAAATCAGTCTGGAGGTTCCTCAGAAAATTGGACATTGAGCTGCCTGAGGATCCAGCTCTACCTCTCTCGGGCATATACCCAAAAATGCCTCAACATATAAAAGAGACACGTGCTCCACTATGTTCATCGCAGCCTTATTTATAATAGCCAGAAGCTGGAAAGAACCCAGATGCCCTTCAACAGAGGAATGGATACAGAAAATGTGGTACATCTACACAGCTATCAAAAACAACGAGTTTATGAAATTCGTAGGCAAATGGTTGGAACTGGAAAATATCATCCTGAGTGAGCTAACCCAATCACAGAAAGACATACATGGTATGCACTCATTGATAAGTGGCTATTAGCCCAAATGCTTGAATTACCCTAGATCCCTAGAACAAACGAAACTCAAGACGGATGATCAAAATGTGAATGCTTCACTCCTTCTTTAAATGAGGAAAAAGACTACCCTTGGCAGGGAAGGGAGAGGCAAAGATTAAAACAGAGACTGAAGGAACACCCATTCAGAGCCTGCCCCACATGTGGCCCATACATATACAGCCACCCAATTAGACAAGATGGATGAAGCAAAGAAGTGCAGACCGACTGGAGCCGGATGTAGATCGCTCCTGAGAGACACAGCCAGAATACAGCAAATATAGAGGCGAATGCCAGCAGCAAACCACTGAACTGAGAATAGGTCCCCTATTGAAGGAATCAGAGAAAGAACTGGAAGAGCTTTAAGGGGCTCGAGACCCCAAAAGTACAACAATGCCAAGCAACCAGAGCTTCCAGGGACTAAGCCACTACCTAAAGACTATACATGGACTGACCCTGGACTCTGACCCCATAGGTAGCAATGAATATCCTAGTAAGAGCACCAGTGGAAGGGGAAGCCCTGGGTCCTGCTAAGACTGAACCCCCAGTGAACTAGTCTATGGGGGGAGGGCGGCAATGGGGGGAGTGTTGGGAGGGGAACACCCATAAGGAAGGGGAGGGGGGAGGGGGATGTTTGCCCGGAAACCGGGAAAGGGAATAACACTCGAAATGTATATAAGAAATACTCAAGTTAATAAAAAAAAAATTGCTATTTCAAAAAAAAAAAAAAAAAAAGAAGGAGTGAAGCATTCACATTTTGATCATCTGTCTTGAGTTTCGTTTGTTCTAGGGATCTAGGGTAATTCAAGCATTTGGGCTAATAGCCACTTATCAATGAATGCATACCATGTATGTCTTTCTGTGATTGGGTTAGCTCACTCAGGATGATATTTTCCAGTTCCAACCATTTGCCTACGAATTTCATAAACTCGTTGTTTTTGATAGCTGAGTAATATTCCATTGTGTAGATGTACCACATTTTCTGTATCCATTCCTCTGTTGAAGGGCATCTGGGTTCTTTCCAGCTTCTGGCTATTATAAATAAGGCTGCGATGAACATAGTGGAGCACGTGTCTCTTTTATATGTTGAGGCATCTTTTGGGTATATGCCCAAGAGAGGTATAGCTGGATCCTCAGGCAGTTCAATGTCCAATTTTCTGAGGAATCTCCAGACTGATTTCCAGAATGGTTTTACAAAAGAAACATTTTTATTTATTTATTTATTTATTTATTTATTTATTTATTTATTTATTTATTTATTTTCCGGAGCTGTGGACCGAACCCAGGGCCTTGAGCTTGCTAGACAAACGCTCTACCACTGAGCTCAATCCCCAACCCCGGGTTGTACCTTTTGCTTTGACAAAATGCCTGTACTTTGTCATACTCGTGTATTTTTTTGTATTTTAATTTTTAAAGTTAAAATTATATCAATTTCCCTTTCCTTTTCCTCCTTTCCATCCATCTCATATGTCCTTGCTCTCTCTTAACATCAATGCCTTGTATGTTATTTCGTTATTGGTGTGTGTGTGTGTGTGTGTGTGTGTGTGTGTGTGTGTTTAAATACAGCCTACTTAGTCTGTTTAGTATTACTTGTATGTATATGATTTTAGGGCTCACCATTTGGTACAGAAATACCGATTGGGGGGCTCATGCCTGTCAAGGACTATTTCTCCTGCTTTCTGCAGTGTTCAGTCGCTTGTAAGTCTTGACTGTGGGTACAACCCCATGAGGTTTTCCCCATCCGTGTCAGCATGTGTATAGGTATTGTACTTATTCAGGTCTTGTTTAGGTGGCCAGATTGTTGAGATATGGGTGTAATTTCCTTCTTGTTTCTAAGAAACACATTCTCACTGTAGATTTCAGCCCCCTTTTCATGATGTTCCCTGAACCTTAGGAATAGAAGTTGTGCCATAGATATGCCGGTTAGGGCTAGGAACCCCATTTTTTCCTCTGATTTTTATAATTGCTGTTCCAAAAGGTGCTCTTTGATGAGTGGTAAGATCTATACTTATCTGTAGATACAAAGATAAATATTTAGAATGCAGTTAGGAATTGTGCTGGTTTGTTGAAGTGACAGTAGTAGGAGCTATAACCTCTCTAAGCCTGATTTGTTGGCTTCAATACCAGACTTGATTACCCTCATAGTGAATAGACCTTGAATCTAATTAGAGAGCTATGAGTGCCACTAGCCCTTATGATTATCACTCTATTCTGGGTCATTGTTGTTCATAGGAGTTAAAGCTGGTCAGGACAGTGAGTCACTTCTCTCACTTAGCAGCTTGCTGTCAGGGCAGGAACTCAATGCAGGAACCTGGATGTAGAACCTGAAGCAGAGGCCATGGAGGAATACTGCTTTCTGGATTGCTCCTTGCTTTAGACTTGGTTTGCTTTCCTAAAAGCCCCAGGATCAACTTCCTAGGGATGGTGCCATGCATAGTAGCCTGAGCCCTTCCACATCAGTCATCAATCAAGAAAATGTTTTATAGTCTTGTCCATATGTCAATCTGATGGCTCAATTCCTCAACTGAGGCTTCCTCTTTTCATATGACTAAAGCTTGTGTCAAAGTGCAAAACAAACAAACAGACAGACAGACAGACAGACAAGTAACCCAGACTAAAAACAAATAGGTTACATACTCTAAGACATGTGTGTCAGAAGTCTGTCTACAATTTCCATCTTCACAAAATCTGACAAATGAAGCTATACACAGAGAACTAATAACATCATCTGACTTACTGTTCAAAGTTGCCCTTCATGTTCATTTCAACCTGATTTCACCAAGTTACAACATTTATAGGAGGCAAAGAGAAGAGCATGGATCCTGACAGATAAGAAAGTATTGGACTTTGGCACAGAAGTATAGACCAAACAAACCCTTTCCTCCCTAAGGTGCTTCGATCACAGTATTTATCATTGCAATAAAAAGTAAAGTAGGAGAGCTTGTCTGATGCTCTAATCTCTATCCAGCAATGTTGGGAAGGCATTTCCCATTCTGCTTATAAGCTCTGTCTATGCTGAGTCTTTCGAAAGGAGTTTAGCTACTAAGGTTGAGGTTCAGAGATCATGTGCTATCACACATCCTGACAGTGGGTTATTTTAATCGCAGGTCCTATGATCAAAGGAAAAACCCTAGTGGTCAAGTCATAGCACCCAGATCGATGAAGATATCATTTTCCTTTCCTCCTTTCTTCTCTCACTTCCCATCCCTTCACTCTTTCTACTCATTTCTATGTTTTTACCTGTTGTGAACAATATTGCTAAGATTATTCTCTTTGTGCATACACATGCCCTTCTTTTTCTTTCATCTAAGAATGCAGTTACTGGATCACATGGCAGATTTGATAGGGGAAATACTTCCTAAGGTAGAACATGTGTACACCATTTCCTATACTCATTGCCCTTGCTTTGGGCAATTATAGAAGGTTAGCCATATGCTGCTTAACCTGACATCTAATAAGATACAGAACCACTAAGATTCAACACTGCAATGCTATGTCTAAGTTTTCCTTCTGGACCAAAGGGTCGAGGATTCTACTCTGGGAACACTGTTAGCTGCTATCCGTCCTCTTCTGTCAGCATTCTCTAGCTACTTCCCTGTAAGAACAACCAACTTGGAACGAGACATGGCCCATTTGTAGGGCACCTGTAGCCAGTGTCTTCTCAATCAAACACCACAGAGCGCAAAAACAAACCATCTAACTTCAGAGCTCTCTTCAAGGGTTTTCTTCAAATTGCATATATTGAAGTCCACTCCTATTTTTTGCTCTCTTCTCCCAGAAGAGGAGTTGATTTCTAGAAAGTAAGCTTCTTTTAAAAATTATTATAATTATTATCACCATCATTATTATTATTGATGTGGGTGTGCACATGCCTCATCGGTATGTGGAAGCAGAGGACAGCTGTAGGAGTTGTTTCTCTCCTTCGGCCATGTGGGTTCCAGGGACTGAAGTCAGGTGATCAGACTTGGCCAAGTTGGCTCTGTACCTGCTGAGCCATAGCCTTGCCCTGCTAATGTGTTTTGTATAACAATGTTCATCTCCAACGGAGCTAACCTTAAAGGTTAATGACATAGATGAATTGTTATGTTCTAAGCATTCCAGATTACATTTGCACATGCTTTATTAAGTAGATCACTTTATTGGCAAGAATCTGCATATTATTGAAGTCCGGAGCACAAATCAAGTTCCTGTCAATTGATGAGCTTTTGTTATCTCAGTATCTACCAAGAGATGGCAGCGAAGTGCTAGTTAAATCGCATCTATTTAAAGGCATAAGAAGTTTAATCACCACAGAAATTCCCAGAACTTTGTTCTTACAAATAGTACTTTTTGTTGACTTACACTGTGCCAATCGGAGTAGGATGTGAGGTGACAAACTTCATTCTACTTTACAAAGGGAGAATACTCTTGTGGGACATTTCTGGGGACCAAAGTGAGGGCTACTACTAATCTTAATCTCCAACTGTTAGGATGTGGCTTTATTTTTTAAATCAATATTTAACTTGATACTAATTGAAGCATCCAGATAAAATTCATTTACCTTAAATTGAATTTTTATTATTGTGAATTTGGGAATAAAACCCAATGCCTGACAAATACACTTCCCATGCCTACAGTAAACTTTAAAAATATCGGGAAAAGATGCCTGATAACAGAGAATGCCCAGCATTCAGTGGTTGAGGCAGGAGGATTGCCTCAAGTTCAAGACTATCAATAGAAATGGTGTCATGTCTTAAATAAAAAACAAAATATAACAAATGAGAAGCTCCAAATCACAGTGTTACATTGGGAGTTTATCCAGCTTGAACTCTTTCTTCTGTGGGTAGAAACACATAGTGCATAAGACTGGAAGTGGTTGGACTGAGGTTTCTGAGGGAAAGGGGCTAAAATGCCATCAGTGTTCAGGTAGTTACACATTTTCATTCTTAGTGGGAAACTCAGTCAGTACGTCTTAGGACATGACCTTTGATGAGTGTGAGCATCGTCAAGCTGACTGACTGTAGTATTCCAATGCCTGTGGATTTTTCTTTCTGAATTTATAGCAATTTCTAATTTTCTTCTAATTGTTAAGGTTTCTGCAGAAAGCAACTATTCAGATTTAAAAGCATTCTACCTTGACCATTCAAATTGTGCATCTGAAGCTGGTTGACTCTTTGCATGCTTTAGGTTCACTTCATGCTTGCCCAAACTTTTCTGAGTGAAATACCATTGATTAATTACACAAAATCCTTAGGGAAGTCCTTGTTAGAGTGAGACTAGCCAACCATTCCCCTCGTCTTTGCACATTTCAGTATTAATTTACCTCACTTTTTCTTTCTTGGCCAAATCAGCATTTATCCTAGTTCTAAACCTCATGATGCTTGACAGTGGTTACTTTTAAGGATTGGCCCACATTCTGATGTCCTTTGTTGAAAAGAGAAGGGAAGTCCAGTGTACTAAAATGCTATTGTTATGTTTATGCTTGTGTATGACATTGTATGTACATGTGTGTATAATGCACATAGGAAGGTTTAGAGGGCAAATTTTGTTTTTTTCTTCCCCCTTTATGTAGATTATGAGGATCCAGCTCATGTATCAGGCTTGTTCAGCAAGCACCAGACTGAGACATCTCACTGGTTTCTACATTTAAAAAAAACCCACATTGTCTTCATAAATTAAAACTACACTCTACCCTTGTTTCTATAAATATGGAGTCAAGGTAGCATCCTATAGAATCAGAAGATATAATTATAAGTACCATGTTTATTAGATGGTTAATGAGGTATGTGTGTGAGAGAGTGAAGAAGGGAGGGAAGGGGAGGAAAGGAAAAGAAAGGGAGGGGAAAGAATAGAGAAGGAAGAAGAATGTTTTCTGCTTTAGTTCTCTTTCAACTTTTCTTCCTAATTCATCCTGGGGGCAACTCTATCACCAGCAGTATCTTAGGTAGGATATAATGAAACACCAAGGCCATAGAAACTTGGGGAGTTTAAGAGTTTGTTTGGCTTATACTTTTAAGGCACTTTTCATCATCAAAAGTCAGGAACCTGGAGGCAGGGGCTGATGAGAGTTCACGAGGGGGTACTGCTTACTGCCATGCTCACAGTTGCTTTTTTACAGAACCCAGGACCACCAGCCCGGGGAGGGCACCACTCACAATGGCCTGGGCCCTTCTGCATCAATCATTAATTTAAAAAGTTCCCTACAGCCCAATCTTCTGGAGGCATTTTCTTTATTGAGGTTCCTGTCTCTCAGGTGACTTTAGTCTGTGTAAAGTTGCCATAGAACTATGCAACGTAGCAGTTAATTCTTCCCATACTGAGGGTCCCTTTAAGAAGACCCAAGCATCACCAAAGTAAAATCAGTTTATTTTTCTTGATGGTCCAGTTTATCTCCCAGAACGTAGTATACTGATTGGTTTTTGTCAACTTGATATAAACCTAGTCATATCTGGGAAGAGGAACATCAATTGAGAAAATGGTTCCATTGGAGTGCCTGTAGGATATTTGTTGATTAATGATTGATATAGAAGGGACCAGCCACTAGTGGGCAGTGCCACCCCTGGGCAGATGATCCTAGGAAGTATTAGAAAGCAGACTGATCAAGCCATGGGGGGCAAGAGGTGAGCAGCACTTCTCTGTAGATTCTGCTTCAGTTCCTGTCTTGAGTTTTTGCCTAAGCTGTTTTTTGATGATAGACTAACCGTAAGCTAAAAATACCATTTCTTCCCTACATTGTTTTGGGCTGTAATATTTTATCACAGCAATAGAAAGAAAACTAAAATACATGGGTAGGTAAATTCTCAAATGTTTTTGAGCCTTGCACTCCTTATAGACAAACTATGATTAAGAATACTCAAGATCGTGAGCCCAGCTTTAAAGCCAAGACACCTCTCCAGCCCTTATTGCATCTTGTTATGCTGAGTTTGGTTGCTGTCCCTGGGAGGCCTGCACTTTTTCCAAGAGAAACAGAGGAGCAGTGGATCTGGGGAAGAGGGAAGGTGAGGGAGTTAGGAAGCAGGTAGGGAGGGGAGCCTGTGGTTGGGACATACTGTATGAGATGGTGAAGATGATGACGATGACAATGATGATGATGATGATAAATAACAAGGTGCTGGGTATGGAACTTAGTAAACAGCATCACTTCTGCATTGGGTCTTCACCCTTTTAGATTACTACTTACACAGAATGTAGGTTCCTAAGACCTGGTTGTATTATACATTCTACATTTCCTTTGCATATCCCTCAAAGGAGGAGCACTTCACCAGCTCAGATCCTCCAATGGAAGAGATGCATTTTCAGTGGAATTTGAAACTTAGCTGAATGACAAGATCTAACAGAGGGCCACCCTCACTGTCCTCATGGCTTCTGGGACAGATGTCACAGAGGAATTCATGCTTGTCCTTTGGCAGATTGTTTGGTTAAGGGATTCATTAGTTCGTGATTATCAGGATAACTACTTTACCCATCCATTCTCTCTCTCTCTCTCTCATCAGCTTTGGGCCTTTGTGAAGTCTCTGCTTTGTTAGTTGCATGAGCCTCTCTGAACACCCAAGTATAAAATATGGCCCCTGTGTTAAGAGTTCCTGAGATTGGCATGCTATGCATGTACTAAACACTGGCTATAATTTATGACTAAATTTAGATTAAAATCATATTTCTGCATTTAAATGTTGACAGTTTGAAATGTTATGTTTCTGCTGTTTTGTAGATCTACATTGTAAGTGTGTGTGGCTGATAATGTGTTGGCTAGTTAGGCACTCAGATTTCTGAAATATAAGTTAGCACTTCCTTCATTCTTTAGAAGAAAAATATCTTTATTTTGCTCATTAAAATAAATTGGGAAGACTTAAAATGTCTTTGTGAAGTGTAACTTGATGGATCGCTAGATAAGCTCGCAGCAAGTGCACTGCACACAGAAACACTGTGAGAAAACAAATAAGAGAATGTGTGAAAAAGCACTTTTAAATTATAAGATATTATTTATAGATATGCTGTAGTGATTATTACTGCCAAAAATTTGACAAAACACATTCAAGGTCACTGTTGTGAATAACAATAGGAACTTTAAAGGCAGAAGAAACAAATGTGGCTCACAGGTTTATGATCTTTGAACTAAAATGTTTTGTTGAATTATCTTTAAGATCTGCATTGAAGGATGGGGAAGATAGCTCAGTTTTAGCAAAGTGCTGGCCATGAAAGCATGGGGATTCCAGTTTGAGCCTTATGACTCGTATGAAATATCAGAGAAGGCTTGGAAACATAGAAGGCAGTTGAGAAGCAGATCCTTGGGGTTTGCTGGACACCCAGGTAAGTCTGCATAGCAAGCTTCAAGCCAATAGGAGACACTGTCTTATTCAGGGTTACTATTCTTGCACAAACATCATGACCAAGAAGCAAGTTGGGGAGGAAAGGGTTTATTCAGCTTACACGTCCAAGTTGCTGTTCATCACAAAAGGAAGTCAGGACTGAACTCAAGCAGGTCAGGGAACAGGAATTGATGCAGAGGCCATGGAGGGTTGTTTCTTACTGACTTGTTTTCCCTAGCTTGCTCAGCTTGCTTTCTTAACAGAACCAAAGACTATCAGCTCAGGGTGGCACCACCCACAATGGGTTGGGTCCTCCCCGCTTGATCACTAGTTGAGACAATGCCTTTCAGCTGGATCTCATGGAGGCATTTCCTCAACTCCTTTCCCTGTGATAACTCCAGCTTGTGTCAAGTTGATATACAAAGCTAGCCAGTACAGTACCTGAGCAATGATGACAAAGTAGGTTGAGCTTAGACCTCCACAAACATTCATGTATACGACTAGGCATGTTTGCACATAGAGGTTAACACACACACACACACACACACACACACACACACACACACACACACACGCACACACACGCACGCGCGCGCATTTAGATTTTATAAAGACAAAATTCTACACTAAAACATTCCTTTTTTTTTTTTGAAGTGTATCCTTTTTTTTATTAACTTGAGTATTTCTTATTTACATTTCGAATGTTATTCCCTTTCCCGGTTTCCGGGCAAACATTCCCCTAATCCCTCCCCCTCCCCTTCTTTATGGGTGTTCCCCTCCCCATCCTCCCCCCATTGCCGCCCTCCCCCCAACAGTCTAGTTCACTGGGGGTTCAGTCTTAGCAGGACCCAGGGCTTCCCCTTCCACTGGTGCTCTTACTAGGATATTCATTGCTACCTATGAGGTCAGAGTCCAGGGTCAGTCCATGTATAGTCTTTAGGTAGTGGCTTAGTCCCTGGAAGCTCTGGTTGCTTGGCATTGTTGTACATATGGGGTCTCGAGCCCCTTCAAGCTCTTCCAGTTCTTTCTCTGATTCCTTCAACGGGGGTTCTATTCTCAGTTCAGTGGTTTGCTGCTGGCATTCGCCTCTGTATTTGCTGTATTCTGGCTGTGTCTCTCAGGAGAGATCTACATCAGGCTCCTGTCGGCCTGCACTTCTTTGCTTCATCCATCTTGTCTAATTGGATGGCTGTATATGTATGGGCCACATGTGGGGCAGGCTCTGAATGGGTGTTCCTTCTGTGTCTGTTTTAATCTTTGCCTCTCTATTCCCTGCCAAGGGTATTCTTGTTCCCCTTTTAAAGAAGGAGTGAAGCATTCACATTTTGATCCTCTGTCTTGAGTTTCATGTGTTCTATGCATCTAGGGTAATTCAAGCATTTGGGCTAATAGCCACTTATCAATGAGTGCATACCATGTGTGTTTTTCTGTGATTGGGTTACCTCACTCAGGATGATATTTTCCAGTTCCAACCATTTGCCTACGAATTTCATAAAGGCATACAATAAAACATTCTTATAACTCTCCTTTCTTGCTCATGTCAGATGCATTGGTCATACTTGTGTCTGGTATATTAACAGATGAAAGTTGGGGTCAAAGTTGCTCGAAATTGTTACTGTAATGATGTGTGATATTAGGTAGTTAAATGCTGCTGTTATAGTCCAGAGGAGGCTGGGCTCTTGTCCTTTGACATATTTCAGCATTTATAATGAGTTCACTTTCTGAGGATATACTTTGTAAAAGTGTACATTTTATCACCTAGTTAATCAAGCTTGATGGAAAGCTTCAAGTGGGCCATTTCTTTCCCAAGAAAAACACTTTCAAGGTAATGAAAGGACAGCCAAGGTAGATGCTTACAAGTGACACCTACAAGGAAATGAAAGGCGGGTCCTCCCCTCTCACGAGACTTTTGTTATGCTTACCCCTGTCTGTCTGTGTAGTGATACTTGATGGTGAGAATGGAGCTGGTGCTGTGAAGAAGCATGGTTTCTGTGCCCTGGTTTTGAGGTGCCCTTTTGTTAGGATTCTGTTTCTTCTCGACTGCCTAATTAGCTCCAGGCTTTGGCCTGAGGACAGTGTATGTCTCTGTTTAACTGTCTGGGAAGCATCTCTGGAAAGATGCTGGCTCAGCCTAACTGGGGTGAGAACTTTATTTTTAAACGTACTCCCTATTTCAGATGATTGCTAAAGTTAGACTATAGTGAGCAGAGCTGTTTCATTCTTAGACACTTTTTCTTGTTTAGCCTGGGTCATAATTATGTCTTCTCTTTTGCCACTAGAAGAGCATGCCTGGTATAGTTCTCTGAAAAATGTTATGTACATAATACAAAGATTATTTCCCACTTTTTGTTTGTTTTGTTTGGACAGGGTCTCATCGTAGTGGTCCAGGCTGATATTGAAATCTTGATTTACAGGTGTGTGCCATCATACCTGGTTTTGTATTTTTTGTGATGGATAAGCTCTATTGTCTTTTCTTTTGGGGCCTTCTCTCACTCAATGATAACAATAAATAAAACAAGATACAATAAGATTAACAAGTCTATTGTGATCTGCATGCTGCAGAAGAGTTTATAAATATGTAGAAAAAGATACAGCCGAATCCACTTATGGCACATAACTCACTGAAATATAGGGCAGAATGAAATAGAGGCCAGAGAGGAGTATGCATAATATGCCTTGAGTGCTCAAAGAATTTAATAAGGGGGTCAGGGAATGATTTCTAGAAAATGTGGACTTTGAATTGGGCCTTTAAAGGAAAAATTTTATATACAAAGATTAGGCTGGGACTATTTCCAGCCAGTGAAGTGGATGGGAGAAGAGAGACTACCTAGTAGATAGTTGGAACATTAATGGGCTGGTGTTGACGAGTGGATGCTTCATGGGTGGGTTTATTAGGAGACAAAGCTAGAGAAACAAATTGAGTCTGGATCAAACAAGGTCTTGACTTTTCCCTTGACTTATTTTGAAATCATGTTCTTGACTTTCAGTGCAATAATTTCAGGAAAGCAGAATTAATTTGGAAAGACAGGTGACACTGTCATTTGTCTTGTTTAGTCATCTTTGGAAGAACTGATCAAATGAGGTTCTACACCTGCAGGGACATTGAAAGAAGCTCTTTACCTTTTGGATGGTCATAGTTTCATTTTCTTTAAAACTTCAGTTCCTATCAAATCACACTTTGTCTTCTCTTCCACTAAAAATAAATGATGTTATAACTTCAGAACCTTTGGAGTCAGATGGGAACATGCACATCTGTGTGTCCCTGCTCTCCGAGCTACCAAAATTGTGATCCAAATATGGCCAGATTTTGGTTGTTTTACCAATATTTTCTCCCCCTCAGAACATGTGGTTGCATGAATGTGAACTCATGGTCTACTGTGTGGCTGTTTCTCTTTGGCTGTGGTGATTAGTTTAGGGATGTGGTGTGGTGTACATGTGTATGTGGATATATGTGTGAGACCAGGCCAGAAATAACTTTGTGGCTTCAGTCAGATCTTCTGAAACAGTCGTGTTTTTCTGTTGGGACTGCTCAAGACACAAAACACAAGTATGAAGCTGTTGGTAGCCATCTTGCTACCACTTGGGTAGGAATGGAGCCCTCTAAGTGGAAGTATAACCAGTTGACAGAGAGACAGCTTTCTGATGGTCTTGCTTGAGCGTAGCCACCACAAACATTAGCCTTAATCAAGGATATTTTAATTTGCACATCTACCTACATATGTAAGTATATATGTATATCCACTTTGCATTGTGCTTCTGCCACTGATTAAGGAACATACACAAACACACACTTGAATAATCTTAGGGGCTTGATCTCATGTTGAAAACAACCATGGGGCATAGAGCTGGTCTAGGAAATCATAACATTGGAGATAGAGTTTATTTATAAATTAAATGACTTTCTTATTATCCATTGAAATATGGAATCACTTCCTGTGTTAGATTCGGCTGTCTCTTTCCCCTTGGAGGTTGTACTGAGCATGTGGTTTGCCTCAGTTGACCAAAGGAAATAAAACATCTGGGTATCCTCCAAGTCAGCAAAGCAGTTTTTATGAGTGGAGAAGTGACTCAACCAGGTTTAAGCTGTTTGACTGCGATGAGACCTAGATGCTGATGTACTTCTCCCCCCCCCCCCAAAGACTTATTGTTTTTAATTATGTGTCTGTATGGGCTTGTGCATGAAAGTGTAGGTGCCCACAGAGACCAGAAAAGGGTGTCAGATAATCACCAGGCAGAGTTCAAGGTGGTGTGAGCTACTGGGTGTGGATGGATACCGAGGACTAAATTTCGTTGCTCTGGAAGAGCAATATGCATTCTTAACAGCTGAGCCATCTGCCCTGCCCCACGATATGCTTTTTCATATAAAATTTTATTGTGTACTTCAACAATTGGAAATAATGGTGAATTTGGGATATTTTGAGAAGAAGTAGCAGACAATATTATATGCTTTCTTTTTCATTATCTAAGAATTTTTTTAACTCTTGTAATCAGTCTTGTTTTTTGTTTTTTGTTTTTGTGTGTGTGTGTGTGTGAGTGTGTGAGTGTGTGTGTGTGTGTGTGAGAGAGAGAGAGAGAGAGAGAGAGAGAGAGAGAGAGAGAGAGAGAGGAAGAGGGAGAGGGAGAGGGAGAGGGAGAGGGAGAGAGAGAGAGAGAGAGAGAGAGAGAGAGAGAGAGAGAGAGAGAGAGAGAGGTTTCTTTGTGTAGCCTTGGCTGTCCTAGAACTTGCTCTATAGACCAAACTGGCCTTGAACTCAGTGATTCACCTGCCTTTGCACTAAGGACTAAAGATGTGGGCCACTACCAACTGGCTTCAAGGATGCCTTTTATTACTGAAACCCAGCAAAATTGAGCATCAAGGTTAGCCTGAAAGGACAACTGCTAGCTGGTTTATAAGCTTTGGAACTATACTTTAGACTAAGTCAATCTGATAAACATACTCAGACCCTTTCACCCAAGTTCCAGAGACTACATATTATGTTTAAGTTCATAGAGAACATTATGATAAACCCTGTAACAGATCTATTAAGTTTTGTGTTAATAACTAAAGATAACAGTATCTTTTCAGTCTTATCAGCCAAGGTCAAATTTATTTAATGTTTGAGATGGTTCTTGCTCTGAAGCCGAAGTGCTTCCAACTAGCAATCCTCTAGCCTCAAAAAGTTGCAATACTGTATCACATTAATATTGATGTCAAAATATTAATAACCTTACTTAATGAAACTATTTATCTATAATATGCATTTTTTTTGAACACACTCAGGTCATTTTTAGAAAAGATGTGGAAATGGTATTGTGGACTCTTTTAGGACAAAAAGACAGAAGTAGCTCCTGTCCCAACCAGCTCTACTGTCCCTGCCCTCTTCTGACACAGAAGCTACGGTGGAGACAATAGTGTGAGTCTCTGGAAAGTCTGTGTGCAGCTCTGGTGCTGCTCTTCCACTGCACATCAGAACGACGTGGTGAGTGTGAACAGATTGTGTGAGGCTGAACTCTGATGTCCTTCATGCTGCTGACTCTGGTGTTGATGTCACTGTTGGAATGTGATTGTAGTCATGATCTCAGCAGGCATATCACAGCCCCAGTTATCCTGCAGATGGTTGACACGGAAGCCAACAGGAAATGTGCATAGTCTGTGGGATAACAGAACTCCTCCGACATTCCGGGAGACAGCAGCACATGAACTCATACCTAAACTGTCTTAATTCTGCAAATTCATGACTAGATAGGCCATAAAAGTTCAAAGCTAGGCATTAAAACAACAATAAAAAGGTAAGTTAATTTTATACAGTGGAGTGGCTTTGCATTTCTAAAGTGACTGTATCTCCTTTCTTTCACTTGTCCTTGTGTCTAGCTTTGGATTTCAAGCCAAACAATGTGGTTCAAGTTCATCCCAGTTAGACAGAATGCCTCTCTTTCTCTGCCAGCTATTTGTTCTGCTATTATGAGATAATTCCATAAAGACAAATATCAGGGCAGTCAAAGCAGATTGGTACAGTGAGATGGTTATTAGACAGGGATGTTTGAGAATTAGTTTCTACAGAGTCCCTTTGTGATGTAAAGTAACTGTGGTGTGCAATTATTTAGTACAGGCTAGCCCATTCATAAACCCAACAGGCCTCAGATTTGCTATCCTCTTACCTCAGCCATCCAAGTTCTATGACCAAAATATGCCCCACGATTCTTCGCTGTTTTCCTAATATAAAACATAACCCTGGGTATGTTTGTGGGCTAACTCCCAGAGGGATCTATATTAGTAAATGATTTACTTCACTGATGGATTCAAAATTTGAACAGAATATTAAGAGGTAGGAGAACTGTGGAAAGTGGGGCTGTTTAGAGGAAATCAATAATTTAAAGCATGCCTCAGGAAATTTATCTTATTCTGGCTTCCTGTTATTTCTCTGCTGTTCCCTGTTCCCTGTATAACATGGTACCATGTGCTCTACTCAGCTAAACCCTCTCTTCCATGATGGACTGAAACCTCTAAACTATAAACTAAAATAACTCTTGCCTCATTTAGATTGTTTATGGAAAATATTTGATCATAGGCATATGGAAAAGTTAGGTTCATGTTGTAATTACTTGGTGATATAGTTCAGAAGCATTTGAAAATGGCTTTGGGAAATAATTTAAAACAGTTTGGAGAACTGGTAATACCAAGAATACTGTAGGTAGAGTTTACTGGGTGATTCTGTAGGAAGATCAGAACGCCCACCAAAATGCAGTACAACATGTGTTCATAAGACTTCCAGCAGAGATGAAGATTCTGCTAGGCACTGGGTGAGAGGTCATGCAGCAAAGAACCTGTGTACATCTTGGCCATGTCGTCTCAAAGCAGCTCAGCGTCTAGGATGTGGCAGCGCTACTATTGCTGGCTTTTAGCCAGGTTTACAGTGAGGCTTGGAAGTGAAAAACAAAGCAGGAAAACTTGAAAAACTTGTAATATAGTAAAAGAGAAAAGCCAGAGTGATGTTAGAACCAGGTAATCTATGGCTACTGTAAAGCTCAGCCATCTAAATGAAGCTGAATCCAGGCACTGTGCCACACATGTGCAATTTCAGCCACTGGGAGGCAAGAGAGGAATAAATTCCAGGTCAGTCTGTGGTACATAGTTAGATTCTATCTCAACTCACTCCCCTCCACCAAAGAAGTGGACTTTCTCAGGGATTGGCCTGCTACCACCTATCACAACCTCAAGTGTATACATGTACAAACTCCTTTAAAGACTCTTGTGAAGGGAGGGCTAGTGCCTCTTGTTCATCTAGCGCTGGATAGGCAAGATTAAGTTGACAATTTTTAGCCACACAGGTACTCAAAGGAAACTGAACCGTTGGAGCAGGAGAGCTTGGCTATACTGCTTGAGTTGCTGGCAAACCTTGGCACTGTCCACATGATGCTAGTTTTGGATGCATGTAGAATGTAGAAACCTCATGGAGGCTTGCACCACTATGTCAAAGGAAGGCCCATGAGACTAGACAATGTGTGATTGAATCAGAATCTATTCACGATGCACAGAGAATGTGCAATATGAAAATTATGTAGGAAAACTCAAGCTGCAAGAAAGATACCAGCACTGGGATCTTGGAAATGCTAGGAATGTGGAATTTTCTGCCCAGGAAAATTTCAGGAAATGAGTGAGTCTAGTCCCCAGGCAGTGTCAAATGAGCCTCAAACTGCAAGCAATAGGAATATAGTCTCTCTCTCCACTTGGGGCTCAGGGCACAACATCATATGTCCTAGATATGGACCGATAGGGCTTTGTGTCTCTTCTCCTGGACTTCAGTTTTTCTTTCTGGATAGTCTCCTCGTCTTCTTGTTAGCATTGGAATGGTTGATTTGTGACATTGTATCTGGAAGGTTATAATAGCATTTTCCCATTATTAAATTTTTCATTCATTTGTGTGGTGTGTGTATGCACGCTTGTAAGTATATGAGCAGGTAAGATATGCACATGATGTCTGAGGTTGCTATCCCTCAATTGCTATCCCACTCTATATTTTTGAAGCAAGGTCTGCTAAGCAAACCCAGGGCTCATCGATGTGGCTCATCTTGTTAGCCAGCTTGCAATTTTGAATCCCCTACCATCAGCACTTGAGGGGCAGTGGGAACTGGGCGAATGGAACTGATCAGTGAGGCAGACCAAAGTCTCATGCAATAGCCAATTTTATTTAGAGACCCAGATAATTTATTCTCTGAAGGTTAAGAATGGTCATACAAGTAAAGTTCTCATGAGTTCAAGTTGTATACAATGACAAGGACAAGCCACATGTGACAAAAATACATTCTTGCATCGAGGCATATAAAGGATAGTTTAGACATTTAATTAATAACAGTAAGCAAAAATGAGTAATCTAAAGTAAACTCAGTCCTACCTGCTACACCTGGGAGGAGCATGAAAATACATTCCATGAACAATTTTGTGTTTTCAGAAACTGAGGTCACAAAACTCTTGGTTTTTTTTTTTTTTTTTTTTTTTTTTTTTTAAGTATTCCCATATGCACTCAAACTTGTCATGTGGACTGGGTTCTGACATCCATCTCTGTTTTCTGAAGCTGTAATTACAGATAAGCCACCACGCCCACTTGGCATTTATATGTTTTCTTAGGGAAATGAATGCTGGTCTTTTTTCTTTCTTTTTTTTTTTTTTTTTTTGGTTCTTTTTTTTTCGGAGCTGGGGACCGAACCCAGGGCCTTGCGCTTCCTAGGCAAGCGCTCTACCACTGAGCTAAATCCCCAACCCTGGTCTTTTTTCTTATGTGGCAACTACTTTTTTTTTAAAATTTCTACAGTGGCTCACTATTAAATGTTTCCTTTTATCTCAGAGGAGACCTTGAACTTGGGCTTTTGAACACTACTGGAAGTTTTAGGACTATGAGGACATTTGGATATAGAAAAAATAACTTTTGCATTGATACATGGACAGAAGATTAATTGGAACCACTGATGGAATGCTGGACTTTAAGTACTGAATTGATAAAGGGTGGGGTCATGGCGTTTAATCTTGATTATCAGCTTGATCGAGTTGAGAAGTACATAGATTAGTAAAGTACCTCTCCATGTGTCCTTTACGAGGGTGTTCCCAGAGATGACTGGATAATAAAAAGCTCTGACATAATGAATAAATTAATCCCTGGATGCTTTCAAAATTTAAATAGAATATATAGGTGTGTAGAATTATGTAGGGTGGTACCTGTTTAGAGAAAAAGGGTTACCAGGGACAAGTGTTTGGGAACGTTACAGTGTCCTGGGTCCTTCTCATTACTGCTTTGCTCCGTTTCTTGTCTTTGGTAATGTGAAATGTTCTACCAGCCTTTCACCACCAAGATGGACTGAAACTTTTGAAACCATAAGCAAAATACGTCTTTGCTCTTTGGTGTTGTTCATGTCAGGTTTTTTGTCACAGCATATTAGTTTCTCTCTGTTGCTGTGGTAAAATGTCATGAGCAGAGTTATAGAGTTATTTGGGGTTATGGTCCCAGAGGGGTAAGAGTTAGTTCATTATGGCAACGAAGAGTGGCAGCAAGTGGCAGTCATGGGACAGGAAGCTGAGAGTTCACATCGTCAACCACAAGGGCAAAGCAGAGTAGGCAAACTGGAAGTGGCTTAGGGCCTTAACTCTCAGTGCTTATCCCTAGTAATGTTTCCACCGATGCCTCTCTTAAACCTCCCAAACAGTGCCACCAACTGGGAACCACATTTCCAAATACTTGAGTCTATCGGGGACATTCTTATTCAAACTGTTATGCACAATGGCTAGAAATAGAATTAATATAGCAACATATTACCAGTTTTTGTGGTAAAGGATGACATTAATCTGCCTTTTAGTGAATGCCTAAATCCCCATCAATAGTAAATTGTCTGTAGAAGCTTCCTACCTTCCAGCATTGTTTTAAAAAAATCTAAAATATGATGTAAATACAATCCAGTAATACCCTTCTCTATGATAATGAGAGCTACAAACTCCTAACCAACAGGCCTTAGCATCATGTAGTTTCATTTATGACAGTTAAACATTTCTTATTTTTTTAATTAGAATTTGATTTTTTAATTTAAAGGTTTTTAAGCAGAGCGATTTCACCAAAAGCTTTCTGGCTTGTATGGAAAGAACAGTAACACGTAGGAGGAATGATGACACAAGGAATGGGTTTTGGATGGCAGAATTGGCTGAGCTTTCTTCTGTAGACAAGGCAGTGGTACCACTTATTTCTAACACTGCTCTTTTCCATGTGACCCTTTGAATTCTCAAGTCCTTTTCTGTCCCTTCCCTTATTTCATCCCTGCTCCAGCAATTGATTGTTTCAACTTGATAATCTAGAAATACGATAGGCTCATTAGTTGCACGTATACATTAATTGCTGAACTAGAAAAATAGCTTCCTATGTCCTATCTTTTTGGTTTCCTGGTTTCAAAACCAATACATATATTTGAGAAACTTTCAAGCCTACCAAAACTAGGTATTTTCTCCTTAGGGTCCCAGTTCACTGAAAATTTTAATATATGTAGATTTCTTTTTATTATAAAAATTAAGAATAGTATCAGTTTCCAGGTAGTGAATTATGAGTTGTTTTAATAGCTTTCCTTTTGAATATGTATTTTTAAACTCATATTAGTTCAAGTGGTAGTTTTATATTATAAAACATTTAATAGAAGTTATTTATTTTTGAAAGTATGTTTTTGGCCATTAGCTCTGTGCTACCAATATTTAAAATAACTTAGCGAGAAATTATTCGTTGTTTAGTATTTTGAGATGTGCAATTTTCTTTCCTAGCATGCTTACATCTCTTTATAACACAAGAGACAAGATACTGAAATTTATTGATAGAAAATAAAAACAAAAATAAAAACCAGCCAGTAATAAAAAAGCCAGATAGTCAACGTCTAATTCAGATATAATTTTGTTGGAATGGTAGAGACAGGTAATTTATTTTTGCATTTTCCATACTGATTGAATGAGGATATCTTACAGTTAGAGATTTACTGAAAATTGTTGTGTTGTGTTATGTAGTAAATATGAAATTTAAATCCTAGCATTCACAGATGACCAGGGATAATGAAAAAATTGCCGGAGATAAGTAGAAGCCATCCTTTAATTACGATCCATTTTTGGAAGGATCACAAGAGATGAAAAGTGAACCAAGAATCATTTATACAAGTGTAGCTCTTGTCTTAAAGCACTTTTAAAAAATATTTTTATTAATTCTTTGAGAATTTCATGCAGTGTAGTTTGATAATATTCACCTCTGACTTCCAACTCCTCAGAGAGCCACCTCATTCCTTACCTGCCTAACTTTGTGTTAACTTTAAAAAAAGTCTTAAATTTATTGAGTTCAAGTTGTACTGACTATTGAGTATGAGGACATCTATGGGAATATGGTTGACCTACCAGCATACCCTGGCTAGCTGTGGATCTCTGTGTTAAGTATTATCTGCTGTAAAAAGGAGTTCCTCTGACGAGGGTTGAAAGATGCACTAATCTAGGAGTAGAACAATAAGTCACTGGGAGTCAGTTTAATACGATATTCATTTGGCAGAATAGCAGTAGTAAGTTTGCCCTAAGGGCCTAGGACCTATCTAGGCACAGGTTCTTGACCCTAGTATTAGTGCCAGCTGTGAGTACCTTCTTATGGTGTGGCTCTTAAATTCAACCAGAAAGTGGTTGGTTACTCCCACAGTATTTGTGTTGTTATGCACTAGTAGGCATATTTTACCAGGGCAATTATTGTAGGTTGCCGCGTTCACGACTAGTTAAGATGTATAGTTACTTTCCTTCTCTCTCATCATGCATAACATCTTTCAGCACCATGAGAGTTAGCTAGTAGGGATGAAGCTTCCAGGAGAGTACCAGCTATATGTCTTCATACCTATGACACAGGTATGCTTTTCTTCAGCAGTAAGGTCGTAATTGCACATTATTGAGGGTAACTAATAATATTGGCAATATCATGTCATGTTTGGGGGTTGATGGAACCCTACTGATGAACATGTTCAGAAATGGTAATGCATTCCTGGCTTTGAGTTTTTTGTTTGCTAACATATGGTGTCTACTAGGAGCATTGTGGCCCCACATAGGCTAACTCCATTAAGTGCTGTTTATGTATATGTTTTAGGAAGCTTCTGTAGTGATAGGGTCCAAATGACTTTTTCAAAAGTCCTTTAGTATTAGTAAATATCCTACCCCCTTCACTGCCCTGTGCTCCCATCCTCTACCCACTTAACTTTCCTGTTCCAGTTTTCCCTTCCCCCCTCTATAACATTGCGTTCTATCTGCTGTTCACCTCCAGGGCCCCTAGTAGTTTCTTAACCTTTGTGAGTATTCCAGAAATAAAAGACACATATATTAAGATTCAAAACTAGCACCTATAAATGATGTGATATTTGTCTTTCTGGGTCTAGATTAACTCACTCAGAATATTTTTTCTAGCTTTATTTATCTGAAAATTTCATTTTTATTCATTGCCAAGTGATATTTTATTGTGTAAATGTATCATATCTTCATACACACACACACACACACACACACACACACACACACACACACCATTCATCAAGTTATGGACATCTAGGTTGTTTTCATGTTCCAGCTATTGTGAGTAGAGCAGAAGTGAGCATGACTGAACATGTATTTCAAGTAGAGTATAAAGTTCTTGGGTACATATCTAAGAGTGGAATAAGTGGATCCTGTGGCAAAGCTACTTGTATAGTTAGAGGACTCCACACTGATTTCCACAGTGGCTGCACCAATTTGCATACACACCAGCAGTGAATAAATGTTCTCTTTTCCCCACATCCAAGCCAACATTTTCATCTGGTATGTGCATGTGTGTGTGCATGTGTGTGTGTTTATCTGAGATTTAAAAGTAGTATTTTAATTTGCATTTCACTGATGGCTAAGAACATTGATCACTTTTTAAAATGTTCACTAGCCATTTGCATTTATTCTTTTAAGAACTTTCTTTTTTAATTAAAAATATTTTTATTAATTCTTTGTGAATTTTACTTTATGTACCCCAATCCCACTCCATTCTATCTCCTGTATGTTGAAATCCCACCTCCAGGGCCTCTATTTAGTTTTTTAAACTTTATGAGCATTCCAAAATAAAACATACATATCTTAACACAAGGACTTATCTTCCTGTCGCCTCATATCTGCCTTTGAATCCTCCTGTCACCAGGGCCAGCTCTACTCTGCTGCCCAGGTAAGATATGGGGCTGCTCTCCCGACTGCTACAGCTGGTGAGGGATGGAGCCAACTCTCCCAGAAAAGACCTTTGGCAGCAACCTGGCACTCAGACATCACAATGGCCCTGGGTGGTTATACAAGCTCTTCATAGCTGCCTGTTCCTCACTGCGTTAGCTTCTCCAGGCCCACCTCTCTCCACAGTGCATGAACTACTTGGGTTTCCTTTCTTTCCTGTCTCTCCACCATGTACAATTTCCCTTCTTTCCATCACATTCTCGTTCATTGCTGATGTGCTGGGTGCTAGGGTGTCTCTCAGCTACTCTGAGGCCTTGGGTCCCCATGGCGGGTGCTTGGGTGTCTCTTTCCACAGATTTTTTTTTCCTTTGACCACATTCCAACTCATCAGACATAGAAAATTTAGCTCAAGTTAAAAAGAAAACTAAAATCCTTATGGAAACATACACAGTGAGATCCAATTGGTGGTGAATTGCTTTCAAAGTTAGATAACCTACATCAAATATTCCCTAATGGTAGACTCAAAAGAGCAATACATCAGTGGCGTGGTGTTTTAGCTACGAGGCACTAGGGGCGCAGCTGACTTACAGTTCATCTTTTCCTTTGATTGTTCACTAGTGACTGCATGCTTACCAAGCCTGGGTGGCTTGCAGGTTTCTCCTTTCTGTTGTCACTGTTTCCACATAAATGGTGAAAGAATGGATTTGTCCATTTGTTTGGAATGCACAGCAAACTGGGCAGCAAGTGGTTTGGTGGAAAGGGTTTTCAATTTCCCTAATTTCTGTTGTATTTTTACCCATGAAAAAGGCAGTAAGAAGGCTGATAACGAGCTTGAATACCTTCATTCTCCACTGTGTGTGTGTGTGTGTGTGTGTGTGTGTGTGTGTGTGTGTCTGTGTGTGTGTGTGTTTATAATTCCATGATTGTCAGATTTAAGCCTACTGGTATGTTTTTTCGTTTTTCAATAAATTTTTAAAGTAAATTTTTATTTTCCAGTATTTGAAAGTTCAGAAGTCTCAAAAGCTGAATCTATTTAAGAATTGTTATATTTTTGTATTTCGAGATAATAGGGAATGTGGACAGTTGTGCAAGTGTTTAAGAAGTTGGTCTCTCTCTCTCTCTCTCTCTCTCTGTGTTGTGTGTGTGTGTGTGTGTGTGTGTGTGTGTGTGTGTGTGTGTGTATGTTTGAAGAGGAACCCACAGCCTCCTACAGAACTATTACTTGTGAATTTCTGGCTGACTTTTCAGGGGATTTGTCTATTCTAGAAATAATCATGCACGAAGAGGACATGGTTCAGATATTTAATTCTGTCTCTCTTTTGTATATTCTAGATATTTTGTGGGAGATTAAGATTATTTTATGAGACTATTAAGACATTTTCAGCATTATGTATTTTTTTTACTAGGTTGGTGAAGGTGACACTGAGTACATTGGGGTGGAACCTGCCACTGTATGGACCATAACTTCTTTTGACAGCTAGGCAGAATGCATATTTCACAGTAGAGTAACATTCTTTTAATACTGGTTTTGTTAAGCATCAAAGGAAAAAATCCTGATCTGTTAGAGGACACAACTTATTCTCCATGCTACTTTTCCACAGAAATTGTGAAGGAAGATATTTCTCAAGTGATAGGCAGGAAAATATCTCCCGAAGTCCTCTGCCACATGGGCGAAGCTTCTTCAGACACATTAGCAGAGGAGGAGGAGAAAGTGGAAGAAAGCTCATGCCCATGATCTGCTGTGCCTGTGATTGTCCCTGAATCCCCTTGACCCATGTCAGGCTTCTTTACAGCCGTGGATCCTCCCATCGTTCTGTGGGCTCCAGTGTCCAGTGGAGAATGGGGTGTTTCCCTCCATCCTATATGTGTGGTCTTTGAAAACATGCTGCTCTCACAGAGCCTTCCTTTCTTGGCTTGTACCTGCTTTCTGCTTGTTTACAACGGTTCTTTTTTATATAGCTCCTTGGCTTTAAAATTTTTTATTAGGTATTTTATTTATTTACATTTCAAATGTTATCCCCATTCTCAGTTTTCCCTCTACAAGCCCACCTCCTCTCTCTCTGTTCCTCCTTGCCTCTATGGGGGTGTTCCCCTAAACGCCCACCCACTCCTGCCTCAGCGCTCTAGCATTCCTCTACTCTGGGTCATCAAGCCTCCACAGGACCAAGGGGCTCCCTTCCCAGGGATGCCCGCTAAGGCAATCCTCTGGAACACATCCAGCTGGAGCCGTGGGTCCCCCTATGTCTACTCTTTGTTTGGTGGTTTAGTCCATGGTAGCTTTGGGAGATCTGATTGGTTGATATTGTTCTTTCTACGGGGTTGCAAAGTCCTTTAGTTCCTATATTCCTTGCCCTAACTTCTCTATTGGGGTCCTCACGCTCAGTCCGATGTTTGACTGCGTACATCACATCTGTATTGGTCCAGCTCTGGCAGAGCCTCTCAGGGGGCAGCTCAAACAGGCAAGAGTAGACTGAAGGAAAGGCCCTTTTAAGACTGCCCACCTGGATCCATCCATCCCATACCATATGCATACATATGGCTCCTCGATGAACAGCAGAGAGAAGGTATGTTTCCGGTATCCATTCTCCTATTCCAGACTCTGTAAGGATATCTGGAAGAATATGGCAGGAACTTTCGCATATAACACTTTCTTTCTTTCTTTCTTTCTTTCTTTCTTTCTTTCTTTCTTTCTTTCTTTCTTTCTTTCTTTCTTTTAGAGTTTTCCTTAGATCTTATCATTTTTTTTTATTAACTTGAGTATTTCTTATATACATTTCGAGTGTTATTCCCTTTCCCGGTTTCCGGGCAAACATCCCCCTCCCCCTCCCCTTCCTTATGGGTGTTCCCCTCCCCATCCTCCCCCCAATGCCGCCCTCCCCCCAACAATCTAGTTCACTGGGGGTTCAGTCTTAGCAGGACCCAGGGCTTCCCCTTCCACTGGTGCTCTTACTAGGATATTCATTGCTACCTATGAGGTCAGAGTCCAGGGTCAGTCCATGTATAGTCTTTGGGTAGTGGCTTAGTCCCTGGAAGCTCTGGTTGCTTGGCATTGTTCTTCATATGCGGTCTCGAGCCCCTTCAAGCTCTTCCAGACCTTTCTCTGATTCCTTCAAAGGGGGGTCCCCGTTCTCAGTTCAGTGGTTTGCTGCTGGCATACGCCTCTGTCTTTGCTGTCTGGCTGTGTCTCTCAGGAGAGATCTACATCCGGCTCCTGTCGGTCTGCACTTCTTTGCTTCATCCATCTTGTCTAATTGGGTGGCTGTATATGTATGGGCCACATGTGGGGCAGGCTCTGAATGGGTGTTCCTTCTGTCTCTGTTTTAATTTTTGCCTCTCTATTCCCTGCCAAGGGTATTCTTGTTCCCCTTTTAAAGAAGGAGTGAAGCATTCACATTTTGATCATCTGTCTTGAGTTTCATTTGTTCTAGGCATCTAGGGTAATTCAAGCATTTGGTCTAATAGCCACTTATCAATGAGTGCATACCATTTGTGTTTTTCTGTGATTGGGTTACCTCACTCAGGATGATATTTTCCAGTTCCAACCATTTGCCTACGAATTTCATAAAGTCATTGTTTTTGATAGCTGAGTAATATTCCATTGTGTAGATGTACCACATTTTCTGTATCCATTCCTCTGTTGAAGGGCATCTGGGTTCTTTCCAGGTTCTGGCTATTATAAACAAGGCTGCGATGAACATAGTGGAGCACGTGCCTTTTTTATATGTTGGGGCATCTTTTGGGTATATGCCCAAGAGAGGTATAGCTGGATCCTCAGGCAGTTCAATGTCCAATTTTCTGAGGAACCTCCAGACTGATTTCCAGAATGGTTGTACCAGTCTGCAATCCCACCAACAATGGAGGAGTGTTCCTCTTTCTCTGCATCCTCACCAGCATCTGCTGTCACCTGAGTTTTTGATCTTAGCCATTCTCACTGGTGTGAGGTGAAATCTCAGGGTTGTTTTGATTTGCATTTCCCTTATGACTAAAGATGTTGAACATTTCTTTAGGTGTTTCTCAGCCATTCGGCATTCCTCAGCTGTGAATTCTTTGTTTAGCTCTGAGCCCCATTTTTTAATAGAGTTATTTGTCTCCCTGCGGTCTAACTTCTTGAGTTCTTTGTATATTTTGGATATAAGGCCTCTATCTGTTGTAGGATTGGTAAAGATCTTTTCCCAATCTGTTGGTTGCCGTTTTGTCCTAACCACAGTGTCCTTTGCCTTACAGAAGCTTTGCAGTTTTATGAGATCCCATTTGTCAATTCTTGATCTTAGAGCATAAGCCATTGGTGTTTTGTTCAGGAAATTTTTTCCAGTGCCCATGTGTTCGAGATGCTGCCCTAGTTTTTGTTGTATTAGTTTGAGTGTGTCTGGTTTGATGTGGAGGTCCTTGATCCACTTGGACTTAAGCTTTGTACAGGGTGATAAGCATGGATCGATCTGCATTCTTCTACATGTTGTCCTCCAGTTGAACCAGCACCATTTGCTGAAAATGCTATCTTTTTTCCATTGGATGGTTTTGGCTCCTTTGTCAAAAATCAAGTGCCCATAGGTGTGTGGGTTCATTTCTGGGTCTTCAATTCTATTCCATTGGTCTATCTGTCTGTCTCTGTACCAACACCATGCAGTTTTTATCACTATTGCTCTGTAATACTGCTTGAGTTGAGGGATAGTGATTCCCCCTGAAGTCCTTTTATTGTTGAGGATAGTTTTAGTGATCCTGAGTTTTTTGTTATTCCAGATGAATTTGCAAATTGTTCTGTCTAACTCTTTGAAGAAATGGATTGGTATTTTGATGGGGATTGCATTGAATCTGTAGATTGCTTTTGGTAAAATGGCCATTTTTACTATATTAATCCTGCCAATCCATGAGCATGGGAGATCTTTCCATCTTCTGAGGTCTTCTTCAATTTCTTTCTTCAGAGTCTTGAAGTTCTTATTGTACAGATCTTTTACTTGCTTGGTTAAAGTCACACCGAGGTACTTTATATTATTTGGGTCTATTATGAAGGGTGTCGTTTCCCTAATTTCTTTCTCGGTTTGTTTCTCTTTGTGTAGAGGAAGGCTACTGATTTATTTGAGTTAATTTTATACCCAGCCACTTTGCTGAAGTTGTCTATCAGCTTTAGTAGTTCTCTGGTGGAACTTTTGGGATCACTTAAATATACTATCATATCATCTGCAAAAAGTGATATTTTGACTTCTTTTCCAATCTGTATCCACTTGACCTCCTTTTGTTGTCTGATTGCTCTGGCTAGAACTTCAAGAACTATATTGAATAAGTAGGGAGAGAGTGGGCAGCCTTGTCTAGTCCCTGATTTTAGTGGGATTGCTTCAAGTTTCTCTCCATTTAGTTTAATGTTAGCAACTGGTTTGCTGTATATGGCTTTTACTATGTTTAGGTATGGGCCTTGAATTCCTATTCTTTCCAGGACTTTTATCATGAAGGGGTGTTGAATTTTGTCAAATGCTTTCTCAGCATCTAATGAAATGATCATGTGGTTTTGTTCTTTCAGTTTGTTTATATAATGGATCACATTGATGGTTTTCCGTATATTAAACCATCCCTGCATGCCTGGGATGAAGCCTACTTGATCATGGTGGATGATTGTTTTGATGTGCTCTTGGATTCGGTGTGCCAGAATTTTTTTTTTTTGAAATAATGTTTCTTTAATGATATATTAAAAGCTGCACCATCATGCATTCACATACAAGAACTGGCAGCCAAACTTTGTAACATGAAAGCAATGTATTTAGTACTGATTTTAGAAAGACTAGATTGTTTACATTGTCAAAAATTGGTTTTGCGGGGTTGGGGATTAGCTCAGTGGTAGAGCGCTTGCCTAGCAAGAGCAAGGCCCTGGGTTCGGTCCCCAGCTCCGAAGAAAAGAAAAAAAAATTGGTTTTGCTTTCCAAAATTATGGTTATGGTCTCATATGGCAAAAGAAACTTTTTAAACTGATCGTTTTGTGTGTGTGTGTGTGTGTGTGTGTGTGTGTGTGTGTGTGTAGTGGAACATTGGTTTGCCAGAATTTTATTGAGTATTTTTGCGTCGATATTCATAAGGGAAATTGGTCTGAAGTTCTCTTTCTTTGTTGGGTCTTTGTGTGGTTTAGGTTAAGAGTAATTGTGGCTTCATAGAAGGAATTCGGTAGTGCTCCATCTGTTTCAATTTTGTGGAATAGTTTGGATAGTATTGGTATGAGGTCTTCTATGAACGTCTGATAGAATTCTGCACTAAACCCATCTGGACCTGGGCTCTTTTTGGTTGGGAGACCTTTAATGACTGCTTCTATTTATGGGGTTGTTTAACTGGTTTATCTGTTCCTGATTTCACTTCGGTACCTGGTATCTGTCTAGGAAATTGTCCATTTCCTGAAGATTTTCAAGTTTTGTTGAATATAGGCTTTTATAGTAAGATCTGATGATTTTTTGAATTTCCTCTGAATCTGTAGTTATGTCTCCCTTTTCATTTCTGATTTTGTTAATTTGTATACACTCTCTGTGTCCTCTCGTTAGTCTGGCTAAGGGTTTATCTATCATGTTGATTTTCTCAAAGAACCAACTTTTGGTTCTGTTGATTCTTTCTATGGTCCTTTTTGTTTCTACTTGGTTGATTTCAGCTCTGAGTTTGATTATTTCCTGCCTTCTACTCCTCCTGGGTGTATTTGCTTCTTTTTGTTCTAGAGCTTTTAGGTGTGCTGTCAAGCTGCTGACATATGCTCTTTCCTGTTTCTTTCTGCAGGCACTCAGCGCTATGAGTTTTCCTCTTAGCACAGCTTTCATTGTGTCCCATAAGTTTGGGTATGTTGTACCTTCATTTTCATTAAATTCTAAAAAGTCTTTAATTTCTTTCTTTATTTCTTCCTTGACCAGGTTATCATTGAGTAGAGCATTGTTCAATTTCCACGTATATGTGGGCATTCTTCCCTTATTGTTATTGAAGACCAGTTTTAGGCCGTGATGGTCTGATAGCACACATGGGATTATTTCTATCTTTCTGTACCTGTTGAGGCCCGTTTTTTGACCAATTATATGGTCAATTTTGGAGAAAGTACCATGAGGAGCTGAGAAGAAGGTATATCCTTTTGCTTTAGGGTAGAATGTTCTATAAATATCTGTTAAGTCCATTTGGCTCATGACTTCTCTTAGTCTGTCTACGTCTCCGTTTAATTTCTGTTTCCATGATCTGTCCATTGATGAGAGTGGGGTGTTTAAATCTCCCACTATTATTGTGTGAGGTGCAATGTGTGTTTTGAGCTTTAGTAAGGTTTCTTTTACGTATGTAGGTGCCCTTGTATTTGGGGCATAGATATTTAGGATTGAGAGTTCATCTTGGTGGATTTTTCCTTTGATGAATATGAAGTGTCCTTCCTTATCTTTTTTGATGACTTTTAGTTGAAAATTGATTTTATTTGATATTAGAATGGCTACTCCAGCTTGCTTCTTCCAACCATTTGCTTGGAAACTTGTTTTCCAGCCTTTCACTCTGAGGTAGTGTCTGTCTTTGTCTCTGAGGTGTGTAGGCAGCAGAATGCAGGGTCCTCATTGCGTATCCAGTTTGTTAATCTATGTCTTTTTATTGGGGAGTTGAGACCATTGATGTTGAGAGATATTAAGGAATAGTGATTATTGCTTCCTGTTATATTCATATTTGGATGTGAGGTTTTGTTTGTGTACTTTTTTTCTCTTTGTTTTGTTGCCAAGACGATTAGTTTCTTGCTTCTTCTAGGATATAGCTTGCTTCCTTATGTTGGGCTTTACCATTTATTATCCTTTGTAGTGCTGGATTTGTAGAAAGATATTGTGTAAATTTGGTTTTGTCATGGAATATCTTGGTTTCTCCATCTATGTCAATTGAGAGTTTTGCAGGATACAGTAACCTGGGCTGGCATTTCTGTTATCTTCGGGTCTGTATGACATCTGTCCAGGATCTTCTGGCTTTCATAGTCTCTGGCGAAAAGTCTGGTGTGATTCTGATAGGTCTGCCTTTATATGTCATTTGACCTTTTTCCCTTACTGCTTTTAATGTTCTTTCTTTATTTTGTTCATTTGGTGTTTTGACTATTATGTGACGGGAGGAGTTTCTTTTCTGGTCCAATCTATTTGGAGTTCTGTAGGCTTCTTGTATGCTTATGGGTATCTCTTTCTTTAGGTTAGGGAAGTTTTCTTCTATGATTTTGTTGAAGATATTTACTGGTCCTTTGAGCTGGGAGTCTTCACTCTCTTCTATACATATTTTCCTTTGGTTTGATCTCCTCATTGAGTCCTGGATTTCCTGTATGTTTTGGACCAGTAGCTTTTTCTGCTTTACATTATCTTTGACAGTTGAGTCGATGATTTCTATGGAATCTTCTGCTCCAGAGATTCTCTCTTCTATCTCTTGCATTCTGTTGGTGAAGCTCGTATCTACAACTCCTTGTCTCTTGTTTTGGTTTTCTATATCCAGGGTTGTTTCCATGTGTTCTTTCTTGATTGCCTCTATTTCCATTTTTAATTCCTTCAACTGTTTGATTGTGTTTTCCTGGAACTCTTTCAGGGATTTTTGTGATTCCTCTCTGTAGGCTTCTACTTGTTTATTTATGTTTTCCTGTGTTTCTCTAAGGGAGTTCTTCATGTCTTTCTTGAAGTCCTCCAGCATCATGATCAAATATGATTTTGAAACTAGATCTTGCTTTTCTGGTGTGTTTGGATATTCCATGTTTGTTTTGGTGGGAGAATTGGGCTCCGATGATGGCATGTAGTCTTGGTTTCTGTTGCTTGGGTTCCTGTGCTTGCCTGTTGCCATCAGATTATCTCTAGTGTTACTTTGTTCTGCTATTTCTGACAGTGGCTAGACTGTCCTATAAGCCTGTGTGTCAGGAGTGCTGTAGACCTGTTTTCCTGTTTTCTTTCAGCCAGTTATGGGGACAGAGTGTTCTGCTTTCTGGCGTGTAGTTTTTCCTATCTACAGGCCTCCAGCTGTTCCTGTGGGCCTGTGTCTGGTGTTCACCAGGCAGGTCACTTGCAGCAGAAAAGTTGGTCTTTCCTGTGGTCCCGATACTCAAGTTTGCTCGTGGGGTGCTGCCTATTAGCTCTCAGGGGCGGCAGCAACCAGGAAGATCTGTGCAGCCCTTTCCGAGAGCCTCCGTGTACCAGGGTTCCAGATGGCGTTTGGTGTTTTCCTCTGGCGTCAGAGATGTGTGCAGAGTGCAGTCTCTTCTGGTTTCCCAGGCGTGTCTGCCTCTCTGTAGGTTTAGCTCTCCCTCCCATGGGATTTGGGTGCAGAGAACTGTTTATCCAGTCTGTTCCTTCAGGTTCAGGCGGTGTCTCATGCGCAGGGGTCCTGCCGCTCCTGGGCCCTCCCCCACGGGAACCCAGAGGCCGTATATAGTTTCCTCTTGGGCCAGGGATGTGGGCAGGGGTGGGCAGTGTTGGTGGTCTCTTCTGCTCTGCAGTCTCAGGAGTGCCCACCTGACCAGGCGGTGAGGTCTCTCTCCCTCGGGTTTTGGGAGCAGAGAGCTGCTGCAGGCCAGGATCCGAGGGTTTTGGACTCCCGGTCATATAACACTTTCTTTTCATAGTTTTAGCCTTGGAATAATTTTGAGCGTCTTTAGTTTTATTTTTTTTTTAGTTGAACGTTTTTGCCTTTTGTCCTGTATCTTTTCTTTTTTCTCTTGCTTATAGTGGAGGAAAAAACCTCTGTCTTAAACTATTGTCTAGTTTATAATAAAAGTGAGAAGGTTTCAGAAATCCTGGAAACCCAGCCCTCCACCCCATAAACTTTACGACTGTATTAGTTTAAAGCCCATTCTCTTCATGCCTGCAGGCTTTTATTGCTTAATATACTTTATTCTGAAAGCCAGGACTGAACAATTACTCCCTCTTTTATGAGGTGGTGCTTCTATCTTTCAGACCCTCAATCCCAGTAGCTGCAGATTATTGGTCAACGAGACTGACCTAGGTTGGACATATGTCAATCAGCATTTAAAATGTTATTCCTTGCTGTTAATACTAATACTGCCTGTCTAAGCCCATTATAATAACACCATCATAAATGAACACTTGCATGCCAATTAATAATCCATTATCTGGTAAAATAATTTTACATTTTTTCACAGTAGTTTTTAAAAAGAAACTTCTACTTGTATGAGGAGATTATGATTAAGAGGCCAAGAGCACATGTGTTGTGAGGTTGTGAGTTTTTCATTATTGTAACCTGGGATTGAGTGACTCAAGTTCTCTTTGCTTTTTATGAGAGCTTTGATTTCAATGTCTTTGGGTCATTTTATTTTTGTGCTTTGTACTCATCTGTAGCTAGCGGATTTTCTCATAGGTTTCCAGTCATCCTTCTCTATGTTGAAATATGCTCCTCTAATTTGAGTCAGATGTCAGCTGCTCGCTCTAACTCATGCCTTTTTCAGTCTCTGATACATCTAAGCCCATTTCCAGCCCCCACCTATTTCCAATCTCCAGCTGGGCCTCTCATTCCTCTGCTCCATCTCAGTAATGCTTACCTACTCTAATACATTATAATCAGAGTTCTTCAGTGTTTAACTTAATGAATAGCAGCCATCGCCACTCTACAAAACCCCGAATTCTAATTTCAGAATATTGAATCTAATAGCTTTACATAGAAATCTTTATTGGTATTTTGAGGCCAGTTGATTTCAGTTTAGCATAGAGTTGAATATTTGAATAAATGGATTTGGCTGCTCTTGGAAACATCAAGGACATATTAGCACAAAATAGATGGGAACAAATGCAGAAATTATACAACATGTGAGTTAATTCTTTGGCTTTGACTCTGGCCATTCTGCTGCTGCTGACTCACAGATTCGCCATCTGGGTGATAGGGTAGTGTTAATATAAGGTTCATTTATCATGTTTTGCATTATTGTTTTGCTTTATGTATACTATTCATTCAAGTAACAAGGTCAAAATTAATAGTCAAAGCACGAAGTCAGGCAATGAATATGCTTTAAAACCATTGTACATGATAGATGCTTAATTAAAATGACAGAGCTGTTCAGGGGCTTGTGGACTGAAAAGGACCTGATTGAACTTAGTTAAAACTAAACTTTTTCTTAAAGGAAGATGTCATTATTCCTTAAATATGTGTGTGACCCACAGAATTAGTGTCATTCTTCCCCTCATTAATGTTTTTTTCCTGTCTCGAAGTCTTATGTCAACTGGGAACATGAAAGTGTCAAGATTTGGAGATGTTGTTGAAAGTCAGTACCTCAACCAGTTTTTGTGGTTTGTGACGTATCTTCAACTAAAACATATGAGAAAACAGGAAACAAAAAATGTTTATGAGGTGAAGGCACTTAAAAAGAATATTTAATTACTCTGGGGGCTTCTAATGAGTTCCTGAATTACAAGGTCATACACTAAAGGCAGCTCTAGAGTTGTGACTGAAGATGTCAAAGCAAATTATTTCAGTTGACAAAAATAATATAAGGGTTTTGAGTGTGAGAAATTATTTAAACATTGAAATAACTGTGTATAAAAGTATTTTAAGTATTCTGTCTATTTATTCTGATAGTAACAAAGGCACATGCCTCTAGCATGAATAATACACATCAGGAATGGTTCTCATTATATGCCAAATGTGGCCCTGATAATTATCCTGCTATGAGTTTTATCTGAGAGATAAAAGTTCTGTAAGAAAAGAGACTAAACATAGTAAAGGAAATATATAGCAAGCCGATAGCCAACAGAATGGAGAGAAACTCAAAGCGATTCCACTACAATCAAGGACAAGACAAGGCTAAGCACTGTCTCTACATCTGGTCAATATAGTACTCGAAGTTCTAGCTAGAGCAATAAGACAACTGAAGGAGATCAATGAGGCACTGATTGGAAAGGAAGGAGTCAAAGTATCCTTAGTCACAGATGATATGATAGTATATACAAGTGACTCCTCAGATTCTAACATAGAAGCTCTACAGCTGATAAACACCATCAGCAAAGTGGCTGAATACAAAGGTAAATAAAAAAAATGTCAGTCACCTTCCCTGGTACCAACGATAAATGGACTGAGCATGAAATCAGGAAAATGACACCCTTTGCAATAGCAACAAATAATATAAAATATATTAGTATAAGTCTAAGCAAGCAAGTGAAAGGCCTGTGAGTCAAGAACTTCAAGTTTATTAAGAAAGAAATTAAAGAAGAGATCAGAAGATGGAAAGACCTCCCATGCTCATGGAGCCGTAGGATTAACATTGTGAAAATGGCCATTTTACCAAAAGCAGTATACAGATTCAATGTAATTCCAATAAAAATTCCAACACAGTTTTTTAAATACATTGAAAGAGCAATTCTCAACTTCATATATAAAAAGAAAAAAATCCAGGAGAGCTAAAAACAATCCTGTACAATAAAAGGACTTCTGGAGGTATCATTTCCCCTGATTTCAAGATGTACTATAGAGCAATAGTGATAAAAACCACATGGCAGCAGCATAAAAACAGACAGGTTGATCAATAGAATCATGAAGACTTAGAAACAAATCCACATACCTATGGACATTCGATTTTTGACAAAGAAGCTACAGCTGTGCAATGGAAAAAAGAAAGCATCTTCAACAAATGGTGCTGGTCTAACTGGATGTCTGCATGTAGAAGAATGCAAATCCACATTTATCATACTGAACAAAACTCAAGTCCAAGAGGATCAACATAAAACTGCATACATTAAATCTAATAAAGCAGAAAGTGGGAAGTAGCCCGGAGCGCATTGGTATGGAAGACAGCTTCCTGAACAGAACAGCAATAGTTCAGGCACCAAGGTCAACCATTAATAAATGGGAACTTATAAAACTGGAAAGCTTCTATAAGACAGAGGATATCATCAACAGGACAAAATTCAGCCTACAGATTTGGAATAGATACTTACAAAGCCTACATCTGACAGAGGGCTAATATTTAAAATATATAAAGAACTCAAGAAATTAAACACTAACATGCCAAATAACACAATTCAAAATGGGATAGAAAGCTAAAGAGAGACATGTCAACAGAGGAATCTCTAATGGGCAAGAAGCACTTAAAGAAATGATCAATGTCTTCAGTCATCAGGGAAATGGAAGTTTAAATGACTCAGAGATTCCACATTATACCCATCGGCATGGATAATTTTCTCCTGAGAGGTTTCATCCAGCAGATGATGGTGGCAGCTGCAGAGATCCACAGCCAAACATCAGGTGGATCTCAGGGAGTCTTGCGGAAGAGTTAGGATAGATATGAGTAAATCAGAGGGGTAAAGGACACCATAAGAAGACATCTAACCTGGGACCTTAGGGACTCATAGAGTCTTGGCTACCAACTAGGGAGTCTGCAGGGGCTGGACCTTGGTCCCCTACACATTTGTAGCAAATGTGCAGCTTAGTATTCATGTGGGTCCTCTAATAAGTGGAGGACGGGCTGTCTTGGTCTCTAGTCCCTGTCTCTGGATCCCCTTTCCCCTACGTGGACTGCCTGGTTGGGCCTCAGTGAGGCAGGATGTGCCTAGTCCTGCTGGTACTAGATGTCTGGGGATGGGGTACTACCCAAGGGGAAAAGGGAAGGGGGCAGTGGGGAGAGGATGGGACTGGGAGGAGAGGAGGGGAGGGGGCTGTGTTGGGATATAAAGTGAATAAAAAGTAAATTATTTGGAAAAAACCCCCAAGCGATAGTACATGTTTGCAAGGATGTGGAACAAGGGGAGTACTCCTCCGTCCCTGGTGGGAATGCAAACTTGTACAACCACTTTGAAAGCACTCTGGTATTATAGTCATACATCTTTTGCAACCTACTTCTCATAAGGGTTCAACCTCTCCTCTAACGCACTACCCAGCAGAGGTAGTAAAGAGAAAAGAAGAGAAAAGTCATTAGGATATGGGGGAAGTAGACTTGTTCAGCAATAGTTCTTTTGGGGCGAGCTTGGACTTCTTTGGCAGCAGATCAGTACCAGCAGATCATTTAGCAAACACTAAATGGTTCAGCAGCTGCAGTCCAGTCCTCTAGGTAGGCAGACACCAGGCAGCTGTAGTTCAATCCTGAAGAAACCTCCAGGCTTGACAACTGGCCTAAGGTGGGACAAAGGAGGCAGCAAGCTTCCATAGGAACCCCAAGAGCAGTTCTTGGGAGAGTTTCTCTGAATAGCAGTTACTGCAAGTGGAGCTCAACAATGCTATGTAAGGTGAACTAATTCATGCATGTCTTTAGTGAAGAATAGTGAGGCAGAGCAAACCAAACCAATGCTTAGTGTTTGTCTCCCACTGTCTGTGGGGTCATATATATACATCAAATGTCCTTTCATGTTTTTTTTTTTTAATTAACTTGAGTATTTCTTATATACATATCGAGTGTTATTCCCTTACCGGTTTCCGGGCAAACATTCCCCTCCCCCCTGCCCTTCCTTATGGGTGTTCCCCTCCCAACCCTCCCCCCATTGCCGCCCTCCCCCCAACAATCAAGTTCACTGGGGGTTCAGTCTTAGCAGGACCCAGGGCTTCCCCTTCCACTGGTGCTCTTACTAGGATATTCATTGCTACCTATGGGGTCAGAGTCCAGGGTCAGTCCATGTGTAGTCTTTAGGTAGTGGCTTAGTCCCTGGAAGCTCTGGTTGCTTGGCATTGTTGTACATATGGGGTCTCGAGCCCCTTCAAGCTCTTCCAGTTCTTTCTCTGATTCCTTCAACGGGGGACCTATTCTCAGTTCAGTGGTTTGCTGCTGGCATTCGCCTCTGTATTTGCTGTATTCTGGCTGTGTCTCTCAGGAGCGATCTACATCCGGCTCCTGTCGGTCTGCACTTCTTTGCTTCATCCATCTTGTCTAATTGGGTGGCTGTATATGTATGGGCCACATGTGGGGCAGGCTCTGAATGGGTGTTCCTTCAGTCTCTGTTTTAATCTTTGCCTCTCCCTTCCCTGCCAAGGGTATTCTTTTTCCTCATTTAAAGAAGGAGTGAAGCATTCACATTTTGATCATCGGTCTTGAGTTTCGTTTGTTCTAGGGATCTAGGGTAATTCAAGCATTTGGGCTAATAGCCACTTATCAATGAGTGCATACCATGTATGTCTTTCTGTGATTGGGTTAGCTCACTCAGGATGATATTTTCCAGTTCCAACCATTTGCCTACGAATTTCATAAACTCGTTGTTTTTGATAGCTGAGTAATATTCCATTGTGTAGATGTACCACATTTTCTGTATCCATTCCTCTGTTGAAGGGCATCTGGGTTCTTTCCAGTTTCTGGCTATTATAAATAAGGCTGCGATGAACATAGTGGAGCCCGTGTCTCTTTTATATGTTGAGGCATCTTTTGGGTATATGCCCAAGAGAGGTATAGCTGGATCCTCAGGCAGTTCAATGTCCAATTTTCTGAGGAACCTCCAGACTGATTTCCAGAATGGTTTTACCAGTCTGCAATCCCACCAACAATGGAGGAGTGTTCCTCTTTCTCTGCATCCTCGCCAGCATCTGCTGTCACCTGAGTTTTTGATCTTAGCCATTCTCACTGGTGTGAGGTGAAATCTCAGGGTTGTTTTGATTTGCATTTCCCTTATGACTAAAGATGTTGAACATTTCTTTAGGTGTTTCTCAGCCATTCGGCATTCCTCAGCTGTGAATTCTTTGTTTAGCTCTGAACCCCATTTTTTAATAGGGTTATTTGTTTCCCTGCGGTCTAACTTCTTGAGTTCTTTGTATATTTTGGATATAAGGCCTCTATCCGTTGTAGGATTGGTAAAGATCTTTTCCCAATCTGTTGGTTGCCGTTTTGTCCTAACCACCATGTCCTTTGCCTTACAGAAGCTTTGCAGTTTTATGAGATCCCATTTGTCGATTCTTGATTTTAGAGCGTAAGCCATTGGTGTTTTGTTTAGGAAATTTTTTCCAGTGCCCATGTGTTCAAGATGCTTCCCTAGTTTTTCTTCTATTAGTTTGAGTGTGTCTGGTTTGATGTGGAGGTCCTTGATCCACTTGGACTTAAGCTTTGTACAGGGTGATAAGGATGGATCGATCTGCATTCTTCTACATGTTGCCCTCCAGTTGAACTAGCACCATTTGCTGAAAATGCTATCTTTTTCCCATTGGATGGTTTTGGCTCCTTTGTCAAAAATCAAGTGACCATAGGTGTGTGGGTTCATTTCTGGGTCTTCAATTCTATTCCATTGGTCTATCTGTCTGTCTCTGTACCAATACCATGCAGTTTTTATCACTATTGCTCTGTAATACTGCTTGAGTTGAGGGATAGTGATTCCCCCTGAAGTCCTTTTATTGTTGAGGATAGCTTTAGCTATCCTGGGTTTTTTGTTATTCCAGATGAATTTGCAAATTGTTCTGTCTAACTCTTTGAAGAATTGGATGGGTATTTTGATGGGGATTGCATTGAATCTGTAGATTGCTTTTGGTAAAATGGCCATTTTTACTATATTAATCCTGCCAGTCCATGAGCATGGGAGATCTTTCCATCTTCTGAGGTCTTCTTCAATTTCTTTCTTCAGAGTCTTGAAGTTCTTATTGTACAGATCTTTTACTTGCTTGGTTAAAGTCACACCGAGGTACTTTTTATTATTTGGGTCTATTATGAAGGGTGTCATTTCCCTAATTTCTTTCTCGGTTTGTTTCTCTTTGTGTAGAGGAAGGCTACTGATTTACTTGAGTTAATTTTATACCCAGCCACTTTGCTGAAGTTGTCTATCAGCTTTAGTAGTTCTCTGGTGGAACTTTTGGGATCACTTAAATATACTATCATGTCATCTGCAAATAGTGATATTTTGACTTCTTCTTTTCCGATCTGTATCCCATTGATCTCCTTTTGTTGTCTGATTGCTCTGGCTAGAACTTCAAGAACTATATTGAATAAGTAGGGAGAGAGTGGGCAGCCTTGTCTAGTCCCTGATTTTAGTGGGATTGCTTCAAGTTTCTCTCCATTTAGTTTAATGTTAGCAACTGGTTTGTTGTATATGGCTTTTACTATGTTCTGGTATGGGCCTTGAATTCCTATTCTTTCCAGGACTTTTATCATGAAGGGGTGTTGAATTTTGTCAAATGCTTTCTCAGCATCTAATGAAATGATCATGTGGTTCTGTTCTTTCAGTTTGTTTATATAATGGATCACGTTGATGGTTTTCCTTATATTAAACCATCCCTGCATGCCTGGGATGAAGCCTACTTGATCATGGTGGATGATTGTTTTGATGTGTTCTTGGATTCGGTTTGCCAGAATTTTATTGAGTATTTTTGCGTCGATATTCATAAGGGAAATTGGACTGAAGTTCTCTTTCTTTGTTGTGTCTTTGTGTGGTTTTGGTATAAGAGTAATTGTGGCTTCATAGAAGGAATTCGGTAGTGCTCCATCTGTTTCAATTTTGTGGAATAGTTTGGATAATATTGGTATGAGGTCTTCTATGAAAGTTTGATAGAATTCTGCACTAAACCCGTCTGGACCTGGGCTCTTTTTGGTTGGGAGACCTTTAATGCCTGCTTCTATTTCCTTAGGAGTTATGGGGTTGTTTAACTGGTTTATCTGTTCCTGATTTAACTTCGGTACCTGGTATCTGTCTAGGAAATTGTCCATTTCCTGAAGATTTTCAAGTTTTGTTGAGTATATGTTTTTATAGTAAGATCTGATGATTTTTTGAATTTCCTCTGAATCTGTTGTTATGTCTCCCTTTTCATTTCTGATTTTGTTAATTTGGACGCACTCTCTGTGTCCTCTCGTTAGTCTGGCTAAGGGTTTATCTATCTTGTTGATTTTCTCAAAGAACCAACTTTTGGTTCTGTTGATTCTTTCTATGGTCCTTTTTGTTTCTACTTGGTTGATTTCAGCTCTGAGTTTGATTATTTCCTGCCTTCTACTCCTCCTGGGTGTATTTGCTTCTTTTTGTTCTAGAGCTTTTAGGTGTGCTGTCAAGCTGCTGACATATGCTCTTTCCTGTTTCTTTCTGCAGGCACTCAGCGCTATGAGTTTTCCTCTTAGCACAGCTTTCATTGTGTCCCATAAGTTTGGGTATGTTGTATCTTCATTTTCATTAGATTCTAAAAAGTTTTTAATTTCTTTCTTTATTTCTTCCTTGACCAGGTTATCATTGAGTAGAGCATTGTTCAATTTCCACGTATATGTGGGCATTCTTCCCTTATTGTTATTGAAGACCAGTTTTAGGCAGTGGTGGTCCGATAGCACGCATGAGAATATTTCTATCTTTCTGTACCTGTTGAGGCCCGTTTTTTGACCAATCATATGGTCAATTTTGGAGAAAGTACCATGAGGAGCTGAGAAGAAGGTATATCCTTTTGCTTTAGGATAGAATGTTCTATAAATATCCGTTAAGTCCATTTGGCTCATGACTTCTCTTAGTCTGTCGACATCACTGTTGAATTTCTGTTTCCATGATCTGTCCATTGATGAGAGTGGGGTGTTGAAATCTCCCACTATTATTGTGTGAGGTGCAATGTGTGTTTTGAGCTTTAGTAAGGTTTCTTTTACGTATGTAGGTGCCCTTGTATTTGGGGCATAGATATTTAGGATTGAGAGTTCATCTTGGTGGATTTTTCCTTTGATGAATATGAAGTGTCCTTCCTTATCTTTTTTGATGACTTTTAGTTGGAAATTGATTTTATTTGATATTAGAATGGCTACTCCAGCTTGCTTCTTCTGACCATTTGCTTGGAAAGTTGTTTTCCAGCCTTTCACTCTGAGGTAGTGTCTGTCTTTGTCTCTGAGGTGTGTTTCCTGTAGGCAGCAGAATGCAGGGTCCTCGTTGCGTATCCAGTTTGTTAATCTATGTCTTTTTATTGGGGAGTTGAGACCATTGATGTTGAGAGATATTAAGGAATAGTGATTATTGCTTCCCGTTATATTCATATTTGGATGTGAGATTATGTTTGTGTGCTTTCATTCTCTTTGTTTTGTTGCCAAGACGATTAGTTTCTTGCTTCTTCTAGGTTATAGCTTGCCTCCTTATGTTGGGCTTTACCATTTATTATCCTTTGTAGTGCTGGATTTGTAGAAAGATATTGTGTAAATTTGGTTTTGTCATGGAATATCTTGGTTTCTCCATCAATGTTAATTGAGAGTTTTGCTGGATACAGTAACCTGGGCTGGCATTTGTGTTCTCTTAGTGTCTGTATGACATCAGTCCAGGATCTTCTGGCCTTCATAGTTTCTGGCGAGAAGTCTGGTGTGATTCTGATAGGTCTGCCTTTATACGTTACTTGACCCTTTTCCCTTAGTGCTTTTAATATTCTTTCTTTATTTTTTGCGTTTGGTGTTTTGACCATTATGTGACGGGAGGTGTTTCTTTTCTGGTCCAATCTATTTGGAGTTCTGTAGGCTTCTTGTATGTCTATGGGTATCTCTTTTTTTAGGTTAGGGAAGTTTTCTTCTATGATTTTGTTGAAGATATTTACTGGTCCTTTGAGCTGGGAGTCTTCACTCTCTTCTATACCTATTATCCTTAGGTTTGATCTTCTCATTGAGTCCTGGATTTCCTGTATGTTTTGGACCAGTAGCTTTTTCAGCTTTACATTATCTTTGACAGTTGATTCAATGATTTCTATGGAATCTTCTGCTCCTGAGATTCTCTCTTCCATCTCTTGTATTCTGTTGGTGAAGCTTGTATCTACAGCTCCTTGTCTCTTCTTTTGGTTTTCTATATCCAGGGTTGTTTCCATGTGTTCTTTCTTGATTGCTTCTATTTCCATTTTTAATTCCTTCAACTGTTTGATTGTGTTTTCCTGGAATTCTTTCAGGGATTTTTCGATTCTTTCAGGGATTTTTGCGATTCCTCTCTGTAGGCTTCTACTTGTTTATTAATGTTTTCCTGTGTTTCCCTAAGGGAGTTCTTCACGTCTTTTTTGAAGTCCTCCAGCATTATGATCAAAAATGATTTTGAAACTAGATCTTGCTTTTCTGGTGTGTTTGGATATTCCATGTTTGTTTTGGTGGGAGAATTGGGCTCTGATGATGCCATGTAGTCTTGGTTTCTGTTGCTTGGGTCCTGTGCTTGCCTCTCGCCATCAGATTATCTCTAGTGTTACTTTGTTCTGCTATTTCTGACAGTGGCTAGACTGTCCTATAAGCCTGTGTGTCAGGAGTGCTGTAGACCTGTTTTCCTCTCTTTCAGTCAGTTATGGGGACAGAGTGTTCTGCTGTCGGGCGTGTAGTTTTTCCTCTCTACAGGACTTCAGCTGTTCCTGTGGGCCTGTGTCTTGAGTTCACCAGGCAGCTTTCTTGCAGCAGAAAATTTGGTCTTACCTGAGGTCCCGAGGCTCAAATTCGTTTGTGGGGTGTTTCCCACGGGCTCTCTGCAGCGGCAGCAACCAGGAAGATATGCGCCGCCCCTTCCGGGAGCTTCAGTGCACCAGGGTTCCAGATGGAGTTTGGCATTTTCCTCTGGCGTCTGAGATGTGTGTGCAGCGAGCAGTCTCTTCTGGTTTCCCAGGCTTGTCTGCCTCTCTGAAGGTTTAGCTCTCCCTCCCACGGGATTTGGGTGCAGAGAACTGTTTATCGGGTCTGTTTCCTTCAGGTTCTGGTGGTGTCTCAGGCAGGGGTCCTGCCACTCCTGGGCCCTCCCCCACGGGAGCCCAGAGGCCTTATACAGTTTACTCTTGGGCCAGGGATGTGGGCAGGGGTGGGCAGTGTTGGTGGTCTCTTCCGCTCTGCAGCCTCAGTAGTGCCCACCTGATCAGGCGGTTGGGTCTCTCTCTCACGGGGTCTGGGAGCAGAGAGCTGCTGCAGGCCGGGATCTGCGGGTGTGGGACTTCCGCTAAACACAGGACGTGCCCGGCCCTAGAGGAATTCTGCCTCCGTGTGTCCCGAGCTCACCAGGCAGCTTTCTTGCAGCAGAAAAGTTCGTCTTACCTGTGGTCCCGAGGCTCAAGTTCGCTCGTGGGTTGCTGCCCACGGGCTCTCTGCAGCGGCAGCAACCAGGAAGACCTGTGACACCGTTTCCGGGAGCTTCAGTGCACCAGGGTTCCAGATGGAGTTTGTCGTTTTCCTCTGGCGTCCGAGATGTGTGTGCAGAGAGCAGTCTGTTCTGGTTTCCCAGGCTTGTCTGCCTCTCTGAAGGTTTATCTCTCCCTCCCATGGGATTTGGGTGCAGAGAACTCGTCCTTTTATGTTTTTGCTGTATCCAAACATCTTTTTACCTGTGTCTGCTTTAGAAAAAGTCATGTTGTTTTTTCACATCCCTTCACTTGTGTTCCTCAGAAAAACATTGTTTGGTCTAACTTTCTAAAGAAACTAGACGTTTCCACTTCATTTTTTTAAAATAGAAAATTGGAAATAGTTCTACTTTATAACTTAGATATATAGCTCCTGGGCATATTCCCAAAGGGTACTCCACCATATCACAAGGACACTTGCTCACCTATGTTCATAGCATCTTTATTCGGAATAGTCAGACACTGGAAACAATCCAGATGTCCCTCAACTGAAGAATGGATAAAGAAAAGTGTGGTACATTTACACAATCGAATACTCCTTAGCTATTAAAAGCAAGGACATCATGAATTCTGCAGCCAGATACATGAAACTAAAAAGTACTACCCTGTAAGAGGTAATCCAGACCCAGAAAGACACACGTGGTGTGGCATGTGCTCACTTTGACGTAGATATTAGCCATAAGGTAGGGGATAACCATTCTATAGTCTTAGACCAAGGGAAGATGCATGAATCTCACTCAGAAGGGGAAATAAAATAGACAATGGAAGGATATGGAGAGAGGGAACTAGGTGGGAGAATGGGGTGTGGAGGGGAACAGGAATGGGGATCAGGTGTGGGGATAGTGGAGGGTGAATGGGCTTGGAGAGAGAAAGGAAATCTGAGAGCATCTCTGGAATAAGCTGGGGACCCAGGATGGGAGAGGCCCTTGGGAGGTAACGGGGCTGACCCTAGTTGAGACTCCTAGCAGCGGTGAATATCGAACCTGAAGTGGCCACTTCCTGTAGCCAGGCAGGACTTCCAGTGGAGGGAGGGGGACTCCAACCCACCCCCCAAATTTGCCTTGCCTACAAAATGTGTGGGGATAAAGTTGAAGCAAAGATTGAAGGAATGGTCATCCAATGACTGGCCTGACTTGATTCCCATCCATGGAAGAGAGCCAACCCCTGACACTACTAATGAAACTTTGCTATGCTTGCAGAGAGGGGCTTAGCATAACTGTTCTCTGAGAGGCTTCATCCAGCAGCTGATGGAAACAGATACAGATACCACAGCCAGACATAAAATGGAGTTCAGGGAGTCATATAGAAGAGTAAGGGGAAGGATTGAGGAACCAGAGAGACCAAGGACACCACAAGAAGACCTACAGAGACAACTAACCTGGCCCATGGGGACCAACAGAGACTGAGCCACCAACCAAAGATCAAGCATGGGATGAATCTTGGCCCCTTACACATACTTAACAGATGTGCAGCTTGGTTTTCATCTGAGTCACCTAACAAGTGGACCAGGAGCTGTCTCTTATTCAGACTTTGTTGCTTGCCTTTGGATTCCTTTCCACTAGCTGGGCTGCCTTGTCTGGCCTCAGTGGGAGAGGATGTGTTAGTCCTGATGCGACTTAATGTACCAGGGTGGGTGGGTATGCGGGAGTTTCCCTTCCCTTCTCTGAGGAGATGAGGAAGAAGGGGGAAGAGGAAAGGGGAGGATGGGTGTGAAGATAGAACTGGAGGACAGGAGGAAGGGAGGCTACCATTGTGATATAAAGTGAATAAATACATTAATGAAAAATAAATCTCTCAGATAGAGAGCTAACAAAAAAAGACTTCAACAACTTAGTTGTTAGAGTTATTTAAGTTTTATATGGGTGAAGGATTTTAAGTAGAGTTGTATAGGAGAGATACACCACCATTTAATGTAATGGTAACTTAAAATATTTCTATTCTTTAGGATTTTTTTTCATTTCCCTCATACCATCAGCATATCTTTCATGTTTTGACTTTTAATTTGAGGGATGAAACTACTATTTGTTACGCACTGTAACCCTGTATGTGCGGCAGCACCCAATAGCTATTTACTAAGTCGAGGGCAGACTGAATCACTGGATAATTACAATGGAAATGCAGGGGTCGTGTTGTAATGCTTCATAGTTTGCGTTTGTTTTGATTGCTTGTTGACTCGCAATGTTCTGGGCAAGAAATGATTGAGGTGATAGAGCTTTGAGAATTGATTTTTAAGATCTGGTGTTTCAAATTGGTAGTTGTGGATAGGGTGAGTTTGATAGGAAAAGAAACGCACGCTGTAGTCACTAAAGCAAGTTTTACAGTTAACCCTTTTGCTTTCTTTTAATCTCCTGTTTTCCAATTGTTTCTTCAAAGCCTGTTTCCAAGTGTAGATAATGCCATCATTCACTAGATACTGTCAGGGGTTGCAGTTACCTGTATTTGAAGCCATTTATACAGTGACCAGAAGAATCTGAACACTTAATTTTCTTCTTTTAAGAAGTAGGAGAGGTTTAATTTTTGTATGATCCAGCTGATTTTTTTCAGCCTGACACTCAACTGAGGGTGTGATTTAGATAGACAAGGCTCTTGCTTCCAGTTAGCTGTTTTTAGCATTGAAGGCACTTGATGAAGAGGAGGGTTGTAGATCCATGGATATGAGCTTCTTTGCAGACAGACACTCTATTGTGACAATGAACAGACTATTTTAATAGTAGGTGCTGTATTGGGCAGCATTCCTGAGCAGGAACAAATTGCTATGATGAATACATATATTATTAAAGGGGGTTCACTAGATTTGCTTTGCTGACAGGAATTGGGTAGCCTGAAAGTAGTTGTCTACTTGATGTAGGTGAACAAAACAAAACAAGACCAAAAAAAAAAAAAAACCCAAAAAACAAAACCACAGTAGCTGCTCAACACAAGAAGCTGGATTCTTCATCTGTCCCAATTTGGTGAGGAAAGGCTGGAACATCCCTGGAGAGTAAGTGATACTGAGCCAATGAACCTGGAGTCTGTTGTCAGTGCTGCTATACCAGGTGATACTTTTGCTTTCAGAGTGAAAGGAAGCTAAGCCACATGCTGGTTACTTTTTTCGTTTTTGTCTAGGCTTCCCATTGGAAGTTGATCCTCATATGGACGGTGGAGCTTTCTTGACGAGTGATTGTCTCTCCATTTCATTCCTCTCTAGAAATACCTCCACAATCACAGATGCATGTTTTTCTTGTCCAGTCAGCTCTTGATCCAGTTATGTGGACAACCATCACAGGCAGCGATTTTTAAGACTAGAATGTATTCAATGCTAATTGGATGTGTAGAAAGACAAGAAATATTGAGTAAAAGCAGGAGATGGAAAATCAGGTGCAAATTGGAAAGGCTGCTGCAACTTAAAAGTTTTTTATCCTATTAATGTTTATTGTTAATTTATACAAATTTATTATTATAGAATTGTGTTCCATGATTTATTTAACTAATTAAAATATTGAGTGGAGCTTGGATTAAACTTTTAAAATATTAATTAAATGAATTTTATTAAATTTATTTAATAAAAATAATTATTTTATTTTTTGAGATTATAATGTAATTATATCAATTATCTCTTCCTTTCCTCTCTCCAAACCATCCCATAAACTTCCCTTTCCTCTCTTACAAATTCATTGATTCTTTTTTATATATATTTTTGTTGTTATTACTTATTTTATTTATTTATATTCCAAATGTTATCCTCATCCTGGACTCTTTTTCCTGTTCCTTCCACTTTGCTTCTGAAAGGGTGCTTCCCCACCAACCACCCACATCCACCCATCCACCTTCCTCCCCTCTTCCTTGGGCATCCCCCTTCCCTGGGGTATCAAACTTCTACATGATTAGGTGTGTCTTCTCCCACTGAGGCCAGACAAGGCATCCTCTGCTACATATATGTTTGGGGCCATGGACCAGTCCATGTATGCTCTTTGGTTGGTGGCTTAAGTCTCTGGAAGCTCCCAGGGGTATAAGTTAGTTGATACTGTTGGTCTTCCTACGGGGTTGCAATACCCTTCAACTCCTTCAGTTCCTCCCCCAACTCCTTCATAGGGGTCCCCAACCTCTTTACTTTTTCCCCTTAGTTTCTGATTTTGCTGCTCTTATCATTTGGGTCATCAGTTTTCTATTCCATTGCTTTAACTGAAAGTCTTGCTTCTGCCCTCCTAACCACTTAGTGTGTTTGTTCTACTTGTATAGTGCCAACACCAAGAACTACTCTGTGTTACTGATACTTAATTACTGCCTGTTCTGGTCTGCATCTACTAACCTAGGCCAGCTTCCTCACTTTCCTGTCAAGGTCCCTAAATCCTTAACATTTTTTTCTTGACAAGGTCTGTAAGACATGCTAATCACATGCGTACTATCTTTCTAAAAGAGTAGTCAGCATTATTTATATTGTTTTTAATTTAGCACACACAGTATCAAGTTTCATTGTGGAATTTTCCTCGATAAAATTTGACTTTGGTGATTCTCCTCCCTCTTCTCTCTCATCCCACTTATCCTGCTTTGAGCTCTTCAACTTTTGTCCTGTGCTGCATTCCTTCTTGTGATCTATGCTGTGACATGACTTTATTCTACTTCTTGAATGTTTGTGCCACAGGACCTCCAATCATCCAGACCCCTACTTGAGCTTTTTAACTCTTCTTTCTATGTTTCTCAGATCTCAGTTGAGGAGAGGCTTCTCCAAACTCCCAAGTCTCTTTGACCCTCCAACTAAATTTTCTGACAATCCTGGGATCTCTATTTTTATTGGTATTGCCATTTTTTAATATTTGTATGTGTGATCCTCTGGTTCATATGGCTTCTCCATATTGGACTTGGCTCTACATGGACAGGGCTCTGTCTAATTTCTCTTGTTTACTCCTTGTGTCTGGAGTTTGGAATCTAATCTTTCAGTAAAGAAGTGGTTGAACAGCTAGGCAATACAGAGTGAAAGTCAGGGCTGGGAGGATATTTGAGCTGACTTGAAGACACAGGTGCATGTTAATTTCAGTTAATGAATGCTCCTCACCTACTTTGGAAAGCCATCTGCTTTTGGGATCCAGATTTTGGAGCACTGAATACAGAGCAGCGAGAGCCAAAGAGGTTGCTTCACCCGCAGGACTGTTGTTTGTCCCGTCATCCAGGAATTCAAGGTTTAATCTTCTTGAATTGCTATCAGAAGCCAAACATTGCATAGTTTGATGAAAAGCATATTATTACAAATATATGTTTGTATATTTGTATTCATGTCCTCATTTGCTCTTCATAATAACTCTGTGATGGAGTCAGAGGTTGTATCATAGAAAATGGGGTATTTGGGTCATATAGGCTAAACAATTTACCCCAGTCATGTCTTAAATAGGTAGCTGTGTGAGACTTAATTTGGGCTTTCCAACTTTGATTTAAGATCTATCCCGCCAATACAAAGTGTATATATTATTTGGGAACAAAGGGTCCAGAGTAGAGGTAAATGACAGACACCAATATAAGCTGAATATAATAGGTTGAGCCAGAGTTTGAGGAGGTGAGGATTTTTTGTACTGCACTGAGGAATTTTATTACACAGTAATATAGGAATACCCTTTCCTAGTTACGGACTCCAATTCTTTCTCTTACTTTTGCTGTGTAGTTTTCAACTCCCAAATCTCTCTTCTAATCATTAAATTATCTTTCTAATAAACCACCCTCTCCTAATTACTATCTACTGATTCGAGCTGCAGAGTTTTAGGTGTACTTCAGGTGTTTAATTCTACTTTGTGATAACAATGAAACAGGGCATCATACTGCACATTTGGTCCAATGTCCTGGAATGTAGTTTCTTATTATAAGTTTCTGTTTTATTTAATAGCTCTTCATAAAAAGTCATCTGAAACTTTAAGTGGTTGATGAAAATATATTATTTATTTTCTGATTATAAAGTGAATGTAACTCCTTGCAGGAAAGTAAAAAGTATTTAAAACCATTACCTGAAGTAGTTTAAACCCATTTCATCATTTGGCGCTAATATAGCTAACTAGGTAATAATTTCCTGACAAACTGTCTCTAATATTTAATTATACAAATGATGCTAGATGCACATCCTTGACCAGATTTTCTTAGGAAAATTTTCAAAAAGTTAATCATCATGTTCATAGGTATAAGTTAACATGTCATGCTTCAAAAAGTCCAACATGCAGTTGGAGACAAAAGTAAAACAGTACTAAAGATTCTAAATAGATATTAAAATTTTGTTTTAGTTTCACAAAATTATCTAGAAATGCGTCATAAACCTATGTATAAAATTTAAATTTATGAGCCTTCTAGGGGACAACATAGGAGAAGATGTAGATGTTGGGGACATTTAGCTTTAGCATCAAAGATATCGCTTATGAAAGAAATAAGTTTTGCAACATTAAACTTTAATCTTCACTTCTGCCAATGATACAGCAAGAAAACAAAAAGAAAATGTTTTGAAGATATTTGTACATGACATCTCTGATAGCGGTGGCTTAGCTAAAAAGGATAAAGGATTCTTTTATTTTGTTTGGTTATTTTTGGTTTTGTCTTACTAGTAGCTGTTTGTGGCATGGAGCACTCTGTGTAGACAAGGCTGGCACATGCCATCATGCCTAGCTAAAAGCATAAGGGATTCTAAAAATTCAATAATAGGATAAGCACTAGTGTAGTTTAAAATGGGAAGAAACTCTGAATAGAAAACCCAAGATTTATAGATATAAAACAAGAACATGACAAGATTCTCAGAATCATATAGCATCAGGAAACGGCAAATTATAACAACATCATAGCACAACTGAGATAGAAGGTTGTAAAAATCTAAACTACTGAAAGCATCAAATGCTTTTGAGGATGGGAAGAGCAGGCATTTTTCAACATTGATGGTGCAAGAGCTAAGTCTTGGTGGAAATGTAGTCACTCGTAGGGCAGTGTGGCAGGTACTTTAGAAATAAATTAACTTGTATGAACTGTAACCTCTTTCATTGGCATTTACCCCTAAAGTTGATAACCCACATCTCGCTAAATGACCACATAGGTGTTTATGGCCATTTTGCTCAGCATTAAAGCTTGGAAGTAATTAAGTTGCTCCTTAGTAGTTGAGTGAATAAATACAACACGTTCCTATGACGAATGACTTTTAGCTTCATGTAGAAATGATCCACTATGACATTAGAAGATATAGAGGTAAAAGAAGCCAGTCTGAAAAAGCTATATGTTGTTTGATCTAGTCTATATACCATTCTGGTTATATAGCTTTGAACATAATAAAAAATAGTAGTGATTCCTGGTTTGGAAAAGGGTGGTAGGATTAAGTATAACAAAAAGATTTCTAGAGCAGCTACACCATTCTGTGTGATATAGTGGTGAGTTATTGTCATTATACAATTGTCAGATCTATATAATGCCCAACTGTAAAAGTATCTTTTATTTACCTGATGTAGTTGTCATCTCGGAGGCTTACTGTCTCTGTCTGCTAACCTAGGCCTGGTCCTGGAAGGTTCTGGCCTCCATACAAACTAATCTAGACCTAGAATGTTTTCAGCCTCTGAGACTTGCTTCTGAATAAGATCATTCCTTCCTAGTTCTTTCTGAGCTCTGGCTGGTTGAGTCAACTCAGCTGTTCTGACTCAAAAACTTCTCTCTAAGATGACTGATTCAAACTTGCTTCCCTCAGTTTCTGACTGAATTGCTATGTTTGGCCTCATATTAGTTTTAGCCATATATTCTAATCTTCTGGACCCTTTTCATTCTCTGGATTGTTCTGTCTTCACCTGTGTGTAGCTTGTTTTCTTTCTGCTACCTCTCTGTGCATAGTGGTCCTGGTAAAAGTCCCTTCTCCTTTTTATCTTGGCACTTCTCTCTCTTAAGTAGCTTCTCTTTTTTTTTTTGTCTCATGAGAGTTGGGCATAGCCTATTCTTTCAGATCTTTCTCTGATTTATTACGTTTGTGCCTCTCAATTGGGTATCACTTTCAAACATGTGTGCTTCCTTCTATAAACTAATGTTATCTTCATTGATTGGGATTAAAGGTATGCACTAAGGGCATGTCTGTATTCTAGCTAGAGTAGCCATGCTGTTGGATTAAAATCTCTCTTCACACAACACCAAGAGTAAGCCCTGTTGTTAGCCATGAACATTAGTTAGGATTTAATGATATATTAGTGTTGGTTCACTGATAGATGCAAAATTACTACTTTTCAGCAGGAGGTAGTGGTTGAGACTGTATATATTGGGGCTAGAGAGATTTGGGAATTCTGCTTTTATTTTGCTTTGAACCTAAAACTGCTTTAGAAAATAGTAATAAACACACACACACACAGATAGACACATATGTGTATAAACTCACACATCTGTACACATACATCTGTCTCTGTCCCCCTCTCTTTCTACTTGCTCAATGGAAAAATTATATATATATATATATATATATATATATATATATGAAAAATATATTTTTTGCTTCTCCTTTGTTCTTATAGTTCTTGTAGTTACAAGATTTATTTTATATCTTGTACTTGATTTTCCAACTTTGGGAAATGTGGTGGTTTGATTATGCTTGGCCCACGGAGTGGTTCTATTAGGAGGTGTGGCCTTGTTGGAGTAAGTGTGTTACTGTGGAGGCTGGACTTTGAGGTAATATATATGTTCAAGCTCTGCCCAGTGTGAGACACAGTAGTTCCTTCTGCTGCCTTTGGATGAAGCTGTAGAACTTTCAGTTTCTTCTTTAGTACCATGTCTGCCTGCATATTCCACGCTTCCTGCAGTGACATCAATGGAAACCCTAAAACTGTAAGCCAGATCAAATTAAATGTTGTCCTTTATAATAGTTGTCTTGATCGTGGTGACTCTTCACAGCCACGAAACTCTAAGACAGGAAGTTTTACCAGAAACAGAAGAGGAATCGAGTTTACATTTTGTCACTTTTTGCTAGATAGATTGTTTTCCTTTTAGCTTCATTTGTAGCCTCGTAGTCAACAGTTAACATTCTAATTTAAATGTACTGCACACCTTGGGATATCAGTATATTCATCTTTCCTTCTGAGTACTTTGCAATTGCCATGGAAACCACCTTAAAGCTAAGTAGTTATGATGGGAGCTGCAGTAGTTAAGAGCAGCACCGAGAAAGAAGAGAGGAGATGGTTCATGTATTTTAGTGAGATCAATTAGAAAAGAGTTGGAGCGAGCCATTGTAAAATATATCAGTAGATACTCTTTTCTGCTTCTTGTCTCAGAATTCTATGGTCATATGGAGAAGTGAGATCCTCTATGAGCATCCAGAGAAAGGTCCAGGGTTTAAGTAAATACTTTATATACTTATATACGTGTATAAAATATCTCCCTAAGTATATAAAGTTAACATATTTGGTTTTATTGTAGGCCTCTTAAATGTAGCACATTATTATAAAACATTTCTCTTAATGATTTTTTTTTATTATTAACTTGAGTATTTCTTATTTACATTTCGAGTGTTATTCCCTTTCCCGGTTTCTGGGCAAACATTTCCCTAATCCCTCCCCCTCTCCTTCTTTATGGGTGTTCCCCTCCCCATCCTCCCCCCATTGCCGCCCTCCCCCCAACAATCACGTTCACTGGGGGTTCAGTCTTAGCAGGACCCAGGGCTTCCCCTTCCACTGGTGCTCTTACTAGGATATTCATTGCTACCTATGAGGTCAGAGTCCAGGGTCAGTCCATGTATAGTCTTTGGGTAGGGGCTTAGTCCCTGGAAGCTCTGGTTGCTTGGCATTGTTGTTCATAAGGGGTCTCGAGCCCCTTCGAGCTCTTCCAGTTCTTTCTCTGATTCCTTCAACGGGGTCTCTTAACGATTTTTACTATGTGTATAACTACTATAAAGTAATGCAACAGTTAATTTGGTCATTTATTAATAGGTGGTCCGTGGGGGCTTTCATGTAGGTTATTGATGTCTTCTTTCCTGCTTCTAATCTCAACTTGGATACACAAATGGCTCACACTTGTAGGTCTGAGCTAGCTGCTAAGTATGCTCCTGAACTGGTGTTTCATACTTAGAAAACTCAAACCTGTTTCTATTATTTCTTTCCCAACTTTCAAGATTAAAGTTAATGGCACTAATATCAAATAATTGGCCAAGCAAGAAAATTAGATGTCTACCTCAAATCTCTTCTATCCCTTTTCCTAACATAGTCAGTCTTCAAGTCCTATTATGCTCCCTAATATATTTTTCAATGTTTCATACACTTCCTTCTGTTTATATAGCTGCCACCCTTATTCAAATCTCCAAAGCTTCTCAGTGCGGGTTACTACACCTACTGTCTGTCTTGTTTCTATATCTTCCATGTTATTCTCTTTGAAGCCATTCACAACCAGTGTTCATTTTAAATTTTTTTTTTTTTGGTTCTTTTTTTCGGAGCTGGGGACTGAACCCAGGGCCTTGCACTTCCTAGGCAAGCGCTCTACCACTGAGCTAAATCCCCAACCCCAAGTGTTCATTTTTTTTTTATTAACTTGAGTATTTCTTATATATACTTGGAGTGTTATTCCCTTTCCCGGTTTCCGGGCAAACATCCCCCTCCCCCTCCCCTTCCTTATGGGTGTTCCCCTCCCAACACTCTCCCCATTGCCGCCCTCCCCCCCATAGTCTAGTTCACTGGGGGTTCAGTCTTAGCAGGACCCAGGGCTTCCCCTTCCACTGGTGCTCTTACTAGGATATTCATTGCTACCTATGGGGTCAGAGTCCAGGGTCAGTCCATGTATAGTCTTTAGGTAGTGGCTTAGTCCCTGGAAGCTCTGGTTGCTTGGCATTGTTGTACATATGGGGTCTCAGGCCCCTTCAAGCTCTTCCAGTTCTTTCTCTGATTCCTTCAACGGGGGTCCTATTCTCAGTTCAGTAGTTTGCTGCTGGCATTCACCTCTGTATTTGCTGTATTCTGGCTGTGTCTCTCAGGAGCGATCTACATCCGGCTCCTGTCGGTCTGCACTTCTTTGCTTCATCCATCTTGTCTAATTGGGTGGCTGTATATGTATGGGCCACATGTGGGGCAGGCTCTGAATGGGTGTTCCTTCAGTCTCTGTTTTAATCTTTGCCTCTCCCTTCCCTGCCAAGGGTATTCTTGTTCCCCTTTTAAAGAAAGAGTGAAGCATTCACGTTTTGATCATCCGTCTTGAGTTTCGTTTGTTCTAGGGATCTAGGGTAATTCAAGCATTTGGGCTAATAGCCACTTATCAATGAGTGCATACCATGTATGTCTTTCTGTGATTGGGTTAGCTCACTCAGGATGATGTTTTCCAGTTCCAACCATTTGCCTACGAATTTCATAAACTCGTTGTTTTTGATAGCTGAGTAATATTCCATTGTGTAGATGTACCACATTTTCTGTATCCATTCCTCTGTTGAAGGGCATCTGGGTTCTTTCCAGCTTCTGGCTATTATAAATAAGGCTGCAATGAACATAGTGGAGCACGTGTCTTTTTTATATGTTGGGGCATCTTTTGGGTATATGCCCAAGAGAGGTATAGCTGGATCCTCATGCAGTTCAATGTCCAATTTTCTGAGGATCCTCCAGACTGATTTCCAGAATGGTTGTACCAGTTTGCAATCCTACCAACAATGGAGGAGTGTTCCTCTTTCTCCACATCCTCGCCAGCATCTGAGTCACCTGAGTTTTTGATCTTAGCCATTCTCACTGGTGTGAGGTGAAATCTCAGGGTTGTTTTGATTTGCATTTCCCTTATGACTAAAGATGTTGAACATTTCTTTAGGTGTTTCTCAGCCATTCGGCATTCCTCAGCTGTGAATTCTTTGTTTAGCTCTGAACCCCATTTTTTAATAGGGTTATTTGTTTCCCTGTGGTCTAACTTCTTGAGTTCTTTGTATATTTTGGATATAAGGCCTCTATCTGTTGTAGGATTGGTAAAGATCTTTTCCCAATCTGTTGGTTGCCGTTTTGTCCTAACCACAGTGTCCTTTGCCTTACAGAAGCTTTGCAGTTTTATGAGATCCCATTTGTCGATTCTTGATCTTAGAGCGTAAGCCATTGGTGTTTTGTTCAGGAAATTTTTTCCAGTGCCCATGTGTTCCAGATGCTTCCCTAGTTTTTCTTCTATTAGTTTGAGTGTGTCTGGTTTGATGTGGAGGTCCTTGATCCACTTGGACTTAAGCTTTGTACAGGGTGATAAGCATGGATCGATCTGCATTCTATTACATGTTGACCTCCAGTTGAACCAGCACCATTTGCTGAAAATGCTATCTTTTTTCCATTGGATGGTTTTGGCTCCTTTGTCAAAAATCAAGTGACCATAGGTATGTGGGTTCATTTCTGGGTCTTCAATTCTATTCCATTGGTCTATCTGTCTGTCTCTGTACCAATACCATGCAGTTTTTTTATCACTATTGCTCTGTAATACTGCTTGAGTTCAGGGATAGTGATTCCCCCTGAAGTCCTTTTATTGTTGAGGATAGCTTTAGGTATCCTGGGTTTTTTGTTATTCCAGATGAATTTGCAAATTGTTCTGTCTAACTCTTTGAAGACTTGGATTGGTATTTTGATGGGGATTGCATTGAATCTGTAGATCGCTTTTGGTAAAATGGCCATTTTTACTATATTAATCCTGCCAATCCATGAGCATGGGAGATCTTTCCATTTTCTGAGGTCTTCTTCAATTTCCTTCTTCAGTGTCTTGAAGTTCTTATTGTACAGATCTTTTACTTGCTTGGTTAAAGTCACACCGAGGTACTTTATATTATTTGGGTCTATTATGAATGGTGTCATTTCCCTAATTTCTTTCTCGGCTTGTTTCTCTTTTGTATAGAGGAAGGCAACTGATTTATTTGAGTTAATTTTATACCCAGCCACTTTGCTGAAGTTGTTTATCAGCTTTAGTAGTTCTCTGGTGGAACTTTTGGGATCACTTAAATATACTATCATATCATCTGCAAATAGTGATATTTTGACTTCTTCTTTTCCGATCTGTATCCCCTTGATCTCCTTTTGTTGTCTGATTGCTCTGGCTAGAACTTCAAGAACTACATTGAGTAAGTAGGGAGAGAGTGGGCAGCCTTGTCTAGTCCCTGATTTTAGTGGGATTGCTTCAAGTTTCTCTCCATTTAGTTTAATGTTAGCAACTGGTTTGCTGTATATGGCTTTTACTATGTTTAGGTATGGGCCTTGAATTCCTATTCTTTCCAGGACTTTTATCATGAAGGGGTGTTGAATTTTGTCAAATCCTTTCTCAGCGTCTAATGAAATGATCATGTGGTTTTGTTCTTTCAGTTTGTTTATATAATGGATCACATTGATGGTTTTCCGTATATTAAACCATCCCTGCATGCCTGGGATGAAGCCTACCTGGTCATGGTGGATGATTGTTTTGATGTGCTCTTGGATTCGGTTTGCCAGAATTTTGTTGAGTATTTTTGCGTCGATATTCATAAGGGAAATTGGTCTGAAGTTCTCTTTCTTTGTTGTGTCTTTGTGTGGTTTAGGTATAAGAGTAATTGTGGCTTCGTAGAAGGTATTCGGTAGTGATCCATCTGTTTCAATTTTGTGGAATAGTTTGGATAATATTGGTATGAGGTCTTCTATGAAGGTTTGATAGAATTCTGCACTAAACCCGTCTGGACCTGGGCTCATTTTGGTTGGGAGACCTTTAATGACTGCTTCTATTTCCTTAGGAGTTATGGGGTTGTTTAACTGGTTTATCTGTTCCTGATTTAACTTCGGTACCTGGTATCTGTCTAGGAAATTGTCCATTTCCTGAAGATTTTCAGGTTTTGTTGAATATAGGTTTTTATAGTAAGATCTGATGATTTTTTGAATTTCCTCTGAATCTGTTGTTATGTCTCCCTTTTCATTTCTGATTTTGTTAATTTGGACGCACTCTCTGTGTCCTCTCGTTAGTCTGGCTAAGGGTTTATCTATCTTGTTGATTTTCTCAAAGAACCAACTTTTGGTTCTGTTGATTCTTTCTATGGTCCTTTTTGTTTCTACTTGGTTGATTTCAGCTCTGAGTTTGATTATTTCCTGCCTTCTACTCCTCCTGGGTGTATTTGCTTCTTTTTGTTCTAGAGCTTTTAGGTGTGCTGTCAAGCTGCTGACATATGCTCTTTCCTGTTTCTTTCTGCAGGCACTCAGCGCTATGAGTTTTCCGTTTAGCACAGCTTTCATTGTGTCCCATAAGTTTGGGTATGTTCTTCCTTCATTTTCATTAAATTCTAAAAAGTCTTTAATTTCTTTCTTTATTTCTTCCTTGACCAGGTTATCATTGAGTAGAGTATTGTTCAATTTCCACGTATATGTGGGCATTCTTCCCTTATTGTTATTGAAGACCAGTTTTAGGCCGTGGTGGTTTGATAGCACACATGGGATTATTTCTATGTTTCTGTACCTGTTGAGGCCCGTTTTTTGACCAATTATATGGTCAATTTTGGAGAAAGTACCATGAGGAGCTGAGAAGAAGGTATATCCTTTTGCTTTAGGGTAGAATGTTCTATAAATATCTGTTAAGTCCATTTGGCTCATGACTTCTCTTAGTCTGTCTACGTCTCCGTTTAATTTCTGTTTCCATGATCTGTCCATTGATGAGAGTGGGGTGTTGAAATCTCCTACTATTATTGTGTGAGGTGCAATGTGTGTTTTGAGCTTTAGTAAGGTTTCTTTTACGTATGTAGGTGCCCTTGTATTTGGGGCATAGATATTTAGGATTGAGAGTTCATCTTGGTGGATTTTTCCTTTGATGAATATGAAGTGTCCTTCCTTATCTTTTTTGATGACTTTTAGTTGAAAATTGATTTTATTTGATATTAGAATGGCTACTCCAGCTTGCTTCTTCTGACCATTTGCTTGGAAAGTTGTTTTCCAGCCTTTCACTCTGAGGTAGTGTCTGTCTTTGTCTCTGAGGTGTGTTTCCTGTAGGCAGCAGAATGCAGGGTCCTCATTGCGTATCCAGTTTGTTAATCTATGTCTTTTTATTGGGGAGTTGAGGCCATTGATGTTGAGAAATATTAAGGAATAGTGATTATTGCTTCCCGTTATATTCATATTTGGATGTGATGTTATGTTTGTGTGCTTTCATTCTCTTTGTTTTGTTGCCAAGACGATTAGTTTCTTGCTTCTTCTAGGGTATAGCTTGCCTCCTTATGTTGGGCTTTACCATTTATTATCCTTTGTAGTGCTGGATTTGTAGAAAGATATTGTGTAAATTTGGTTTTGTCATGGAATATCTTGGTTTCTCCATCTATGTTAATTGAGAGTTTTGCAGGATACAGTAACCTGGGCTGGCATTTGTGTTCTCTTAGGGTCTGTATTCTATCAGTCCAGGATCTTCTGGCCTTCATAGTTTCTGGCGAGAAGTCTGGTGTGATTCTGATAGATCTGCCTTTATATGTTACTTGACCTTTTTCCCTTACTGCTTTTAATATTCTTTCTTTATTTTTTTCGTTTGGTGTTTTGACTATTATGTGACGGGAGGTGTTTCTTTTCTGGTCCAATCTATTTGGAGTTCTGTAGGCTTCTTGTATGCCTATGGGTATCTCTTTTTTTAGGTTAGGGAAGTTTTATTCTATGATTTTGTTGAAGATATTTACTGGTCCTTTGAGCTGGGAGTCTTCACTCTCTTCTATACCTATTATCCTTAGGTTTGATCTTCTCATTGAGTCCTGGATTTCCTGTATGTTTTGGACCAGTAGCTTTTTCCGCTTTACATTATCTTTGACAGTTGAGTCAATGATTTCTATGGAATCTTCTGCTCCTGAGATTCTCTCTTCCATCTCTTGTATTCTGTTGGTGAGGCTTGTATCTACAGCTCCTTGTCTCTTCTTTTGGTTTTCTATATCCAGGGTTGTTTCCATGTGTTCTTTCTTGATTGCTTCTATTTCCATTTTTAGTTCCTTCAACTGTTTGATTGTGTTTTCCTGGAATTCTTTCAGGGATTTTTGCGATTCTTTCAGGGATTTTTTGCGATTCCTCTCTGTAGGCTTCTACTTTTTTATTAATGTTTTCCTGTGTTTCCCTAAGGGAGTTCTTCATGTCTTTCTTGAAGTACTCCAGCATCATTATCAAATATGGTTTTGAAACTAGATCTAGCTTTTCTGGTGTTATTGGATATTCCATGTTTGTTTTGGTGGGAGAATTGGCCTCCGATGATGCCATGTAGTCTTGCTTTCTGTTGCTTGGGTTCCTGCGCTTGCCTCTCGCCATCAGATTATCTCTAGTGTTACTTTGTTCTGCTATTTCTGACAGTGGCCAGACTGTCCTATAAGCCTGTGTGTCAGGAGTGCTGTAGACCTGTTTTCCTCTCTTTCAGTCAGTTATGGGGACAGAGTGTTTCGGGTGTGTAGTTTTTCCTCTCTCCAGGTCTTCAGCTGTTCCTGTGGGCCTGTGTCTTGAGTTCACCAGGCAGCTTTCTTGCAGCAGAAAGGTTGGTCTTACCTGTGGTCCCGAGGCTGAAGTTTGCTCGCGGGGTGCTGCCCACGGGCTCTCTGCGGCGGCAGCAACCAGGAAGACCTGTGCCGCCCCTTCCGGGAGTTTCAGTGCACCAGGGTTCCAGATGGCCTTTGGTGTTTTCCTCTGGCATCCGAGATGTGTATGCCGAGTGCAGTCTCTTCTGGTTTCCCAGCCGTGTCTGCCTCTCTGAGGGTTTAGCTCTCCCTCCCACGGGTTTTGGGTGCAGAGAACTGTTTATCCGGTTTGTTTCCTTCAGGTTCCAGCGGTGTCTCAGGCAGGGGTCCTGCCGCTCCTGGGCCCTCCCCCACGGGAGCCCAGAGGCCTTATACAGTTTCCTCTTGGGCCAGGGATGTGGGCAGGTGTGGGCAGTGTTGGTGGTCTCTTCAGCTCTGCAGCCTTAGGAGTGCCCACCTTAGGAGTGACCAGGCGGTGAGGTCTCTTTCCCACAGGGTCTCCCACAGAGAGCTGCTGCGGGCAGAGATCCCAAGTGTTCATTTTAAGACATCAATCTGATCAATGTTTCTCTACCATTTAACTCTCTGTCTTATATCTTTATATAATTATATAGATATAGATATATGGATACCCCCTATATGTATTCTCATGTTGGTGTTATGCTTATTAATTCCATTAGCCTTCTATCTTGCTAGAAAACTTTTTCTTTCTTGATCATATCTGCTCTTTTGTAATGTAGGCTATATGCTTTGCTTACAAGATTCCCTCTACAGGCCCAGAAGTCATAATTCATTCTCATTTTTTTTGCAACTCAACATGAATTAGATACCTTTCCTTGATCACAGAAATTTGGAAGAGGTACCACTCCTAGATGTTGCCAGGAAAACTTTTACTTTTTCCACCAGAGTGTATATCATTCTGTGAAATAATTTGTTTCATCACTGATTTACTCGGCTGTGAGTTCTCTCTGTATCAGTGAATACAGCCAAGCATGTGTAAATATGTTGTGTGAATACATTTGTAAGCAGCAAGGGAAAAGAAAAGACTCTACCCAACAGCAATGTAGACAGTTGTTTGTGTGAGGTAAAAAGCAAAAAAGTAGGTGTCTTAAACAAAAGCACTTAATGCCTGAAAGAAATTTCCAATTGCTACTTAGAGGTGAAAAGACATACACTGTCTTACATTCTGTTTGACTTCCTGTATGTAGGCTTTTTGATGTAAATTTACTTCTATAAAGTGGAAATTTTTATTGATAAAAGCAACATGTGTATTCCACCCTTGACTGTAAATAGAAACAATAGGGAAGAAGGGCTAAGCGATCTGCTCTAGAAACAGTCGGGCCAGCTCCTTGTTCCCTTGCCTCCCAGTTCCTTTGGATGAATTATGCATCTGCATTGTGCATTATGAGCAAGTCCACCTGAGTTCCCAGTTTAGGCTTATGTTATTTCAGGACCTGAAGTTACCTCTAATGCACATAGGACACCAAAAAATTAACAAAGGATTAATTTCTCATAAGTCAGAAGTGACCAACTCCCAGAAAGGCCTGAGGCCATCTATGGGCACAACTGAACATTATTGGTTTATTCACTAAAAACACAGGAAGGGAAGAGTACAGCCCTGATTTTTAAGAATGTGTCTTTTTTGCTCCACTATGTTCATAGCAGCCTTATTTATTTTTTTTTTTAATAAAAATATTATAGTTTTTAATGAGGATGATGAGTAGCATTAGGTACTGACATTCTTGTTTCTCCCTCATTCATTCATTCATCCATCCATTCATTCAACAAAAGCTTTTGCAGCTGTTATAGGAGTCAGATGCAGCCTAAGATGCTTTCTCGATAGGGCTGAGAATGGATGGGTCCTCAGTTACCCCGGTAGCTGACAGCGCTACTCACTTCTCTAACGATGTTGACAGTAAATGAACTGAGACGTTACAGTACAGATAGCTTAAAAGTGGTTTGACCATCAAATTGCAGAGCAGCCTTATTTATAATAGCCAGAAGCTGGAAAGAACCTAGATGCTCTTCAACAGAGGAATGGATACAGAAAATGTGGTACATCTACACAATGGAATATTACTCAGCTATCAAAAACAATGACTTTATGAAATTCGTAGGCAAATGGATGGAACTGGAAAATATCGTCCTGAGTGAGCTAACCCAATCACAGAAAGACATACATGCTATGCACTCATTGATAAGTGGCTATTAGCCCAAATGCTTGAATTGCCCTAAATGCACAGAACACATGAAACTCAAGAGGGATGATCAAAATGTGAATGCTTCACTCCTTCTTTAAAAGGGGAACAAGAATATCCTTGGCAGGGAATAGGGAGGCAAAATTTAAAACAGAGACTGAAGGAACACCCATTCAGAGCCTGCCCCACATGTGGCCCATACATATACAGCCACCCAATTGGACAAGATGGGTGAAGCAAAGAAGTGCAGACCGACAGGAGCCGGATGTAGATCGCTCCTGAGAGACAAAGCCAGAATACAGCAAATACATAGGCGAATGCCAGCAGCAAACCACTGAACTGAGAATAGGTCCCCCGTTGAAGGAATCAGAGAAAGAACTGGAAGAGCTTGAAGGGGCTCGAGACCCCATATGAACAACAATACCAACCAACCAGGGCTTTCAGGGAGTAAGTCACTACCCAAAGACTATATATGGACTGACCCTGGACTCTGACCCCATAGGTAGCAATGAATATCCTAGTAAGAGCACCAGTGGAAGGGGAAGCCTTTGGTCCTGCCAAGACTGAACCCCCAGTGAAGTGATTGTTGGGGGTAGAGTGGTAATGGGGGGAGGATGGGGAGGAGAATATAAATATAGAAGGGGAGGGTGAGGGGTTAGGGGATGTTGGCCCGGAAACCGGGAAAGGGAATAACATTCTAAATGTATATAAGAAATACTCAAGTTAATAAAGATTAAAAAAAAAAGAAAAAAAAAAAGAATGTGTCTTTTTTTTTCTTTTTTCGGGGAATGTTTAGTATTTGTTTTATTTCATGTCCTAAAATCACCCAAGACCAGGGCCTCTCCTAAGAGACTTCTGTAGTAGCATTTCATATCTGCTTTTCTGTGTCTAAACAGTCTTTCATGACTCAAACAGTTTGAAACTGTGGCATGGTATTTTAAAGCCTTTTTCAAATTGAAGATTTTTGAACAAGTAAAATTGGTTGCGTACTTTGTTAGTAGAATGGGATAGCCTTGAGCAACTAAAAACAAAACAAAAAGAAGTGTCATAAGCCAAATAGGTTAGTGCTTTTTCTTGGAATTCTGTAATTGCTCAATATACTCATCCAGACTGACTGCTTTACCGAATAGGAAGAATAGCCCATGAAAACTTTTATATTACAAAATGGAAGTGGCTTAAAAAGACAAGAAAATTGCCCATTGTAGTTCAAAACTTCCTAGAAGAAATTTTATTACTGTAACTTATGTCATAGTAGTCAGTGATGTAGAAAAATTTGGAGTAGATGGTTTTTGAAACATATCAGCTCACACGGATGTTATTGGCAGTAATGACACCCCATAATAACATTTGTAGACCTCAGAATCTACTTTGGCTTTGCTCCCATGGGAGATGTAGTGCACACCGATATCTACGTGCTGCTGCCAGTGATCAGAGGCTGTGACCTCGAACCCAGACTCTTTGTCTTGGAATTACTATTGAAAACCTAGCTTAAGAAAAGCTATAGAAGTTTGCCTTACTCAAAACCACAAACTTTTGTTAACTGTAGTTGCAAGCACGAGGGATCTAAATCCAAGAGTTAGGAATTCCTGGTGATACCTATTTTTTATTTTATTTTATTTTTTTATTAACTTGAGTATTTCTTATATACATTTCAAGTGTTATTCCCTTTCCCGGTTTCCGGGCAAACATCCCCCTCCCCCCTCCCCTTCCTTATGGGTGTCCCCCTCCCAACCCTACCCCCATTGCCGCCCTCCCCCCATAGTCTAGTTCACTGGGGGTTCAGTCTTAGCAGGACCCAGGGCTTCCCCTTCCACTGGTGCTCTTACTAGGATATTCATTGCTACCTATGAGGTCAGAGTCCAGGGTCAGTCCATGTATAGTCTTTAGGTAGTGGCTTAGTCCCTGGAAGCTCTGGTTGCTTGACATTGTTGTACTTTTGGGGTCTCGAGCCCCTTCAAGCTCTTCCAGTTCTTTCTCTGATTCCTTCAACGGGGGACCTATTCTCAGTTCAGTGGTTTGCTGCTGGCATTCGCCTCTGTATTTGCTGTATTCTGGCTGTGTCTCTCAGGAGCGATCTACATCTGGCTCCTGTCGGTCTGCGCTTCTTTGCTTCATCCATCTTGTCCAATTGGGTGGCTGTATATGTATGGGCCACCTGTGGGGCATGCTCTGAATGGGTGTTCCTTCAGTCTCTGTTTTAATCTTTGCCTCTCCCTTCCCTGCCAAGGGTATTCTTTTTCCTCATTTAAAGAAGGAGTGAAACATTCACATTTTGATCATCCGTCTTGAGTTTCGTTTGTTCTAGGGATCTAGGGTAATTCAAGCATTTGGGCTAATAGCCACTTATCAATGAGTGCATACCATGTATGTCTTTCTGTGATTGGGTTAGCTCACTCAGGATGATATTTTCCAGTTCCAACCATTTGCCTACGAATTTCATAAAGTCGTTATTTTTGATAGCTGAGTAATATTCCATTGTGTAGATGTACCACATTTTCTGTATCCATTCCTCTGTTGAAGGGCATCTGGGTTCTTTCCATTTTCTGGCTATTATAAATAAGGCTGCGATGAACATAGTGGAGCACGTGTCTCTTTTATATGTTGAGGCATCTTTTGGGTATATGCCCAAGAGAGGTATAGCTGGATCCCCAGGCAGTTAAATGTCCAATTTTCTGAGGAACCTCCAGACTGATTTCCAGAATGGTTTTACCAGTCTGCAATCCCACCAACAATGGAGGAGTGTTCCTCTTTCTCCACATCCTCGCCAGCATCTGCTGTCACCTGAGTTTTTGATCTTAGCCATTCTCACTGGTGTGAGGTGAAATCTCAGGGTTGTTTTGATTTGCTTTTCCCCTATGACTAAAGATGTTGAACATTTCTTTAGGTGTTTCTCAGCCATTCGGCATTCCTCAGCTGTGAATTCTTTGTTTAGCTCTGAGCCCCATTTTTAATAGGGTTATTTGTTTCCCTGCGGTCTAACTTCTTGAGTTCTTTGTATATTTTGGATATAAGGCCTCTATCTGTTGTAGGATTGGTAAAGATCTTTTCCCAATCTGTTGGTTGCCGTTTTGTCCTAACCACAGTGTCCTTTGCCTTACAGAAGCTTTGCAGTTTTATGAGATCCCATTTGTCGATTCTTGATCTTAGAGCATAAGCCATTGGTGTTTTGTTCAGGAAATTTTTTCCAGTGCCCATGTGTTCCAGATGCTTCCCTAGTTTTTCTTCTATTAGTTTGAGTGTGTCTGGTTTGATGTGGAGGTCCTTGATCCACTTGGACTTAAGCTTTGTACAGGGTGATAAGCATGGATCGATCTGCATTCTTCTACATGTTGACCTCCAGTTGAACCAGCACCATTTGCTGAAAATGCTATCTTTTTTCCATTGGATGGTTTTGGCTCCTTTGTCAAAAATCAAGTGCCCATAGGTGTGTGGGTTCATTTCTGGGTCTTCAATTCTATTCCATTGGTCTATCTGTCTGTCTCTGTACCAATACCATGTAGTTTTTTATCACTATTGCTCTGTAATACTGCTTGAGTTCAGGGATAGTGATTCCCCCTGAAGTCCTTTTATTGTTGAGGATAGCTTTAGCTATCCTGGGTTTTTTGTTATTCCAGATGAATTTGCAAGTTGTTCTGTCTAAGTCTTTGAAGAATTGGATTGGTATTTTGATGGGGATTGCATTGAATCTGTAGATTGCTTTTGGTAAAATGGCCATTTTTACTAAATTAATCCTGCCAATCCATGAGCATGGGAGATCTTTCCATCTTCTGAGGTCTTCTTCAATTTCTTTCCTCAGTGTCTTGAAGTTCTTATTGTACAGATCTTTTACTTGCTTGGTTAAAGTCACACCGAGGTACTTTATATTATTTGGGTCTATTATGAAGGGTGTCGTTTCCCTAATTTCTTTCTCGGCTTGTTTCTCTTTTGTGTAGAGGAAGGCAACTGATTTATTTGAGTTAATTTTATACCCAGCCACTTTGCTGAAGTTGTTTATCAGCTTTAGTAGTTCTCTGGTGGAACTTTTGGGATCACTTAAATATACTATCATGTCATCTGCAAATAGTGATATTTTGACCTCTTCTTTTCCGAAATGTATCCCCTTGATCTCCTTTTGTTCTCTGATTGCTCTGGCTAGAACTTCAAGAACTATATTGAATAAGTAGGGAGAGAGTGGGCAGCCTTGTCTAGTCCCTGATTTTAGTGGGATTGCTTCAAGTTTCTCTCCATTTAGTTTAATGTTAGCAACTGGTTTGCTGTATATGGCTTTTACTATGTTTAGGTATGGGCCTTGAATTCCTATTCTTTCCAGGACTTTTATCATGAAGGGGTGTTGAATTTTGTCAAATCCTTTCTCAGCATCTAATGAAATGATCATGTGGTTCTGTTCTTTCAGTTTGTTTATATAATGGATCACGTTGATGGTTTTCCGTATATTAAACCATCCCTGCATGCCTGGGACGAAGCCTACTTGATCATGGTGGATGATTGTTTTGATGTGCTCTTGAATTCGGTTTGCCAGAATTTTATTGAGTATTTTTGCATCGATATTCATAAGGGAAATTGGTCTGAAGTTCTCTTTCTTTGTTGTGTCTTTGTGTGGTTTAGGTATAAGAGTAATTGTGGTTTCGTAGAAGGAATTCGGTAGTGCTCCATCTGTTTCAATTTTGTGGAATAGTTTGGATAATATTGGTATGAGGTCTTCTATGAAGGTTTGATAGAATTCTGCACTAAACCCGTCTGGACCTGGGCTCTTTTTGGTTGGGAGACCTTTAATGACTGCTTCTATTTCCTTAGGAATTATGGGGTTGTTTAACTGGTTTATCTCTTCCTGATTTAACTTTGATACCTGGTATCTGTCTAGGAAATTGTCCATTTCCTGAAGATTTTCAAGTTTTGTTGAATATAGGTTTTTATAGTAAGATCTGATGATTTTTTGAATTTCCTCTGAATCTGTAGTCATGTCTCCCTTTTCATTTCTGATTTTGTTAATTTGGATGCACTCTCTGTGTCCTCTCGTTAATCTGGCTAAGGGTTTATCTATCTTGTTGATTTTCTCAAAGAACCAACTTTTGGTTCTGTTGATTCTTTCTATGGTCCTTTTTGTTTCTACTTGGTTGATTTCAGCTCTGAGTTTGATTATTTCCTGCCTTCTACTCCTCCTAGGTGTATTTGCTTCTTTTTGTTCTAGAGCTTTTAGGTGTGCTGTCAAGCTGCTGACATATGCTCTTTCCTGTTTCTTTCTGCAGGCACTCAGCGCTATGAGTTTTCCTCTTAGCACAGCTTTCATTGTGTCCCATAAGTTTGGGTATGTTGTATCTTCATTTTCATTAAATTCTAAAAAGTTTTTAATTTCTTACTTTATTTCTTCCTTGACCAGGTTATCATTGAGTAGAGCATTGTTCAATTTCCACGTATATGTGGGCATTCTTCCCTTATTGTTATTGAAGACCAGTTTTAGGCCGTGGTGGTCCGATAGCATGCATGGGATTATTTCTATCTTTCTGTACCTGTTGAGGCCCGTTTTTTGACCAACTATATGGTCAGTTTTGGAGAAAGTACCATGAGGAGCTGAGAAGAAGGTATATCCTTTTGCTTTAGGATAGAATGTTCTGTAAATATCTGTTCAGGCCATTTGGCTCATGACTTCTCTTAGTCTGTCTACATCTCTGTTTAATTTCTGTTTCCATGATCTGTCCATTGATGAGAGTGGGGTGTTGAAATCTCCTACTATTATTGTGTGAGGTGCAATGCGTGTTTTGAGCTTTAGTAAGGTTTATTTTACGTATGTAGGTTCCCTTGTATTTGGGGCATAGATATTTAGGATTGAGAGTTCATCTTGGTGGATTTTTCCTTTGATGAATATGAAGTGTCCTTCCTTATCTTTTTTATGACTTTTAGTTGAAAATTGATTTTATTTGATATTAGAATGGCTACTCCAGCTTGCTTCTCCCGAGCATTTGGTTGGAATGTTGTTTTCCAGCCTTTCACTCTGAGGTAGTGTCTGTCTTTGTCTCAGAGGTATGTTTCCTGTAGGCAGCAGAATGCAGGGTCTTCGTTGTGTATCCAGTTTTTTAATCTATGTCTTTTTATTGGGGAGTTGAGGCCATTGATATTGAGAGATATTAAGGAATAGTGATTATTGCTTCCCGTTATATTCATATTTGGATGTGAGGTTATGATTGTGTGCTTTCATTCTCTTTGTTTTGTTGCCAAGACGATTCGTTTCTTGCTTCTTCTAGGGTATAGCTTGCCTCCTTATGTTGGGCTTTACCATTTATTATCCTTTGTAGTGCTGGATTTGTAGAAAGATATTGTGTAAATTTGGTTTTGTCATGGAATATCTTGGTTTCTCCATCAATGTTAATTGAGAGTCTTGCTGGATACAGTAACCTGGGCTGGCATTTGTGTTCTCTTAGGGTCTGTATGACATCAGTCCAGGATCTTCTGGCCTTCATAGTTTCTGGCGAGAAGTCTGGTGTGATTCTGATAGGTCTCCCTTTATATGTTACTTGACCTTTTTCCCTTACTGCTTTTAATATTCTTTCTTTATTTTGTGCGTTTGGTGTTTTGACAATTATGTGACGGGAGGTGTTTCTTTTCTGGTCCAATGTATTTGGAGTTCTGTAGGCTTCTTGTATGTCTATGGGTATCTCTTTTTTTAGGTTAGGGAAGTTTTCTTCTATGATTTTGTTGAAGATATTTACTGGTCCTTTGAGCTGGGAGTCTTCACTCTCTTCTATACCTATTATCCTTAGGTTTGATCTTCTCATTGAGTCCTGGATTTCCTGTATGTTTTGGACCAGTAGCTTTTTCCGCTTTACATTATCTTTGACAGTTGAGTCAATGATTTCTATGGAATCTTCTGCTCCTGAGATTCTCTCTTCCATCTCTTGTATTCTGTTGGTGAAGCTTGTATCTACAGCTCCTTGTCTCTTCTTTTGGTTTTCTATATCCAGGGTTGTTTCCATGTGTTCTTTCTTGATTGCTTCTATTTCCATTTTTAATTCCTTCAACTGTTTGATTGTGTTTTCCTGGAATTCTTTCAGGGATTTTTGTGTCTCCTCTCTATGGGCTTCTACTTGTTTTTGTTTTCCTGGAATTCTTTCAGGGATTTTTGTGTCTCCTGTCTATGGGCTTCTACTTGTTTATTTATGTTTTCCTGGAATTCTTTCAGGGATTTTTGCGATTCTTTCAGGCATTTTTGCGATTCCTCTCTGTAGGCTTCTACTTGTTCTCTAAGTGAGTTCTTCACGTCTTTCTTGAAGTCCTCCAGCATCATGATCAAAAATGATTTTGGAACTAGATCTTGCTTTTCTGGTGTGTTTGGATATTCCATGTTTGTTTTGATGGGAGAATTGGGCTCCGATGATGCCAAGTAGTCTTGGTTTCTGTTGCTTGGGTTCCTGCGCTTGCCTCTCGCCATCAGATTATCTCTAGTGTTACTTTGTACTGCTATTTCTGACAGTGGCTAGACTGTCCTATAAGACTGTGTGTCAGGAGCGCTGTAGACCTGTTTTCCTCTCTTTCAGTCAGTTATGGGGACAGAGTGTTCTGCTTTCCGGCGTGTGGTTTTTCCTCTCTACAGGTCTTCAGCTGTTCCTGTGGGCCTGTGTCTTGAGTTCACCAGGCAGCTTTCTTGCAGCAGAAAAGTTGGTCTTACCTGTGCTCACGAGGCTCAAGTTCGCTCGTGGGGTGCTACCCACGGGCTCTCTGCAGCGGCAGCAACCAGGAAGACCTGTGCAGCCGTTTCCGGGAGCTTCAGTGCACCAGGGTTCCAGATGGTCTTTGGCTTTTTCCTCTGGCGTCCGAGATGTGTGTGCAGAGAGCAGTCTCTTCTGGTTTCCCAGGCTTGTCTGCCTCTCTGAAGGTTCAGCTCTCCCTCCCACGGGATTTGGGTGCAGAGAACTGTTTATCCGGTCTGTTTCCTTCTGGTTCTGGTGGTGTCTCAGGCACAGGGGTCCTGCCGCTCCTGGGCCTTCCCCCACGGGAGCCCAGAGGCCTTATACAGTTTCCTCTTGGGCCAGGGATGTGGGCAGGGGTGAGCAGTGTTGGTGGTCTCTTCCGCTCTGAAGCCTCAGGAGTGCCCACCTGACCAGGCGGTTGGGTCTCTCTCTCACAGGGTCTGGGGGAGAGAGCTGCTGCGGGCCGGGATCCGCGGGTGTGGGACTTCTGGTAAACACAGAACGTGCCCGGTCCTACAGGAATTCTGCCTCCGTGTGTCCCAAGCTCACCAGGCAGCTTTTTTGCAGCAGAAAAGTTGGTCTTACCTGTGGTCCCGGGGCTCAAGTTCGCTCGTGGGGTGCTGCCCACGGGCTCTCTGCAGCGGCAGCCGATACCTATTTTTTAAATCTCTCTTTGCATGCTGGAATACGAGGAATAGGAAAGCAGTAACCCAAGTCATGTATCTCAGTCTGGCCTTATGGGAATCTGCACAGCAACCAACTGTTTAGGCATTTCTCATTCCGAACACAGACACACAATCATGTAAGAGTCCCTTCCTTTCTAATATACAGTAGCGTAAGGTAGCTAAGATTGCACTAGTGTGTTAGATATTTTATTTCTTGCCCCATGGGTTCTTCAATGCTTTGTCTTGCCTTTTTTATGAAAATCGTATGACCTGGAAAGGCTTAAATGACAAATAAACAGAAGTAAAACCCTTTTGTGTATAACCTCCTCTGTCTTTTGGCTTTAAGCGACTATCAGGTCTTCTGAACAGTACCTTGATTTCTTTTGAGAGATACCCTCTGATATTCTGGGAGGGTAAACTGTCAAGGCCCGTCTTCCTATATAGAAATGGAAGAATACAGAGACTTTCAGCTTCTTCTCCCTGCAGGCTGATGTGTGACAATCATTCTTTCTTGAGTCTTTCATGAGTGATTTAAGGACACAAAATGTACACTTGGATAGTTTCCACTATGAAGAGCAACTTTAATGGCATATTGGTCTGACTGTCCTGGTGCCAATGTGGTCCATACATTTCTCATTTCCCTGCCTCTGGTAATCCCTGGGTTGCTGTGTGGTTGCAAGTCTATTCTTCCAGGCTTCTGTTGGCCCTATGGCCTCCTATGAGACTGTCCACGTTTGCTTTTTATTAAGCCAACATTAGTGCCATTGCTTGCAACCAAGAGCTTTGATGAATGTATGTCAGTCTGGCTGCTTCAAATGGGCTCCACTGGTGTTTATCAATTATTCTGGGAAGAATGTACATGAAATACTTACTAGCATTAGTTACTTCTGATTATTAAATGAATTCTAAAACCACTTGAACAGTTTGCCACTTGACAGATTAAGAAATGTGTATTTTCCCCAGACTTAATATAACACGCAGCGAATTCCTCTATAATGAACACATCGTGGGAGTTAATGTATTCTTCATGACAGTGACACAGTGCACATGATTTTTATTCCTATCCTAATTTTTGTTTGCCCTTGCCAGGATTTTCTCTTGCTTGGAGAATATCAAATGGTTGTTAACATATCCTCAGATAAACCCAGCTATTTTCCAACAAGGGACGTGTGTTAACAAGGTATGTTGGTTTCTTAGGAGAGCGAAATTACTTCTGTCCTTGGCTGTTCTGGACTGTCTTTGTCTTTGCACACAGTGAAGGAAGGAGTGCATGAGGAGGGCAGACACCTACCGCCTGGCCTGCAGAGTCATAATCCAGATTAATTTCTTACAGGTTAAATTGTTACTTGTTTTGGGTAACCACAAGCAATGGGGCTAGAAACTGAAATAAAATAGCATGCTTTCTGTTTACAGTGTGGGACTATTTGAGGAAGATTCCGTGTATCATCTTTCAATGACAATGGTCACCTTTCTAGTCACCGCATACAGGCTGGAAAAGTCTTCTGTGTTTACCTTGTTTGGCAGCAAGGAAACTGAAGTCTGGAGGGGTTGGCTACCCCGGCTACGATGACAAAGTTGGTTATATCTCAGTTCTTCCTTATTTTCTTGTAATAAATGTAATCCCACCTCACAAAACTCTTATCCGACCAGCTCTCTAGTTCCTTTCTAGATGGAGGATTTCCTTTTTCTATCATTCTTGTACATGGGAAATTATTTGCTCACCTCTGGAGATGGACAGTTAGTTTTGTGTTTTTTTTATTTTTTTTATTTTTTTTAATTGGATTTTTTATTTACATTTCAAATGTTATCCCCTTACCCAGTTTCCCATCCATAAACATCCTATCCCAATCCCCTTCTTCCATGATGGTGTTCCTTTACCTATCTACCCACCCCCTTCCTACCTCCTTGCCCTGACATTCCCCTACTAGGGGGTCCAGTCTTGGCAAGACCAAGAGCTTCTCCTCTGATTGATGCCCAACAAGGCCATCCTCTACTACATATGCAGCTGGAGCCATAGGTCTCTCCATGTGTACTCTTTGGATGGTGGTTTAGTCCCTGGGAACTCTGGTTGGTTGGTATTGTTGTTCTTATGGGGTTGTAAGCCCCTTCAGATCCTTATATCGTTTCTCTAACTCCTGCAAGGGGACCCCATTCTCAGTTCAATTGTTGGCTACAAGCATCCATCCCTGTATTTGACACACTCTGGCAGAGCCTCTCAGGAGGCAGCTATATCAGGCTCCTATCAGCATGCACTTCTTTTATATATATATATATATATATATATATATATATATATATTTTTATTAACTTGAGTATTTCTTATATACATTTTGAGTGTTATTCCCTTACCCGGTATCTGGGCCAACATCCCCCTCCCCCCTCCCCTTCCTTATGGGTGTTCCCCTCCCAACCCTCCCCCCATTGCCGCCCTCCCCCGACCAGTTTAGTTCACTGGAGGTTCAGTCTTAGCAGGACCCAGGGCTTCCCCTTCCACTGGTGCTCTTACTAGGATATGCATTGCTACCTATGAGGTCAGAGTCCAGGGTCAGTCCATGTATAGTCTTTGGGTAGGGGCTTAGTCCCTGGAAGCTCTGGTTGCTTGGCATTGCTGTACATATGGGGTCTCGAGCCCCTTCAAGCTCTTCCAGTTCTTTCTCTGATTCCTTCAACGGGGGTCCTATTCTCAGTTCAGTGGTTTGCTGCTGGCATTCGCCTCTGTATTTGCTGTATTCTGGCTGTGTCTCTCAGGAGCGATCTACATCCGGCTGCTGTCGGTCTGCACATCTTTGCTTCATCCATCTTGTCTAATTGGGTGGCTATATATGTATGGGCCACATGTGGGGCAGGCTCTGAATGGGTGTTCCTTCAGTCTCTGTTTTAATGTTTGCCTCTCTCTTCCTTGTCAAAGGTATTCTTATTCCCCTTTTAAAGAAGGAGTGAAGCATTCACATTTTGATCATCCGTCTTGAGTTTCATTTGTTCTAGGCATCTAGGGTAATTCAAGCATTTGGGCTAATAGCCACTTATCAATGAGTGCATACCATGTATGTCTTTCTGTGATTGGGTTAGCTCACTCAGGATGATGTTTTCCAGTTCCGACCATTTGCCTACGAATTTCATAAAGTCGTTTTTGATAGCTGAGTAATATTCCATTGTGTAGATGTACCACATTTTCTGTATCCATTCCTCTGTTGAAGGGCATCTGGGTTCTTTCCAGCTTCTGGCTATTATAAATAAGGCTGCAATGAACATAGTGGAGCACGTGTCTTTTTTATATGTTGGGGCATCTTTTGGGTATATGCCCAAGAGAGGTATAGCTGGATCCTCAGGCAGTTCAATGTCCAAATTTCTGAGGATTCTCCAGACTGATTTCCAGAATGGTTGTACCAGTTTGCAATCCCACCAACAATGAAGGAGTGTTCCTCTTTCTCCACATCCTCGCCAGCATCTGCTGTCACCTGAGTTTTTGATCTTAGCCATTCTCACTGGTGTGAGGTGAAATCTCAGGGTTGTTTTGATTTGCATTTCCCTTATGACTAAAGATGTTGAACATTTCTTTAGGTGTTTCTCAGCCATTTGGCATTCCTCAGCTGTGAATTCTTTGTTTAGCTCTGAACCCCATTTTTTAATAGGGTTATTTGTTTCCCTGCGGTCTAACTTCTTGAGTTCTTTGTATATTTTGGATATAAGGCCTCTATCTGTTGTAGGATTGGTAAAGATCTTTTCCCAATCTGTTGGTTGCCGTTTTGTCCTAACCACAGTGTCCTTTGCCTTACAGAAGCTTTGCAGTTTTATGAGATCCCATTTGTCGATTCTTGATTTTAGAGCATAAGCCATTGGTGTTTTGTTTAGGAAATTTTTTCCAGTGCCCATTTGTTCCAGATGCTTCCCTAGTTTTTCTTCTTTTAGTTTGAGTGTGTCTGGTTTGATGTGGAGGTCCTTGATCCACTTGGACTTAAGCTTTGTACAGGGTGATAAGCATGGATCGATCTGCATTCTTCTACATGTTGCCCTCCAGTTGAACCAGCACCATTTGCTGAAAATGCTATCTTTTTTCCATTGGATGGTTTTGGCTCCTTTGTCAAAAATCAAGTGACCATAGGTGTGTGGGTTCATTTCTGGGTCTTCAATTCTATTCCATTGATCTGTCTGTCTGTCTTTGTACCAATACCATGCAGTTTTTATCACTATTGCTCTGTAATACTGCTTGAGTTCAGGGATAGTGATTCCCCCTGAAGTCCTTTTATTGTTGAGGATAGCTTTAGCTATCCTGGGTTTTTTGTTATTCCAGATGAATTTGCAAATTGTTCTGTCTAAGTCTTTGAAGAATTGGATTGGTATTTTGATGGGGATGGCATTGAATCTGTAGATTGCTTTTGGTAAAATGGCCATTTTTACTAAATTAATCCTGCCAATCCATGTCATGGGAGATCTTTCCATCTTCTGAGGTCTTCTTCAATTTCCTTCTTCAGTGTCTTGAAGTTCTTATTGTACAGATCTTTTACTTGCTTGGTTAAAGTCACACCGAGGTACTTTATATTATTTGGGTCTATTATGAAGGGTGTCGTTTCCCTAATTTCTTTCTCGGCTTGTTTCTCTTTTGTGTAGAGGAAGGCTACTGATTTATTTGAGTTAATTTTATACCCATCCACTTTGCTGAAGTTGTTTATCAGCTTTAGTAGTTCTCTGGTGGAACTTTTGGGATCACTTAAATATACTATCATATCATCTGCAAACAGTGATATTTTGACTTCTTCTTTTCCGATCTATATCCCCTTGACCTCCTTTTGTTGTCTGATTGCTCTGGCTAGAACTTCAAGAACTATATTGAATAAGTAGGGAGAGAGTGGGCAGCCTTGTCTAGTCCCTGATTTTAGTGGGATTGCTTCAAGTTTCTCTCCATTTAGTTTAATGTTAGCAACTGGTTTGCTGTATATGGCTTTTACTATGTTCAGGTATGGGCCTTGAATTCCTATTCTTTCCAGGACTTTTATCATGAAGGGGTGTTGAATTTTGTCAAATGCTTTCTCAGCGTCTAATGAAATGATCATGTGGTTTTGTTCTTTCAGTTTGTTTATATAATGGATCACGTTGATGGTTTTCCGTATATTAAACCATCCCTGCATGCCTGGGATGAAGCCTACTTGGTCATGGTGGATGATTGTTTTGATGTGCTCTTGGATTCGGTTTGCCAGAATTTTGTTGAGTATTTTTGCGTCGATATTCATAAGGGAAATTGGTCTGAAGTTCTCTTTCTTTGTTGTGTCTTTGTGTGGTTTAGGTATAAGAGTAATTGTGGCTTCGTAGAAGGTATTCGGTAGTGATCCATCTGTTTCAATTTTGTGGAATAGTTTGGATAATATTGGTATGAGGTCTTCTATGAAGGTTTGGTAGAATTCTGCCCTAATCCCGTCTGGACCTGGGCTCTTTTTGGTTGGGAGACCTTTAATGACTGCTTCTATTTCCTTAGGAGTTATGGGGTTGTTTAACTGGTTTATCTGTTCCTGATTTAACTTCGATACCTGGTATCTGTCTAGGAAATTGTCCATTTCCTGAAGATTTTCAAATTTTGTTGAATATAGGTTTTTATAGTAAGATCTGATGATTTTTTGAATTTCCTCCGAATCTGTAGTTATGTCTCCCTTTTCTTTTCTGATTTTGTTAATTTGGACACACTCTCTGTGTCCTCTCGTTAGTCTGGCTAAGGGTTTATCTATCTTGTTGATTTTCTCAAAGAACCAACTTTTGGTTCTGTTGATTCTTTCTATGGTCCTTTTTGTTTCTACTTGGTTGATTTCAGCTCTGAGTTTGATTATTTCCTGCCTTCTACTCCTCCTGGGTGTATTTGCTTCTTTTTGTTCTAGAGCTTTTAGGTGTGCTGTCAAGCTGCTGACATATGCTCTTTCCTGTTTCTTTCTGCAGGCACTCAGCGCTATGAGTTCTCCTCTTAGCACAGCTTTCATTGTGTCCCATAAGTTTGAGTATGTTGTATCTTCATTTTCATTAAATTCTAAAAAGTTTTTAATTTCTTTCTTTATTTCTTCCTTGACCAGGTTATCATTGAGTAGAGCATTGTTCAATTTCCACGTATATGTGGGCATTCTTCCCTTATTGTTATTGAAGACCAGTTTTAGGCCGTGGTGGTCCGATAGCACGCATGGGATTATTTCTATCTTTCTGTACCTGTTGAGGCCCGTTTTTTGACCAATTATATGGTCAATTTTGGAGAAAGTACCATGAGGAGCTGAGAAGAAGGTATATCCTTTTGCTTTAGGATAGAATGTTCTATAAATATCCGTTAAGTCCATTTGGCTCATGACTTCTCTTAGTCTGTCTACATCACTGTTTAATTTCTGTTTCCATGATCTGTCCATTGATGAGAGTGGGGTGTTGAAATCTCCCACTATTATTGTGTGAGGTGCAATGTGTGTTTTGAGCTTTAGTAAGGTTTCTTTTACGTATGTAGGTGCCCTTGTATTTGGGGCATAGATATTTAGGATTGAGAGTTCATCTTGGTTGATTTTTCCTTTGATGAATATGAAGTGTCCTTCCTTATCTTTTTTGATGACTTTTAGTTGGAAATTGATTTTATTTGATATTAGAATGGCTACTCCAGCTTGCTTCTTCTGACCATTTGCTTGGAAAGTTGTTTTCCAGCCTTTCACTCTGAGGTAGTGTCTGTCTTTGTCTCTGAGGTGTGTTTCCTGTAGGCAGCAGAATGCAGGGTCCTCGTTGCGTATCCAGTTTGTTAATCTATGTCTTTTTATTGGGGATTTGAGGCCATTGATGTTGAGGGATATTAAGGAATAGTGATTATTGCTTCCCGTTATATTCATATTTGGATGTGAGGTTATGTTTGTGTGCTTTCATTCTCTTTGTTTTGTTGCCAAGACGATTAGTTTTTTACTTCTTCTAGGTTATAGCTTGCCGCCTTATGTTGGGCTTTACCATTTATTATCCTTTGTAGTGCTGGATTTGTAGAAAGATATTGTGTAAATTTGGTTTTGTCATGGAATATCTTGGTTTCTCCATCTATGTTAATTGAGAGTTTTGCTGGATACAGTAACCTGGGCTGGCATTTGTGTTCTCTTAGGGTCTGTATGACATCAGTCCAGGATCTTCTGGCCTTCATAGTTTCTGGCGAGAAGTCTGGTGTGATTCTGATAGGTCTGCCTGTATATGTTACTTGACCTTTTTCCCTTACTGCTTTTAATATTCTTTCTTTATTTTGTGCGTTTGGTGTTTTGACTATTATGTGACGGGAGGTGTTTCTTTTCTGGTCCAATCTATTTGGAGTTCTGTAGGCTTCTTGTATGTCTATGGGTATCTCTTCTTTTAGATTAGGGAAGTTGTCTTCTATGATTTTGTTGAAGATATTTACTGGTCCTTTGAGCTAGGAGTCTTCACTCTCTTCTATACCTATTATCCTTAGGTTTGATCTTCTCATTGAGTCCTGGATTTCCTGTATGTTTTGGACCAGTAGCTTTTTCTGCTTTACATTATCTTTGACAGTTGAATCAATGATTTCTATGGATTCTTCTGCTCCTGAAATTCTCTCTTCCATCTCTTGTATTCTGTTGGTGAAGCTTGTATCTACAGCTCCTTGTCTCTTCTTTTGGTTTTCTATATCCAGGGTTGTTTCCATGTGTTCTTTCTTGATTGCTTCTATTTCCATTTTTAATTCCTTCAACTGTTTGATTGTGTTTTCCTGGAATTCTTTCAGGGATTTTTGTGATTCCTCTCTGTAGGCTTCTACTTGTTTATTAATATTTTCCTGTGTTTCCCTAAGGGAGTTCTTCACGTCTTTCTTGAAGTCCTCCAGCATCATGATCAAATATGATTTTGAAACTAGATCTTGCTTTTCTGGTGTGTTTGGATATTCCATGTTTGTTTTGATGGGAGAATTGGCCTCCGATGATGCCAAGTAGTCTTGGTGTCTGTTGCTTGGGTTCCTGCGTTTGCCTCTCGCCATCAGATTATCTCTAGTGTTACTTTGTTCTGCTATTTCTGACAGTGGCTAGACTGTCCTATAAGCCTGTGTGTCAGGAGTGCTGTAGACCTGTTTTCCTCTCTTTCAGTCAGTTATGGGGACAGAGTGTTCTGCTGTCGGGCGTGTAGTTTTTCCTCTCTACAGGTCTTCAGCTGTTCCTGTGGGCCTGTGTCTTGAGTTCACCAGGCAGCTTTCTTGCAGCAGAAAAGTTGGTCTTACCTGTGGTCCCGAGGCTCAAGTTCGCTCGTGGGGTGCTGCCCAGGGGCTCTCTGCAGCGGCAGCAACCAGGAAGACCTGTGCCGCCCCTTCTGGGAGCTTCAGTGCACCAGGGTTCCAGATGGCCTTTGGTGTTTTCCTCTGGCGTCCGAGATGTATGTACAGAGAGCAGTCTCTTATGGTTTCCCAGGCTTGTCTGCCTCTCTGAAGGTTTAGCTCTCCCTCCCACGGGATTTGGGTGCAGAGAAATGTTTATCCGGTCTGTTTCCTTCAGGTTCTGGTGGTGTCTCAGGCAGGGGTCCTGCCGCTCCTGGGCCCTCCCCCACGGGAGCCCAGAGGCCTTATACAGTGTCCTCTTGGGCCAGGGATGTGGGCAGGGGTGAGCAGTGTTTGTGGTCTCTTCCACTCTGCAGCCTCAGGAGTGCCCACCTGACCAGGCGGTTGGGTCTCTCTCTCACAGGGTCTGGGAGCAGAGAGCTGCTGAGGGCCAGGATCCGCGGGTGTGGGACTTCTGGTATACACAGAACATGCCCGGTCCTACAGGAATTCTGCTTTCGTGTGTCCCAAGCTCACCAGGCAGCTTTCTTGCAGCAGAAAAGTTGGTCTTACCTGTGGTCCCGAGGCTCAAGTTCGCTTGTGGGGTGCTGCCCACGGGCTCTCTGTAGCGGCAGCAACCAGGAAGACCTGTGCCGGCCCTCCGGGAGCTTCAGTGCACCAGGGTTCCAGATGGTCTTTGGCCTTTTCCTGTGGCGTCCGAGATGTGTGTGCAGAGAGCAGTCTTTTCTGGTTTCCCAGGCTTGTCTGCCTCTCTGAAGGTTTAGCTCTCCCTCCCATGGACTTGGGTGTAGAGAACTGGACAGTTAGTTTTGATAATATTCTTACCCCTTGTTGAATATTTTTGTGCTCATGGGTTATTAAGCACTATAATTTAGATAAAACTTGCTTAACATGACTGACTTTCATGGAATTGTAGTAAGTTAATGTTTGGGTTAAACAAAAAAGTAGTCTAAGGCCGTTGTTCCTAAAACCCTTGGGATCATCAAATAGTGAATAAATAATTTTCTCGTGTACTAATGAGATGGCTGTTTGTTGGCAGTCCTTAGATAGCATTAGCATGGTAGGATGGCATCAAAAAAGACAAATCATGATTAGAGTACTTTACCTTTTAGCCCTACCTGTCCCAGCCTCTGGGGGGGAGGAAGAAAGACTGGAGGTCAATATAATCGCTGATGGCTTATAATTCAAACAATCATAGTTATGTAATGGAATCAATATAAAATTCCAAAATGTGGGCATGAAAAGAGCTTCCTGTAATAAACCCAGAGAGCTGCTGGGATGATGGAGTAGCAGAGACGACAAGGAAACTCTGCGTACCCTGCTTCTTCCTTATTCCCGGCGTCTTTCCCATCTGGTTGTGCCTGAGTTATATGTAGCTTTAATATCTTCACCCCTCAGCTACCGCAAGTAACTGTGTTTCCCAGTTTCTATGAATCCTTTTACCAAATCTCTAAAATGCAAAGGAGGTAGAGTCATGGAGACCCTTCTCTTCTGTCGGTGTTCTAGTTTGGATCTGTAATAGTCTCTGAAGCCCGTGTGTTAAAGGCTCAGCTTAATGCCTTTGGGAGGGGGCAGAAAACTGCAAGATGGAGCCTAGTGAGAAGTCTACCAGCCCCTGGGGGCATGCTCTTGGAGGGGGTTATGGGACTTCTCTCTCTTTTCTTTAGCCAGGCCTTGAGGCGAACACACTTCCTTCAAGAGTTCCCACCATGTTGTACAGATGGAGGTCCCAAAGTGGCACACTGCTAAACCTTAAATGTGGTTCAAAATAAGACTCCTCTGGCAACTTGACTGTCTCAGATATCTTGCTACAGTGACAGGAAGCTAGCAGCAGAGCCAAGTCAGCAAAAGTGCAAGTCAGTTCAAACCCGGTAGCAATAACTGACATCTAAAGTGATGATATTCTTATGGGAATATGATACTAAACTGAACTGAACTATGGGATATCCTCTTTGTTTCTAGAAAGTTGGAGAACTTCATTAGATGAAGAAAATGCCCTTTCCCATTTAGCTGTCTTTGAGTTATGAGTAGAAACAGAAGTTATATCACATTTGTAATGATCTAGGGAAGTTTTCAATGATCTCAGTGGAAGTCCTTATGAAATGAAACTTCTTTTGACATAGTTAATAATCTTTCATTTGTCTATTTGAAAATCTGATTTTCAGACATCCTATTATCTTAGAGCAAATTGTACATGATAATATGGCCCATAATAGGTACAATGTATTAAATGCTCATTCCGTGTCAGGCACTGTGGCAAGTGCCAAGTGTGTGTATAGATTATTCAATATGGTTCCCACAGTAGCATCATTGGAAGGTAATTTCTGGATTGGAGGATTCTGGCTCAGAGGGCTTAACTGTTTTGCCTTAAATTATACAGTTAGTAGAGAATGGGGTGAAACTCTCAAGAGGAATGAAAATTGTGTATATTGATTGGAAAGGTCTGCTGTCAGAGGTTCACTAGAGGATTTTGAAATGAGGAAATGTATTCAGACAGATGCTTGCTAGTGTTTTATGGAAGACAATGGGCTGGATGGGGAGCAGAACCCCATGTTAATCAGGCAAAAGGTCAGGAGGCAATTGGGTTTCTCATAAGCCACAAATTCTGATCAGCCCTGAAGGAATTGTCCACACCATGTGCTTGTTTGTTTGACATTTTATTTATCTCCCCTGTCCTTTCCTTGTTCTGTTTCTCTTGAAGTTTACATTCTTGTGGACTGATTGCAGTCTTGGTCTGAATTGCTCTGGGTGCCTGTGAGTAACAGGCTGTTGCTGATAGAGGTCACAGAACATAGTGGTCATGAGGACACATGTGGGCAGCTGGGTTTGAGTCTTATTTCCCACAGTTATTGCTAGCCATTCTAAGTCACAGCAGGTCACTTTTCTGAGTCATGGTTTCTGTGCTGGTAATTTGGAAACAATGGCGATGATTTCCTTAGAGATGGACGAGGCAGAAGATATCAGGGTCTTCTCTGCTGATGGCTTTAAGAGGTGTCTTTTGTTGTCGATGCTGCCATTGGGTCTAGGAAGTTTAGAATTTACAGTGGCTTTTAGGATGTGTAGTCCTGGGAGAGTGGAGGATAGAAATCGAATGTCCTATGTTTAGAAGGAATGAGTAGCTGCATTTCCTACCATCCTTTAATTTGCCTTATATCTGAACTAGCAAAGCAAGGCTGTGTAAAGATGAAGAGAGGGTGGACCAGAGAGCATGGCCACTGCTATTATTAAGAGTTGGTTTTAATTGGCCCCACAGGGGCTACTTTTCATCACTTAGTTATTGGTACAGCAACATTACTTTGAGTATCTTTTCCCCATCCATCTGTTAGCAGAGGGTGTGCATTTTCTGTTCCTGCTTCCCCACTCTGTCCTGTTCTCTCACCAGTCATTCATCCCACCTGCTTCTAGCTTATCAGCTATCCTTGATGCATACCTGTAAAGTAATCCAGACACAACAGGCTTAGTGATGTCTACCTATTGCTATTTGACCCTTTTGGTTTATTCTTTTTGATGTTCCTTGTACTGGCTCTAAGTTTTGCGTTTTTGGTATTTGAGCTTCAAGAACTTTTCTTAAAGGCATAGCTCCCACAGAGATGCATAACCTTAGGCGACTTTTCCTCCTTACTGATGTGATTGGGTCCACTTAGATGTAGATTTGATAAACTCAGTTTTTGGCTACCTGAGCTCTGGTCACAAGGGTTTAGGTGGCTGGTCAGCAATATTTGCTTGGATGAATAGCAGCTGAGCCTGTCATGGGATCTAGAGCCATCCTGTATGATCAGGTTATAAAGAAAAAGCTTAGCACTGTGGTGTGTGGGCAGTCTTTTGTAACAGGAACATTCTTGGTGCATTAGTATATATGATGTTATTAACACTGACTGAAGAGCAGAAAGTGGAGACTTCGTCATCCAAGAACAAATTCCTGGGTTCAAAGTCTTTTTCCTTTTCAATTTTCCCATTTTCATATCTTTCCATTGAGGCTAGTTTGATGCATGGACACTACTTGTGCACAGCCAAGTTTTGCAAGTAGGGAAGTTTTAGTCAGAACCTTTGATTGTATGCAACAAACGCAATTCAGAAACGTTTAAGAGGTAGAATAAAGAATAGATTGGGCCAGGTGACTGGGAAGGAGGATGGCCACTGACCATGGCACTGAGGAGATAACCACAGAACCAGGAACTTTAGAGTCACTGTACAACTTTACAGAGTTCTCTCTGTGCTTCTGTGCGTCCTACTTGTTTGAGTTCATTCTTCTCTCAGCCCCAAGGCTTCATATTCAAGCTGCCTGTCTTAGGGATTTACTGCTGTGAAGAGACACTTCAGCCACTGCAACTCTTAAAGGAAAACACGTCATTAGGGCAGGCTTACAGTTAAAAGGCTTAGTCTGTTGTCGTCATGGTAAGAAGCACGGTGACATGGCAGCACACATGGTGCTGGGGAGTTAGCTGAGAGTTCTACATCTGGATTTCTAGGTGTGTGTAATTTTGGACTCACACTACTGTCTTTGCCTGGGAGCTGCTACCGAGCTCTGGCCCCTCCTGGCTCCCTTTGTTCCTCCTGGTTTAGCCCCCAACACTGACCCAGCTTTTCTCTCTTTACTTGCCTTGCTCTGGGAGTTGACCACTCCACTAGCCCACTCCCTTGCCCAGGAGGGATCTTGTTGTCCTGTTACCAGCCCCACCCTAGACCTTTGAATCCACAGATAAAAGACACTCAGACAGCTTTATTATTTTAGAACTTGCTGGCTAGCACAATTATTGGGCACAGAATCTCCTGTCTGGAAAGGCATGCCCTCTCTGTTTCTCCTCCTGCCCTTAACTTATCTGCTAGCCTGTATCAGCTAGACACTACCCCAACCCCACCCCAACCTCCTCGGCTGGACCCATAGCAGTGGAGGTTGCAGGGCCTTGGTGCCTAAGGCCTTACATGACTGCTGCTTTCTTCTCATTCCAAAGTATGGCCAGAAAAACTCCTTTCTTTCCCTATTTCTACTTTTTCCTCTTGGGACCCAGAAGTCCCACAAGTACCTTTCACCCAGCAATTGACTCCTGGCTTCCTTTATGGACAAAATAAAAAACCAATTAGGGAACCAGATCTTAGTATCAGCACCTTCCCCTACACTTAGGCAGCAGGAAGAGACAGTGAGCCAGTAGGCAGACTGAGAGCTTCTGAGATCTCAATACCCATCCCTGTAGAGATGTCCTTCCTCTAACAAAGCCACACCTATTCCAGCAAGGCCACCTCCTAATAGTGCCACTCCCTTTGAGCTTATGGGAGAAATTTTCTGCTGCAATAAAAAGAGCCCTGCTTCTTTTCCCTAAAGTCTCTTCTCTTTTCTAGCTAGAGAAAGATCAGATCAAGTGTGGTTTTGGATCCAGTGTTGGATTTGTCTTGTGCAGGGGTGGGGTGGGGGTGGTGGGGTGGAGTGGGGTGTGGGAAGTGAGGTGAGTGTGTGGGTGGGTATATATTTAGTGTAATCTACAGGAGCCCACCCTTACATGGCATTCTTGCTGTGCTGGTTGTCAAATATTTTAAGCAGCATCCCTAGAAATGGGGTATTCTGGTTAACTAGATTCAAGTTCTCTTTCTCTTTCTCTGCGAATCCAAAGTGGGGATAATGGCGGCTATGGTATTGTGTTCCACGAATGTGGGAAAATAGACTAGGGAGCCAAAAATTATTGCTGTCAAAATATGCTTAAACATTAAGTAGTTGAATTCAATATAACACAGTCCCTGGTTACGGAGCTCGTTACTAGGTGTGCAGCTGTGCTTTCCCTGGCCACTTGTTAAAGGATGTTATCGCGTATCCTCCTCCTTTCTAGGGCTTTCCCTAACTAGTACCAAACCCACCTGATTAGTTTTCAGGTGGAAAATATTATGTTCCCCAGTTTGGTGGTATAAATGATGCCCCCCACCCCCCACCCCCTGCCTTTCTTGACCCCAGCTCCGCTCACTGGTATCTACAGCCTTTTTTGTTTTCTCCAGAAGACAGACATATAGCCTCTGTATCATTCCCTTCTACCCAGAAACTCTACCTTCATCACCCACAACCTTCTATCCTCACTGAGGCTTCTCCCTGCAGTGACTCCCTCTGTTCTTTCTTGCTTGCCCTTGTCTTTTCATTGTGCTCTGTTGAATTGCTTCCAACAAAGAAAGTGTGTGTGTGTGTGTGTGTGTGTGTGTGTGTGTGTGTGTTTATATGCACATTCAAGCATGTGCTCTAAGGTGCTGGTTTAAACAGATGTGGAGATGAAGGCCCAGAGACTTGCAGGTAACTCTTTGATGTATGTCTCATAGCTGGTAGTTGGCACACAGGGAACTTTTACTCCAAAGTGCAGGATTTTAATGATTCCCTGTTTTCCTCTCACTCTGTCTGTTCATGCCACCTTCACAAGGCATCCTCATAATTCAGAGATGGGGGTACATGTGTGGTGATGACTCAGGGATAATCTAAGAGTGGTGAATCTTGAAGTGATTCTGGAAGGAAATCTGGGACTTTAATGAGGTGAAAGAAATGAGGCCCTGCCCAGAACCAGGAACTACTTGAGTAAAGTAGCAGAATGAGGGGTGGCTTCTGTTGTCTGTTATTCATCCAACCTGCAGATAGTTGTGGCAATAGCACAGCCTTGAGAAACACAACGATGACAACAAAGCCACAGAGTGAGCAGCTGCCGTGTTCCAGGTTCCCTCCTGAGGACAGCCATGTGTCTTCCTGTTTGATACTCGGGTGACCCTGTGAGCTATTGAATGCTCCATTCTGCTAAGGGGACAGAGGCACTGAGGTTAATTAACTTGCCCACAACGCACAACGTGGAAGACTTACACTTGACCTTCACACTTGAGCCAGCCTGATCCCAAAGTACATTGTGTGTCTTAACTGCACACTTAGCTATAGCAGGAGGATGCAGCGTGAAGTTGGTGACTGACCCAACACACGGTCCTACAAATCTATGCAGAAAGCCACCCTGTTTGTCAGATACTTTATATCTAAATGCTTCATCTTTATCAGCGCTAGTCATTAATTGTCAGTCCATCAACACTGATTTTTCCTTGTGAAAGAAGCGAATTGAGAGCCATTCCCGAATGTTTCCCTTACCACCGTTAACCCTTCTTTCTGCACACGGCATTTTGTTTTTTATTTATCTCCCAGGCTGCCGTAGGGAAAGAGTGATCTGGACATCGACTTGCTGTGGGATCTGGGGCATGTCGCTCACCATCTCTGGGCACAGCATCTTCATCTCTAAGCCTGAGCCTCTCAGCTCCCTTCCAGGATCAACATTTTCCAAACCTTGATTTCCTTGCCCCGTGGGTGACTCAGGGATCCGTGGTAATAAATTATGTTCTGTAATAATGAGTTTTCCCTCTGTTCCATCTGCTGGTTCGACTTTTCACAGTGAACCTTGACGGGCTGAGGATGAAAGACTGTTTAGGAATGAACCCCGGCCCCTCGAGGTGCGCTCTGCGGTAGAAGATGAAGGCGACAGGTGCTCTGGAGAGAGTATGAACAAGGTTTAGGGGGCTTCAGGGGACATGTCTGCTGTCGTCGTCATCACTCACAGCCCAACCCTACGCCCGAGTAGCAGAGAGCCATTGCCGCATTTGAGAGTAATCAATGAGGCTAGTGGTATTTGCTGATTATGATCAAATACCAGTGTGGCTGAAAGAAATCATGAACCTGGGGCACCCATAGCACGCATGAGAAAAATAACAAGCCCCAGCCTTCTCAAGCTTGGTGCTTAGGATGTAAGATACTCAACAAGTTTCACAGGGGTTCAGCAGATGGTGACAATCTGAGAGGGCCTCTCAGAGCTAATGAGATTCCATAGAATAAATAAAATGTTACACGCCCAATTTGGGTAATTAAAGAAATAAAAAGGGAAGGAGGGGAAAAAGCCTTGTCTTAGCCCAGCAGAGATAATTACTATTAGCACCGTGGCACATGCCTCTTCAGTTTCCCATTACTGCATACAGAGTCAAAATGAAACCTCATTCTGTGTATGGTTTGGCAGCTTTTGAGTTTTAGCACTATATGACATTTTACTATGTTAATAAATCTTCAAAAGCATATAAATTTTACAATAAAGAATAGTGTTTCCTCCTCCTTTAGTGCAAAAGCATAATGCTTGTAAAACATCACATCGATAAAATGGTGTCATTCTAGCAACCAGAATTATTACCGGTACAATTGGAGTATATGGAGCTTCTGAACTTTTCCCAAAAGTACGTGTGTTTATAGAGGTGAAATGTGTATGATATATTGCATTTTACATCCACAGATATTTGATTATTGCCTCACGCCCAGCTTGGGGTGGGGATGGTTAGCACATGTGTTTAGCCTGCAAAGGCTCTCCATGGATTTGATTCACATTACTAAGGAAAACAAACACATATATCCCACTCACCCACTCACGGGCCTTTATGCATGGTAAGGATGGGAGCTGTGTCCATTCCATTCTCCAGATAGTTCCTAGCTTGAAGCTCAGTTCCTGAAATATGAGGCATTCATTTTATCATGTTCATCACATGAGTGAGTGGCAGGCTTTTATTTTGATGCATCTGGAGTGGGGAGATAATAACTGGAGAGCGGGGTAGGAAATCTGGAACGACGAATATGGATTTTTGCACATGTATTTCTTTATCTTTCCCCCTTGTTTGTTTAGTTTATTCTGTGTACTCAGGAAATAAAATAGATTCTATATGGTAATTATCAAGTGATTATTACATATGTAGAGCTAAAGCATCGATCACAGAATTGTTAGTTATTCATCTTTAAGGCTACTCTTTAAACTAATGAATATATTTGCTGCTGACTGAAAATTGATTCAACAATGAACCTTTGTTCGTCATTAACTGTCATCTATAATCTGTTTCCTTCAAACCTTCCCACTTCATTTTTTTTACTTTTTAAAAATACTTTGCTTTTAGTATTACAGAGCAATAGTGATAAAAACTGCATGGTATTGGTACAGAGACAGACAGATAGACCAATGGAACAGAATTGAAGACCCAGAAATGAACCCACACACCTATGGGCACTTGATTTTTGACAAAGGAGCCAAAACCATCCAATGGAAAAAAGATAGCATTTTCAGCAAATGGTGCTGGTTCAACTGGAGGGCAACATGTAGAAGAATGCAGATCGATCCATGCTTATCACCCTGTACAAAGCTTAAGTCCAAGTGGATCAAGGACCTCCACATCAAACCAGACACACTCAAACTAATAGAAGAAAAACTAGGGAAGCATCTGGAACACATGGGACTGGAAAAAATTTCCTGAACAAAACACCAATGGCTTATGCTCTAAGATCAAGAATCGACAAATGGGATCTCATAAAACTGCAAAGCTTCTGTAAGGCAAAGGACACTGTGGTTAGGACAAATCGGCAACCAACAGATTGGGAAAAGATCTTTACCAATCCTACAACAGATAGAGGCCTTATATCCAAAATATACAAAGAACTCAAGAAGTTAGACCGCAGGGAGACAAATAACCCTATTAAAAAATGGGGTTCAGAGCTAAACAAAGAATTCACAGCTGAGGAATGCCAAATGGCTGAGAAACACCTAAAGAAATGTTCAACATCTTTAGTCATAAGGGAAATGCAAATCAAAACAACCCTGAGATTTCACCTCACACCAGTGAGAATGGCTAAGATCAAAAACTCAGGTGACAACAAATGCTGGCGAGGATGTGGAGAAAGAGGAACACTCCTCCATTGTTGGTGGGGTTGCAGACTGGTACAACCATTCTGGAAATCAGTCTGGAGGTTCCTCAGAAAATTGGACATTGAACTGCCTGAGGATCCAGCTATACCTCTCTTGGGCATATACCCACAAGATGCCCCAACATATAAAAAAGACATGTGCTCCACTATGTTCATTGCAGCCTTATTTATAATAGCCAGAAGCTGGAAAGAACCCAGATGCCCTTCAACAGAGGAATGGATACAGAAAATGTGGTACATCTACACAATGGAATATTACTCAGCTATCAAAAACAATGACTTTATGAAATTCGTAGGCAAATGGTTGGAACTGGAAAATATCATCCTGAGTGAGCTAACCCAATCACAGAAAAACACACATGGTATGCACTCATTGATAAGTGGCTATTAGCCCAAATGCTTGAATTACCCTAGATGCCTAGAACAAATGAAACTCAAGACGAATGATCAAAATGTGAATGCTTCACTCCTTCTTTAAAAGGGGAACAAGAATACCCTTGGCAGGGAATAGAGAGGCAAAGATTAACACAGAGACAGAAGGAACACCCATTCAGAGCCTGCCCCACATGTGGCCCATACATATACAGCCTTCCAATTAGACAAGATGGATGAAGCAAAGAAGTGCAGGCCGACAGGAGCCGGATGTAGATGGCTCCTGAGAGACACAGCCAGAATACAGCAAATACAGAGGCGAATGCCAGCAGCAAACCACTGAACTGAGAATAGGACCCCCGTTGAAGGAATCAGAGAAAGAACTGGAAGAGCTTGAAGGGGCTCGAGACCCCATATGTACAACAATGCCAAGCAACCAGAGCTTCCAGGGACTAAGCCACTACCTAAAGACTATACATAGACTGACCCTGGACTCTGACCTCATAGATAGCAATGAATATCCTAGTAAGAGCACCAGTGGAAGGGGAAGCCCTGGGTCCTGCTAAGACTGAACCCCCAGTGAAGTAGACTGTTGGGGGGAGGGTGGCAATGGGGGGAGGATGGGGAGGGGAACACCCATAAAGAAGGGGAGGGGGAGGGATTAGGGGGATGTTTGCCCAGAAACCGGGAAAGGGAATAACACTCGAAATGTATATAAGAAATACTCAATAAAAAAAAATACTTTGCTTTTGTTTTTTTAATGTTTATTTTTCTTGGATATTCTATGCATATACATTTCAAATGGTATCCCCTTTCCCCCCTCTCCCATACCCTCCCTCGCCCCCTGCTCCCACTCCCACCCACCCACTCCATGTATCTGTTTATTATCAATGCATTAAAGAGGAAAATAGAGACACAGGTCCTCAATACCATTTGTGGCTTTTAAGTTCATGAAAAACTGTGTTTTGGGCTCCATTTGACTCTTGGGGCTCATCACTGTCCCCATCATGTCTCTAGCTAGCTCTAGGAAGGCATGGGCATAGGTTATTCTTACTGATGCTAAGGCAGTGCCATGGGTGTATCTGGCATCAGTGTGTGATTATGGGTGAATGTGAAGGAAAGAGGAGGGGGTGGTGGAAAACCATCCGTAGAATGGCACTTTGAGGAATAAGAGTCATGTGTCATTGCTGTGCAGATTCTGAAAGCACAGCTTGTCTCATTACCATTCCTCTTCCTTAGCTCATTTTGCTAGACCTGATTGAAGAAGTTAAAGAGTAAAGTTGGCTAAACCAACTTTGTTATTATTCCATGGTTGTAACGAAAGGAGAGAAACATCTTCATAGCTCCAAGCTCAAATAGACCAATTCAGTTTGGACCTGGAGATTTTAACTTTCACCTTGCTGGATAGGATCCAAAGGAGTCAGTTTAGGGGTATAGACTATGTAGGAGTAGAGCGGCCCTCTCATTTTATCATTGGAGAGGATGCTGAGCTGTGGAAGGGAGGGTTGAAGTACTCCAGGTCCCATCGTGGTCATGTACGACTGGAATAAGGGATTGGGCATTCTGAGTCTGAGTGATATGTGCACGTGTATGAAGAAGTTAAAAGTTTAAAGCATCCCAGGGTAATTCACAAGTGTCATTTCAATGCAATTGTGCTATCTGACATATGAGGGAGGGAGAGAGCAGAAGAATGGAGAAAGAGTGGGAGGGAGAGAAGAGTGGGGGTGGAGGAGAAGCAGGGAGGGCAAAGAGACAGGCAGTCCTTCCTAGGTGATGCAGTCTGCTTCAGTTCCTGTGGAATAAATTCAGGCTCACAAGGAACATTCTGAAAAGTGAAGTTCCCATTAACTTGAGCACAGAAGGAAAACCCGGAGGGTTGAAATCTTGGAACTGACTCAGTGAAATGCCTGGGACATCGGAACTGGGTGCTCACCACCTTCTCTTGTAATATAAATGAATTCAGCAAAGGAACTCCATTTTAATCACAGGAGACTAATTAAGCAGTCTAGCAGGAGCCAGTGCTAAGCCTCCTTGCAGGAAGTGCAGCACGGACGCAGAGGAGCTGAGAGATGGAGCTGATGAGATATGCTCCCAGAATTAACATGGCCTCTTAGGAAGGCTAATGGAGGCGAGGTGAAACAAAGGAACGAATATCATAGGAAGTAGGACATTTTTCTAAAGAACAAAGAGAAGACATTAGAAAGGCATATGCAAAGCTCCTTCATTGTTTTTTATTTATCCTTATACATTATACATTTATCCTTCATTCCCACCCTGCCTCTCAAGCCAAAGCACATCGCTGCAACAATATCAGATTCCTTAGACTCCTCTTCCCTCTCTCCTCTTCCTCCTCCTTTTTCAGGTCATATTCTACAGCCTGGGAAGCTGGTGGCGAATTCCTGTCACCCCAGACCTGGGACTATAGGCCTGAATTACTGTACCTGGTTGGTCTCTTTCTATCCCAGCTCATACTGAACATGGCTTCTAATTTCTTTTCTTAAGGTAGCTTTAAAATAAAACCAGACTCCAGTCTCAGGGCCCAGAATGCCCTGGGGGTTTCACTGCTGAGAGCAGTGTCTTTCAACCTTAATGCTGTTTACAATGGAGGGGAGTTTGCGGAAAAATGCAAATTTCTACATAGGATCTGGGGGAATACTCAGGAGTTTCAATATTTTTGACATGTTTCCAGTGTGTTTCCGAGGAACGCTGGCCACACTGGCCTATATGATGAAGTCCAATTCATTAGCCAGAGTTGGGACCTCAAATTAGGTCTAGGGGAGGCTGATGGAGGCGAGAGATTAATCTCTGGCCTATCTGCAGACACTGCATACGTTAGACACCAGAGCCTCTCAAAGAATGTGAAAGTTACAGAGGGGTGAAGGCGTCCTTGAAAAGTGATGGTACTAAGTTCTTGGCTTGAACTTCCAAGGCGTCTGACATTGGAATGGCATCGGTTTCAGGCAGCCATTTAGGAGCTGTATACTTTGGTTATACAGCTACACCCCAGAGTTTCAACACGGGTTCTCTGTACAATATGAATCAAAATACTCATCCTGCCTCTGCACAGATCTGTAAGGACCAAATAGGTGAGTGGTTTGAAATTTGAAAAATAGTGATTCTAAGGTAGCATGTTTATTTATAGCCTGTTGTCTTCATCTTTGCCAAGTAGCAGAAGGAATTTTACCCAGGAAGGGTGAGCGTGATTGATTAAGCCTGAGCCTCCAAGGGAGCCCGTGTACTGACCTCACTCCTGACACTGCTGTTTGTAGGAGGAGAGAAAACATGTCCTGTGACAGAATGTTTGGACGATTCCAAGGACATGGGTTGCTTGGAGACCTGCTTTGGAGTGGCTTCCTCAGAACGAATCTGGCTGAGTTTAACAGTGAGAAAGGCCTAGGAAAACTTTTCCACATGCTAAAACCCAAAAGGCCAATGAGGAGAAGAAACCAACTTATGTAATTTAGACCTTGTGTATTTCTATAAAAAGAAATCATGAAATATGTACAAAATGTTGTCTTCGAGCTCATTGTAGCTCAGACTAGTTTCCAGCCTAGAGCTAGTGTGAGAACAATAGATTTCTGCCTTGGTTATGAATTGTCGGCCTCACATGAAGCCTGACATTTCACGCTCTGCCATTTACTGGCGGAGGGCACTCATGGGGCCTCCATTTGCTCTGTTCTTAGTCAGTATTCACAGCTTAGGGAGGCCCTGGGTGGTTCTGTTGTGACTTCTTGATGAGGCGATTTTTAAAGATGTTTTTTCTCTTCCTTGTACTGTTTGTCCACAGAGAAAACAATGGAATTCTTTGAATTTAAAAGATTTTTTTGTTCTCAGAGTCTTGATTCTTCAGTAAAAAAAGGACCTAGTCAACTGTGCTTTTTCCTCTGCTATGCATATTTAACACATCCTTGCCTTCTGTCATTTCCAAGCCCTTAATATTAATTCCCCAGGCTCTACACCATCTATTCACACTACCATCAAGTGCAAAATTATTTTCAGGAGTGTCTTTGTTAGCCTGAGGAGACCATGTGCCTTTGTTTCTTTATTATTATTATTTTTACTATTATTACTGTCTTGTGTCTTAAACAACAGGAATGTGTTTTCTTACAACTCAGGAGGACAGAAGTCCAAGGTCAAACTGTAGCTTGTGTAGGGTCAGTGTCTTCTTATCTTTGGAGTTGACTGTCTTCCAGATTTCGTGGTCTTCTCCTAAGACTCCCCTGGGGACCCCAAAGCCTGACACTATTTTTTTTAATTAACTTGAGTATTTCTTATATATATTTCGAGTGTTATTCCCTTTCCCGGTTTCCGGGCAAACATCCCCCTCCCCCCTCCCCTTCCTTATGGGTGTTCCCCTCCCAACCCTCCCCCCATTGCCGCCCTCCCCCCAACAGTCTGAACTGGGGGTTCAGTCTTAGCAGGACCCAGAAGCCTGACACTATTAATGATGCTGTGTGTGCTTAAAAGCCTATTATGACTGCCCAACAAGTGTCTGAAAGAATCAGATGCAGATATTCACACCCAGCCAATGGACAGAAGCTCATGACTGCTGTGGTTGAGTTGGGGAGAAACTGGAAGAGGCTGAGGAAGAAGATGACCTTATGGGAAGATCTGTAGTCTCAATTACCCTGGGCCCCGGGATCCCTTGGACACTGAGCCACCAACCAGGCAGCTAATATGAGGCCCTTGACACTTACACGGCAGAGGATTGCCGGATCTGGACTCAGTCAGAGAGAGTGCACCTAACCCTCAAGAGACTTGGGGCCCCAGGGAGTCGGGAGGTCTGGTGGGGTGAGGGTGTGGGTGGGGGTGGGAGCATCCTCTTGGAGAAGGGGGGACTAGGGAGGAAGAGAGGAGGTGTGGGATGTGGGTCAGTTAGGGGTGGACCCAGAAGGGGGTGGAGTCTGGACTGTAAAAAAGGAGTAAGGAATTAGAAGTAAAAAAGCTCTCCTGTTCTTTCTCCCTCTCTATTTTTCTTTTTGAAACTTTTATGTGCATGAATGTTTTGGCTGCATATGTCTGTGCACCATGTGTGTGCCTGGTGCCTGCAAAGGTCAGAAGAAGGCATCAGATTCTCTGGAACTGGAGATACAGGAAGTTGTGAGCTGCCATATGGGTGCTGGAAACTAAATCCAGGGCTTCTGGGAGAGTAGCCAGTGTTCTTAAACTCTGAGCCATCTCTCTAGCCCCTCCTTAAAAAAAAAAACCAAACCAAAAACAGAGAATCTCTTGTGTAGCCCCAGGCTGGTCTGGTCTTACATCTGTAGTCTTCCTATCTGAACCTTCTGCTTGTTGAGTTTGAAATTAAATACATGTACAATTATATACTTGCATATGCATCTTTCATGCATATGTGTGTGTATGTGTGTGTGTGTGTGTGTGTGTGTGTGTGTGTATGAGTATAGACGTGCATGTGTGATATTTTAAATACATTAAATGGGCATGCATCACTGGCCCCTGGGTACTCCTCAACACCCCATCCTAGTCCCTCTTTCTCTTTCCAGATGTGACCACTGTACTATGTGAATAACCATGTTTGACAGAATGCTTTGATCAGGGTTAGAGGCCTTTGTCTTTACAAAGGCACAAGGAGGATTATTATTTTTCCAGTTAGGACAAGCCTTCGTTTTCCCTAGGTCAGGTCCAGTAGCAGCACTTTAAGACATTTAAGAAGTTCAAAGAATATAATTATTTCTCAATACTATATAGACTGAGAAATCTTCCTTTTATTCTATTCTCACAAATCCTGTTTTACTCTCCCTTTATCCTAAGAATTGGATTCTGGTTAGAACATTAAGTGCTTTATATTCATAGAAGATATGAATATATATAGCTTTCCTAAAACTGAAAACACGAAACCTCTAGTGAGCATTCTATATTTACATATGTCTTCATGTGTCCTAGACCTTTCCATGTTAGTATACAAGTCTCTCTCTCTCTCTCTCTCTCTCTCTCTCTCTCTCTCTCTCTCTCGTTCTCTTGCTCTTTCTCTTTCTTTTTCTCTTTTACAATTTCTTATTTTTGTAGGTGTGTATATAGCAGTCCTCTTTTTCTTCTTAAATTTCTGTACTTTCCATCAAGGGTATACAACATTTTTCTTTGTTTAAACACTTAGTTTTCAGCTGGTAGAACTGTTTTGGGAGTTATAGAACATTCGGGGTTATGATACATAGCTGGCAGATAGATATGACTCACTAAGGCAGGCCTTTGAGAGGTATAGACTGTAAAAGTAACTTCTATTCACCAGATGTAATTGCTGTCTTGGAGGCTTACTGCTGAATAAACTTACCCTTTCTAGCTCTTTCTGAACTCTGGCTGGCTGGTTCAACTCAGCATTCTAGCCCAAATTCCTCTCCAATCTGACTTATTCAAACTTTTTTTCTTGGTTTCTGATTGAATTGCTCTACTTGACCTCTGTTCTAATATTCTGGCTCTTTCTCATTCTCTGCCTCATTCTGTCTTTATCTACATCCTGTTTCTGTAAAACTGCCCGGCTAAAACTGCTTCATTTCTCTCTGTTGCTGTTGTTCTTTAAGTAGCCTCTCCTTACTGTGCTGTTCTTGTGAGAGCTGGGTGTATCCTATCCCTTACTCATTCTGTCAATCTTTTCCCTGATTCTTTGCTTTGTCACTCAACTAGACATCACTTTCAAACGTGGCTATTTCCTTCTACAAACTAACTTTACCTTCATTGTTTGGGATTAAAGGTGTGTACTAAGGGTATGTCTGTATTCCAACCAGAGAGTATAAAGTTTGTCATTCCAGATGGATCACACAGATCTAGGTCTTTGGATGTGATCCCTTGACAGAGCAGCCATGTTGCTTGATTAAAATACATCTACAATAGACAGTCCCATTTTTTAATCTTTCATTCAAAGACTGTATCTTGACAGCCTTTACTGAGCAGGGATGAGGGATTCCCTATGGCTATATTCCTCCATATCTCTGCATATATATATATATATGCATATATATTGCAATGTACAGGGCAGAGTTGAATGTAACAGGTGGTAGGGAGCAGCTAGATACACAAGTGAAAGTCTCACGACACTCCCAAGCCATCCATGAGGGAGTGGAAACAGCCAACAAGCCGAGATGAGATTATCTTATCAATGGTGTGCAGCTTAACCCCCCAAATTGCATAGGTCACGAGGTCAGTCTCCCACAAAGATGTGATGAGGCCCCATGCATGCCAGCACACCATCACTGTCATGAGCTCTTCCATGCCTTTGAACAATGAACTATACCCTTCTAAAACATGAGTCAATATAATTTCTCCTTTAAGGTTTTAGAAGGGTATAGTTCTTCGTGGCTCTTATATTCTTTCACCTTCCCCTTCCCAAGCCGTTCCCTGAACCTTGGTGGTGGGGATGTCTCTCTTAGGGCTGGGCACTCAGTGTCTTATTCTCAATACTTTGATTAGTTATGCATCTCTCCACTAACAGGTGCCCACTTCAACAAGAACTCTCTCTCTGACAAAGCTTGAGAGCAGCCTCTGTCCTGAATCTGATCTAGTTTGTTCCCTTGGTCTGACACAAAAACATGAACACAAATAGAGAAATTAAACATTTTGCTATAATTATGCATTTTTGATGGTATTAAGGAAATGCCAAAAAATGAGAGGGAAATATTTCCCGTGACATACTATTTTTTTTTTTTATTAACTTGAGTATTTCTTATATACATTTCGAGTGTTATTCCCTTTCCCGGTATCCGGGCAAACATCCCCTGCCCCCTCCCCTTCCTTATGGGTGTTCCCCTCCCAAAACTCCCCCCATTGCCGCCCTCCCCCCACCAGTCTAGTTCACTGGGGGTTCAGTCTTAGCAGGACCCAGGGCTTCCCCTTCCACTGGTGCTCTTACTAGGATATTCATTGCTACCTATGAGGTCAGAGTCCAGGGTCAGTCCATGTATAGACTTTAGGTAGTGGCTTAGTCCCTGGAAGCTCTGGTTGCTTGGCATTGTTGTACATATGGGGTCTCGAGCCCCTTCAAGCTCTTCCAGTTCTTTCTCTGATTCCTTCAACGGGGGTTCTATTCTCAGTTCAGTGGTATGCTGCTGGTATTCGCCTCTGTATTTGCTGTATTCTGGCTGTGTCTCTCAGAAGCGATCTACATCCGGCTCCTGTCGGTCTGCGCTTCTTTGCTTCATCCATCTTGTCTAATTGGGTGGCTGTATATGTATGGGCCACATGTGGGGCAGGCTCTGAATGGGTGTTCCTTCAGTCTCTGTTTTAATCTTTGCCTCTCTCTTCCCTGACAAGGGTATTCTTGTTCCCCTTTTAAAGAAGGAGTGAAGCATTCACATTTTGATCATCCGTCTTGAGTTTCATTTGTTCTAGGCATCTAGGGTAATTCAAGCATTTGGTCTAATAGCCACTTATCAATGAGTGCATACCATGTATGTCTTTCTGTGATTGGGTTAGCTCACTCAGGATGATGTTTTCCAGTTCCAACCATTTGCCTATGAATTTCATAAAGTCGTTTTTGATAGCTGAGTAATATTCCATTGTGTAGATGTACCATATTTTCTGTATCCATTCCTCTGTTGAAGGGCATCTGGGTTCTTTCCAGTTTCTGGCTATTATAAATAAGGCTGCAATGAACATAGTGGAGCACGTGTCTTTTTTATATGTTGGGGCATCTTTTGGGTATATGCCCAAGAGAGGTATAGCTGGATCCTCAGGCAGTTCAATGTCCAATTTTCTGAGGATTCTCCAGACTGATTTCCAGAATGGTTGTACCAGTTTGCAATCCCACCAACAATGAAGGAGTGTTCCTCTTTCTCCACATCCTCGCCAGCATCTGCTGTCACCTGAGTTTTTGATCTTAGCCAATCGCACTGGTGTGAGGTGAAATCTCAGGGTTGTTTTGATTTGCATTTCCCTTATGACTAAAGATGTTGAACATTTCTTTAGGTGTTTCTCAGCCATTCGGCATTCCTCAGCTGTGAATTCTTTGTTTAGCTCTGAGCCCCATTTTTTAATAGGGTTATTTGTTTCCCTGCGGTCTAACTTGAGTTCTTTGTATATTTTGGATATAAGGCCTCTATCTGTTGTAGGATTGGTAAAGATCTTTTCCCAATCTGTTGGTTGCCGATTTGTCCTAACCACAGTGTCCTTTGCCTTACAGAAGCTTTGCAGTTTTATGAGATCCCATTTGTCGATTCTTGATCTTAGAGCGTAAGCCATTGGTGTTTTGTTCAGGAAATTTTTTCCAGTGCCCATGTGTTCCAGATGCTTCCCTAGTTTTTCTTCTATTAGTTTGAGTGTGTCTGGTTTGATGTGGAGGTCCTTGATCCACTTGGACTTAAGCTTTGTACAGGGTGATAAGCATGGATCGATCTGCATTCTTCTACATGTTGCCCTCCAGTTGAACCAGCACCATTTGCTGAAAATGCTATCTTTTTTCCATTGGATGGTTTTGGCTCCTTTGTCAAAAATCAAGTGCCCATAGGTATGTGGGTTCATTTCTGGGTCTTCAATTCTATTCCATTGGTCTATCTGTCTGTCTCTGTACCAATACCATGCAGTTTTTATCACTATTGCTCTGTAATACTGCTTGAGTTCAGGGATAGTGATTCCCCCTGAAGTCCTTTTATTGTTGAGGATAGCTTTAGCTATCCTGGGTTTTTTGTTATTCCAGATGAATTTGCAAATTGTTCTGTCTAACTCTTTGAAGAATTGGATTGGTATTTTGATGGGGATTGCATTGAATCTGTAGATTGCTTTTGGTAAAATGGTCATTTTTACTATATTAATCCTGCCAATCCAGGAGCATGGGAGATCTTTCCATCTTCTGAGGTCTTCTTCAATTTCCTTCTTCAGTGTCTTGAAGTTCTTATTGTACAGATCTTTTACTTGCTTGGTTAAAGTCACACCGAGGTACTTTATATTATTTGGGTCTATTATGAAGGGTGTCGTTTCCCTAATTTCTTTCTCGGCTTGTTTCTCTTTTGTATAGAGGAAGGCAACTGATTTATTTGAGTTAATTTTACACCCAGCCACTTTGCTGAAGTGGTTTATCATCTTTAGTAGTTCTCTGGTGTAACTTTTGGGATCACTTAAATATACTATCATATCATCTGCAAATAGTGATATTTTGACTTCTTCTTTTCCGATTTGTATCCCCTTGACCTCCTTTTGTTGTCTGATTGCTCTGGCTAGAACTTCAAGAACTATATTGAATAGGTAGGAAGAGAGTGGGCAGCCTTGTCTAGTCCCTGATTTTAGTGGGATTGCTTCGAGTTTCTCTCCATTTAGTTTAATGTTAGCAACTGGTTTGCTGTATATGGCTTTTACTATGTTCAGGTATGGGCCTTGAATTCCTATTCTTTCCAGGACTTTTATCATGAAGGGGTGTTGAATTTTGTCAAATGCTTTCTCAGCATCTAATGAAATGATCATGTGGTTTTGTTCTTTCAGTTTGTGTATATAATGGATCATGTTGATGGTTTTCCGTATATTAAACCATCCCTGCATGCCTGGGATGAAGCCTACCTGGTCATGGTGGATGATTGTTTTGATGTGCTCTTGGATTCGGTTTGCCAGAATTTTGTTGAGTATTTTTGCGTCGATATTCATAAGGGAAATTGGTCTGAAGTTCTCTTTCTTTGTTGTGTCTTTGGGTGGTTTAGGTATAAGAGTAATTGTGGCTTCATAGAAGGTATTCGGTAGTGATCCATCTGTTTCAATTTTGTGGAATAGTTTGGATAATATTGGTATGAGGTCTTCTATGAAGGTTTGATAGAATTCTGCACTAAAGCCATCTGGACCTGGGCTCTTTTTGGTTGGGAGACCTTTAATGACTGCTTCTATTTCCTTAGGAATTATGGGGTTGTTTAACTGGTTTATCTGTTCCTGATTTAACTTCGGTACCTGGTATCTGTCTAGGAAATTGTCCATTTCCTGAAGATTTTCAGGTTTTGTTGAATATAGGTTTTTATAGTAAGATCTGATGATTTTTTGAATTTCCTCTGAATCTGTTGTTATGTCTCCCTTTTCATTTCTGATTTTGTTAATTTGGACGCACTCTCTGTGTCCTCTCGTTAGTCTGGCTAAGGGTTTATCTATCTTGTTGATTTTCTCAAAGAACCAACTTTTGGTTCTGTTGATTCTTTCTATGGTCCTTTTTGTTTCTACTTGGTTGATTTCAGCTCTGAGTTTGATTATTTCCTGCCTTCTACTCCTCCTGGGTGTATTTGCTTCTTTTTGTTCTAGAGCTTTTAGGTGTGCTGTCAAGCTGCTGACATATGCTCTTTCCTGTTTCTTTCTGCAGGCACTCAGCGCTATGAGTTTTCCTCTTAGCACAGCTTTCATTGTGTCCCATAAGTTTGGGTATGTTGTATCTTCATTTTCATTAAATTCTAAAAAGTTTTTAATTTCTTTCTTTATTTCTTCCTTGACCAGGTTATCATTGAGTAGAGCATTGTTCAATTTCCACGTATATGTGGGCATTCTTCCCTTATTGTTATTGAAGACCAGTTTTAGGCCGTGGTGGTCCGATAGCACGCATGGGATTATTTCTATCTCTCTGTACCTGTTGAGGCCTGTTTTTTGACCAAGTATATGGTCAATTTTGGAGAAAGTACCATGAGGAGCTGAGAAGAAGGTATATCCTTTTGCTTTAGGATAGAATGTTCTATAAATATCCGTTAAGTCCATTTGGCTCATGACTTCTCTTAGTCTGTCGACATCACTGTTTAATTTCTGTTTCCATGATATGTCTATTGATAAGAGTGGGGTGTTGAAATCTCCCACTATTATTGTGTGAGGTGCAATGTGTGTTTTGAGCTTTAGTACGGTTTCTTTTACATATGTCGGTGCCCTTGTATTTGGGGCATAGATATTTAGGATTGAGAGTTCATCTTGGTGGATTTTTCCTTTGATGAATATGAAGTGTCCTTCCTTATCTTTTTTGATGACTTTTAGTTAGAAATTGATTTTATTTGATATTAGAATGGCTACTCCAGCTTGCTTCTTCTGACCATTTGCTTGGAAACTTGTTTTCCAGCCTTTCACTCTGAGGTAGTGTCTGTCTTTGTCTCTGAGGTGTGTTTCCTGTAGGCAGCAGAATGCAGGGTCCTCGTTGTGTATCCAGTTTGTTAATCTATGTCTTTTTATTGGGGAGTTGAGGCCATTGATATTGAGAGATATTAAGGAATAGTGATTATTGTTTCCCTTTATGTTCATATTTGAATATGAGGTTATGTTTGTGTGCTTTCATTCTCTTTGTTTTGTTGCCAAGACGATTAGTTTCTTGCTTCTTCTAGGGTATAGCTTGCCTCCCTATGTTGGGCTTTACCATTTATTATCCTTTGTAGTGCTGGATTTGTAGAAAGATATTGTGTAAATTTGGTTTTGTCATGGAATATCTTGGTTTCTCCATCTATGTTAATTGAGAGTTTTGCTGGATACAGTAACCTGGGCTGGCATTTGTGTTCTCTTAGGGTCTGTATGACATCAGTCCAGGATCTTCTGGCCTTCATAGTTTCTGGTGAGAAGTCTGGTGTGATTCTGATAGGTCTCCCTTTATATGTTACTTGACCTTTTTTCCTTACTGCTTTTAATATTCTTTCTTTATTTTGTGCGTTTGGTGTTTTGACAATTATGTGACGGGAGGTGTTTCTTTTCTGGTCCAATCTATTTGGAGTTCTGTAGGCTTCCTGTATGTCTATGGGTATCTCTTTTTTTAGGTTAGGGAAGTTTTCTTCTATGATTTTGTTGAAGATATTTACTGGTCCTTTGAGCTGGGAGTCTTCACTCTCTTCTATACCTATTATCCTTATGTTTGATCTTCTCATTGAGTCCTGGATTTCCTGTATGTTTTGGACCAGTAGCTTTTTCCGCTTTACATTATCCTTGACAGTTGAGTCAATGATTTCTATGGAATCTTCTGCTCCTCAGATTCTCTCTTCCATCTCTTGTATTCTGTTGGTGAAGCTTGTATCTACAGCTCCTTGTCTCTTTTTTTGGTTTTCTATATCCAGGGTTGTTTCCATGTGTTCTTTCTTGATTGCTTCTATTTCCATTTTTAATTTCTTCAACTGTTTGATTGTGTTTTCCTGGAATTCTTTCAGGGATTTTTGCGATTCCTCTCTGTAGGCTTCTACTTGTTTATTAATGTTTTCCTGTGTTTCCCTAAGTGTGTTAATGTCTTTCTTGAAGTCCTCCAGCATCATGATCAAATATGATTTTGAAACTAGATCTTGCTTTTCTGGTGTGTTTGGATATTCCATGTTTGTTTTGGTGGGAGAATTGGGCTCCGATGATGGCATGTAGTCTTGGTTTCTGTTGCTTGGGTTCCTGCGCTTGCCTCTCGCCATCAGATTATCTCTAGTGTTACTTTGTTCTGCTATTTCTGACAGTGGCTAGACTGTCCTATAAGCCAGGAGTGCTGTAGACCTGTTTTCCTCTCTTTCAGTCAGTTATGGGGACAGAGTGTTCTGCTTTCGGGCGTGTAGTTTTTCCTCTCTACAGGTCTTCAGCTGTTCCTGTGGGCCTGTGTCTTGAGTTCACCAGGCAGCTTTCTTGCAGCAGAAAAGTTGGTCTTACCTGTGGTCCCGAGGCTCAAGTTCGCTCGTGGGGTGCTGCCCAGGGGCTCTCTGCAGCGCAGCAACCAGGAAGACCTGTGCCGCCCCTTCCGGGAGCTTCAGTGCACCAGGGTTCCAGATGTTCTTTGGCTTTTTCTTCTGGCGTCCGAGATGTGTGTGCAGGGAGCAGTCTCTTCTGGTTTCCCAGGCTTGTCTGCCTCTCTGAAGGTTTAACTCTCCCTCCCACGGGATTTGGGTGCAGAGAACTGTTTATCTGGTCTGTTTCTTTCAGGTTCCGGCGGTGTCTCAGGCCGGTGTCCTGCCGCTCCTGGGTCCTCCCCCACGGGAGCCCAGAGGCCTTATACAGTTTCCTCTTGGGCCAGGGATGTGGGCAGGGGTGAGCAGTGTTGGTGGTCTCTTCTGCTCTGCAGCCTCAGGAGTGCCCACCTGACCAGGCTGTTGGGTCTCTCTCTCACCGGGTCTGGGAGCAGAGAGCTGCTGGGGGCCGGGATCCGCGGGTCGGTTCTTCTATTAAAGGGGTTCTATGGAGAATATGAAAGACACTTCTACAGTTAAATTATTAGAAGACACACGACGCAAATAAATAAGCATAAAGAAAGCACTGGAGCAGATTCTACACCAAAAAAAAAAAATCTGTGAGTGAAAACCATGTAAATAATTCTTAACACCATTAGCATTAGAGAAATGCAAGTACAAATCTAATGTATGTAATCCAGGGCTGGAAATGTGGCTCAGTTGTATAGTGCTTGCCTATTGTTCACAGGCCCTCATGAGCCCATTCACAGGAGACAGAGAGAGAGAGAGAGAGAGAGAGAGAGAGAGAGAGAGAGAGAGAGAGAGGCAAGAGAGAGGAGACAGACAGACAGAGAGAGAGAGAGAGAGAGAGAGAGAGAGAGAGAGAGAGAGAGAGAGAATGATGTCTGCAGTAGAGAAACTCAGCAAGCTCCACATTATTGGAATTATAAAGCAACTGGCCACGTCAGTTATTGGTCATGGAATGGAAGATGTACAATCACTTTGAAAGATGAGCTAATGACTTGCTAGAAAGTTGGTTAACTTAACCACCATACAATGTTATCTTTTTTCTGTATTTCTCCCCAAGAGAAATGAAATCATGGGCTCATGCCAAGACTTGTATCTGAATGTTTCCTGTTATTCATAATACCTTTAAGTTGGAAACCATCCCAATGTCTGTTAACTGGAAAATAAATCCAAAAGTGGCACACTTCTACATTGTAGACTATCATTTAACAATGAGGAGTCAACTACTTTTGCTGATAGTGTGTATGAACGTCATAACATGATAAGTCAAAATTATAGAGATGGGAAGAGCATTAGGAAAGACAGAAACCTCACTGGCTGCCAATGCTGGAGTATGGCTGATGGCAAAAGGACAAAGGGAACTGTTCTCCCACTCAGTTGTAGCAATGGTTGACAATTCATTAAATTCATTAAAACTCATTTGATCCAGAAATCTCAGACTGGTGAATTCTCGAGTTTGATAAATTATGCCTGACGGGATTGCTCAGTAAGGATAAATTTCAGAAGACAACGTAGTATCAGAGTAAGAATAGCTGCAGATCTTATCTTTCGTTTTCCTCGTCTTAGACTAAGTCGCATGATGTTTCCCTTTCCTTTTGAACGCGGTTGTTCCTCGCCGTTGTTGGGAGGGATTATTCCCTGGAGCAGATGTACATTACGACTCACGCTGAGTCTCTTCCCAGTAGAGACAGTCTCCAGCTAAGAGTGAGTCTCAGCTGGAGAGGACTGAGTGAGTCTTCTGGGTTAGACTCCCCTCAGGTTTTCCCTCTAATTACTCCAGCTGAGCACACAAGAAGAAAGGCAAAGCCACGGGGAAGCATATTAATTAAAATGTCTGCTTTTTCGGTGGGCCATTGTCAGTCTCTTCATCTCTCTGAGGGTACAGTTGTGAGTTTACGTATCTCCCCAGCATCGCTGCATAATGAGAACATCCCACACTTTAATTTTCAGAACAGCCACTTGGGCAGATTAAGACGCACGGATATCTAATTGCCAACTGGGGTCAGTGAAGGAACAGTTTCCACTTTGAAAATGAGACTATTGGGAATGGCCTTGAAGAACAAATTTTAGGAAGTCGATGCCAACTTCCTTCAAAGGAATGTCTGTAGATTTCTTTATGATGAAGGCAGGGGACGACCCTGGCCCTCGAGTTTTTGGATTTCTGGTTGCACGTTAATCTACTGGGAGTTATTGTGCAGGGAGGAGCCACACTCCTTGACTCAATTTCCACAGTTCATGCCTACATTGCTAATTAGTAACGAACAACAATGACCTGCCTCTTAGGAGCTCAAAAACATTGCTCTGTTCTTTATCTGGTGCCAGAATTAAAAAGTCTTCATTTGAAGAGTCCCTCTATCTGTGCTTGCACACACAAAGAGAAAAAACACTTTAAAACAGAAAGAAAATCAATGTAACCCATTGTTGTTTGAGATTATATTTTTATTTGATATTTTCATTAAAAGATCACTGTGTTGGTCCTATGATCAGAGGCTTCTGTGTCCAGGGCCATAGGCTCCTTGGTTCCATGAAAAGATCTCCCTGGATCACAGTAGGGGCTTAGACAGAGTAACAGGAGAACGACACTCTCTTCTTGTGTTCCCCTGGTTTGTTTTCCTGGGTTTTGCTGAAAAGCATGATTTGCAGCCATTAAGGTCACTTCTTTGGCATACATGTGAGTGGAGAGATAACAGCAAATATATATATATATATATATATATATATATATATATATATGCATTTCTTAACCTCACATTTTCTGTACTAAACTTGCTAAAGTTACTTTCATGAATGGCATGTTCTGCCATCCCCTAGAGGGCAACTATGTGCTACTTCCTGAAGCAAAACCTTTCTTCAGAGACAGGGAGAGTTCATCTCACTTATTTCCCAACACCTTTCCTTAGTCTATTTATTCCACCACTCATCTCGAAACTTTATCTATTTTTTAGAGCAGTTTAAAGTTTAATGGCTATGAAACCATCTCCTTGAAGTTCGACCCAGACTATCTTCCGAAGCCTGTGATTCACTCATAGAATACATTCCCAAGCTGTGACAGACATTGATCGTTCTTTGATCACCCTTTTCTCTTTGTAGACACTAGTCATATAAGACCAATCAGGTGTATATTAGGATAGGCTAGTATGCATTGGAGGAGAGATTCTCCTCCGCAGGGTCTCTGGGAAGGTTTGTTATTGTGTCCAGCTGCCAGGTGTTGAATTGGCCTATTAGGACAACAAAGCCAGTTGAAAGGCACAATCAAGCCTTTATTGATTTACTCTGTCAGAGCATCCAAGAGGCAAAAGCTACAGCTGGCTCTGTGTTACATTTCCCTCCGTGGACCAGCAGTGCAGAGGTCAGCAGATAAAGCATATACGAGGAAGGTTTGATTCTTTTGCTTTGTTTACTTATTTGTTCATTTTAATGAAGAGTCCTCAGCAAAGGACTCTGGGCTTTAAGTGGATCCAGAGGATGGAGGAGAGGCAGAATGGCAAGGCTAAGAGAAATACAAGAATTTAGGTTAATGTGGAGAAAAATACCTTAGCCGAGGCTTTGATAAGGAGAGGTGCCCGTAAATGTTACAGCCAAAGTCCCCGGTTTGGGGGGCCCTTGACTGGATAAGTCTGGATGAGGAATGCAGAGATGCACATGAGTATGGTCTGTACCTCTGGACTTCCCCTAGGGTAAGAAGGAATTTCCTAATACAACAGAAACTTATGGGTGGCTGTGGGAGTTGGCTGAGCACCAACGTGGAGCCCGGCACACCAATGATGCCACCCAAATGATAAGACCAAACCCATGGATGGGCATAGAAGGCCCTGTTGCTCGTTAACCGTAAACAATAACCAGCGAATTTCAAATCAACTAACAAATCAAGTAGGCTGTGGCCAATTTTGTTGTTTGTGTGTCTGTTTTCCTATAAATGCTGCTCAATTTTATTTGTTGGCTGAAGTACTCATGACTTATTGGGTGTTTTGTGAATATATTTTACTTTCCTCTTCTCACAGAGGCCAGTAACTTTAATTTTAAGAAATTCTCCTCTCAGTATATCTCAGCCATGATATGAATGTTTTCCTTGTAGCCTGAGGCAGTCCTTACCAAATACAACGTTTCTCCATGTACCGATTTCCCATGTGGTATAGCTGGAGTGATCTAAATTATATGTTCTTGGGGCTGGAGCTGTGGCTCAGAAGTTAAGGATCCTTCTTGGATCCTTACTCTTGGAAAGGATCCAGATCCAGTTCTAAATGCCCACATAATGGCTCACGACTGTTTGTAATGACAGTTTCTGGGGGATCTGACACCCTCTTCTCACCCCTGAGGGCACCAGACATGCATGTAGTACACATACATAATAATCCATATAAAATAACCTAAAATTAAGTTTAATTGTACCCCCAAATACCAGAATAAGTCACCTACTTCTACCACTCTCTAATATTAGTACATTTCATAGTAGATGACAGACATGTTTTGAGGATAGCAGGGTTTTTTTACTTTTTCATGGATAAGGTGTAGGAAAAGGAACTATAGAAATAACAGGATCGTTAATTTTAAGTATACAGGAGGTGGGGCATGGAACAAAGCTACTGTCTTTACAAACAATGATCAAGTACCTTGAATTTAAAACCCCCTCCCATGTGGGTTCTAGTGCTCGTTCCTAATGAACTAAAACACAGGCGGAGGTGATTTGCTATTGCAGCACTCAGCAGTGCGTCCACAGTGTGCTGAGATGTGGGTGTGGGAGAATGTGCGGCAGGGGATGCATAGGGAGGTCAGAGTACAACCGTGGATGTTGGTCCTCACCTTCTATCTTGCTTGAAGCAGGCTATATATGTTGTTCACCGCTGTGTATGCATGATAGCAGCCTGTGCACTTAGGATTCTCTTGCCTCCACTTCCCAGCTTACTGTGGGAGCCCTGAGATTACAGATATGTACTGCTGTATCTGGCTTTATGTGAGTCCTAGAGGTTAGAATTCAAGTTCTAATGCTTGTTCAGCAGGCTACTTATCCACTGAACTGGCTACTCTCATGTCAATTTGACATAAGCTATAAGTCATTTGAGGGGAGGCAACGTCAACGAAGAAAAAAAAAACACCGTAAGATTGGGCTGTAGGCAACCTTTTAGGCATTTTCTTAACTAGTGGTTGATGGGGGAGAGGCCAGCCCACTGTTGGTGGCATCATCCTTGGGTTGTGGTCTTGGGTTCTGTAAGAAAGCAGACTGAGCAAGCCATGGGGAGCAAGCCAGTAAGGAGCACTCCTCCATGGTCTCTGCAACAACTCTTGCAACCAGGCTCCTGCCCAGTTTGAGTTCTTGCCATGACTTCCTTTGATGAACTACAGTGCTATGGAAATATAAGTCAAATAAGTACTTTCCTCCTCAATTTGCTTTGGTCATGGTGTTTCATCGCAGTAATAGAAACCCTTACTATGACACCCACTGAGCCAACCCTTCCCCCAACTCTTATTGTGTAGTGAGGTGACTTGGTTGAGCCAAATTCATGCTCCTCTGGTATAGAGAACAGAAAAGCACTCTCTCAGATGCTGATGATGTAGTTCTATGTTTCTTACCTTTAGACTGTCTTCCACTAATAACAGTCCTATGATCTAAATTTCTTTAAGTAAGTTACTTCTTTTAAAATACTTATATTATTTTTTGTGTAAGAGTATCTTGGCTGCATGTATGTCTGCATACCACATGTGTACATTGCCCATAGAGGTCAGAGGAGGATGTTTGATCTCCTGCAACTGGAGTTACTAATGGTTTTCAGCCATCACAGCACTAACAACCCAGCATCAATGGGTCCTGGGACTCAAACCCAGGTCTTCCAGAAGAGCAGTGAGTGTCCTTATTGGTGAACCAAGTTATTCCTTTAAATAAATTGGAGTGATTATCCTCTGGTGTTTAATTGGTTAAAGTTGAAAAAATCCTACTCATATATTTCCTATAGGTTATGCTTTGCCACAAGCTTGTCTTGGAAGATTTGTTGGTAGAAAACTATGTGAATTTCTGTATTGTGTGAGCAGTGTATTGAACTTTTTAATGTATGTGTACATGTTTTTAGCTTGTAATTATTGTAAATACGTTTTATATAACAAAGTAATTCTGAGTAGGATTTCAGTAAGAGGTGAAATCTGTTGAGTATTTTCTATATAAGACAGTTTGCCAGCTCCTTACACACATACATGTTCCTTAATTCTCACCATAATCTCATAAAAAAGTAGAATTTTGTTTTTAGTTATGCTTTATAATCAACTGCTTTATTTCTTTTTATCTCTCTCATTTGCCTTGAAATTTCTTTTTGAAATGAGATGGGAGAGTCTTTGTATGTGTATACACATAAGTGAAAATGTAAATATTATCAATAGTCACTAGAGGAATACCAATTCTTTAAAATGGATTTTTAGACCTAAAAAGTGCCTTGGAAAGAACATGCCTGTACGACCTTGACAAATCAAGACAGAAGCCCCGAGAAAGAGATGCTTGCCAAGCTGCTCTGTAACAGAGAAGAAACTGGAGCTTACGGCTTTAACTTTACATTTAACACCTTCTTCCCCTCATGATCTCAGACTCCTGCTTTAAGACTCTCCAAGAAGATAACTGTTTCCTCCTCTTCCTGCCTCTTTAAGCCTCAAGGCCTGGTGCTGCTTTCAGGAGACAGATGTGGTGCAATGAGAGACGCTCAGTATGAACTGGTTTTCAAATCTCCTGCCTGCGCACATCTGCTGTGCCCCGAGCCTCAAATGCCCATCCTGTAATTGTTTCTAAATGTACAAGTTGGGCGCTATCTTCTCAGTGAAGTCGTGTGTGACCTCTGGTTTTACAGGTGTTTCTCTTCCCTTCTCTTCTCTTCTCCATTCTCAGAATCTGCTTCTGCCTCAGCAGTGGGTGGCAGACTGCATAGGGATTCTTTTGCTATATGTCAAGGGGGCATCCCAGATGTTAATAGAATTCTGGATTCACTTTTGATAACAATATACCTGTTACTCGGTCTTCCCAGTCCTCATGTAACAGCAGCCCTGACCTACATGCTCCATCTAACAACATAGAAATTACTCGTCTTCATCTTGCTTGCTCTTGTGCTTTGATTGAGAGTGGGCTCCCTGGGCTCATATATTTGACTAACTGGTTCCCAATGGTTGGAACCTTTTGAGAAGGATTAGGAAATATGTCCCCATTTGACATTCCTAGTTAGCTCTCTCGGCCTTGTTGTTGTGTCTCAAAGGAAGACCTCAAAGCTACTGCTCCTGCTTGCTTGCCTGTTGCCATGCTCCCTGACATGATCGTCACAGACTCTAATCCTCTGAAACTGTGAGCCCTAAATAAGCTCTTTCTTTCTATAAGTTTACTTGGCCATTGTGCCTCATCAAAGCAATAGAAAAGTAACTAAGATCTTATCAACAATGATTTGTTTTTCTGCTGAGAGAGAACCCTGGGCCTTTTATCTTTCCCTTCATAACTTCAGTGGGTGCCCCTACCCTTGCATTCTTTTTTTTTTCTTGAATGATTTTTAATTTACATTTTGAATGTTATCCCCTTTCCCGGTTTCCCATCCATAAATCCCCTATCCCATCCCCTTTCCCCTTCTATAAGGGTGTTTTCCCACCCATCCACCCACCCGTTCTTGCCTCCTCACCCTGACATTCCCCTACACTGGGGATCGAACCTTGGCAGGACCAAGGGCTTCTCCTCCTATTGGTGCCCAACAAGGCCATCCTCTGCTACATATGCAGCTGAAGCCATGGGTCTGTCCATGTGTACTCTTTGGATGGTGGTTTAGTCCCTGGGAGCTCTGGTTGGTTGGCATTATTTTCTTATGGGGTTGCAAACCCCTTCAGTACCTTCAATCCTTTCTCTAACTCTGTCAATGTGGACCCTATTCTCAGTTCACTGGTTAGCTGCAAGCATTCACCTCTATATTTATCACTCTCTGGCAGAGCCTCTCGGGAGACAGCTATATCAGGTTCCTATCAGCATACACTTCTTGGCATTAGCAATATGGTCTGGGTTTGGTGGCTGTATATATATATATATATATATATATATATATATATATATATATATATATATATATATATATATATATATATATATATATATATATATATATATATATATATATATAAATATGGGCTGGATCCCCAGGTGGGATAGGCCCTGAATGGCCATTCCTTCAATCTTGGCTCCAAATTTTGTCTTCATATCTCCTCCTATGAATATTTTTGTTCCCCCTTCTAAGAATGGCGGAAGCATCTGCACTTTGGTCCTCCTTCTTCTTGAGCTTCATGTGGTCTGTGGATTGTATTGGGTAATTCGAGCTTTTGGGCTAATATCCACTTATAAGTGAGTACATATCATGTGTGTTTTTTTTGTGATTGGGTTACCTCACTCAGGATGATCTTTTCTAATTCCATCCATTTGCCTATGAATTTCATAGTCATATGAAGTCATAGTTTTTAATACCTGAGTAGAACACCATTGTGTAAATGTATCACATTTCTGTATCCACTCCTCAGTTGAGGGACATGTGGGTTCTTTCCAGCTTCTGTACTAAACCCATCTGGTCCTGGACTTTTTTTGGTTGGGAGACTTTTAATGATTGCTTACTATTTCTTTAGGAGTTATGGAACTATTTAGATGGTTTATCTGATCCCTGTTTAACTTTGGAACATGGTATCTGTCTAGAAAAACTGTCCATTTGATCCAGATTTTCCAGTTTTGTTGAGTATAGGCTTTTGTAGTAGGATCTGATGGTTTCTAAATTTCCTTAGATTCTGCTGTTATGTCTCCCTTTTCATTTCTGATTTTGTTAATTTGGATACACACTCTGTATTCTCTGGTTAGTCTGGCTAAGGGTTTATCTATCTTGTTGATTTTCTCAAAGAACCAGCTCCTGGTTTTATTGATTCTTTGTATAGTTTTTTTTCCTACTTGGTTGATTTCAGCCCTGAGTTTGATTATTTCCTGATGTCTACTCCTCTTGTGTGTATTTGCTTCTTTTTGTTCTAGAACTTTGAGGTGTGCTGTCAAGCTGCTAGTGTATTCTCTCTCCAGTTTCTTTTTGGAGGACTCAGAAATATGAGTTTTCCTCTTAGTACTACTTTCATTGTATCCCATAAGGTTGGGTATGTTGTGCCTTCATTTTCATTAAATTCTAAAAAGACCTTAATTTCTTTATTTTTTTCTTGACCCGGCTATCAGTGAGTAGAACATTGTTCAACTTCCATGTGTATGTGGGCTTTCTGTCGTTTTTGTTGTTATTGAAGAACAGCCTTAGTCCATGGTGATCTGATAAGATGCATGAAAATTGAAATAATCTTGTATCTGTTGAGGCCTGTTTTGTGACCAATTATATGGTCAGTTTTGGAGAAGGTATCATGAGGTGCTGAGAGGAAGGTCTATTCTTTTGTTTTATGATGAAATGTTCTGTAGATATCTGCTAAATCCATTTCTGTTGGTTTAGTTTCTGTTTTCATGATCTGTCCATTGAGAGTAGAGTGTTGAAGTCTCCCACTATTATTGTGTGAGGTGCATTGTGTACTTTGAGCTTTAGTGACAAGAAGAGTTTCTTTTCTTGTCCATCTATTTGGAGTTCTGTAGGTCTTTTGTATGTTTATGGGCATCTCTTTCTTTAGATTAGGGAGGTTTTCTTCTATAATTTTATTGAAAATATTTACTGGCCCTTTAAGTTGGGAATGTTCACTTTCTTCTATACCTATTATCCTTAGGTTTGATCTTCTCATTGAGTCCTGGATTTCATGGTGTTTTGGGTTAGGAGCTTTTTGCATTTTCTTTGATGCTGTGTCAATGTTTTCTATGATATCTTCTACCCCTGAGATTCTCTCATTTATCTCTTGTATTCTGTTGGTGATGCTTGCCTCTATGACTCCCCATCTCTTTCCTAGGTTTTCTATCTCCAGGGTTGTCTCCTTTTGTGATTCCTTTATTGTTTCAATTTCCATTTTTAGATCCTGGATGGTTTTGTTCAACTTCTTCATCTGTTTGGTTTTGTTTTCCTGTAATTCTTTAAGGGATTTTTGTGTTTCCTCTTTAAGGGTTTCTACCTGTTTACCAGTGTTGCTTTGTATTTCTTTAAGGGATTTATTTGTGTCCTTCTTAAAGTCCTCTAATGTTCTCATAAGTTGTGATTTTAAATCAAAATCTTGCTTTTCTGCTGTGTTGGGTTATCCAGTGCTTGCTGTGGTAGGAGAAGTGGGTTCTGATGACGCCAAGTGGCCTTGGTTTTTGTTGCTTAGGTTCTTGCCCTTGCCTCTTGCCCCATCTGCTAATCTCTGGTGTTAGCTGGTCTTGCTGTCTCTGACAGTGGCTTGACCCTCCTGTAAGTGTGTGTCAGCACTTTTGGAGACTGACTTTCTCCTGGAGGTAGCTGGGTTCAGAGACTTGTGGCACAGTGTCAGTTCCAGGTACAGGTGGAAACCAGAAGGATCCTGTCCCAGACTGCTCCTGGTTCCTGTGTCCTGAGGGCTCCAGGCGGAAATTCCTCTCTGGCCAGGAATGTGAGCAGAAGCAGTGGTCTCCCCTGTGATCTCAGGATTGCCTACACTTCTGAGAATCCAGCTCTTTCCCTATGGGATCTGCGTACAGAGAACTGTGGCACTGGGTCAGCTCTGGGTGCAGGTGGGAACCCAAATCCATTCTTAAGTAATATCTAAAGTGTTTTTTTTTTTTTTAAAATTCAGATTCTATCATATCTGGCTTGAAATCTTGCTTTGTCTTCTTAGTGTGATAAAATCCAAACGTGTGGTTGGATTTTATACCAGGATCTGAGGCTCCCTAGGTTTTGCATATTGACTTCTGTTTCTCGAACATACTGGGCCTGCTTCTTTCTCCAGACCATGCTGAAATGTGGCCACTTGAGCCAGTGTGGTGAGAGCGGGGCATGTTTTGCTTTCAACTCCCTTTCTCCTATTCCACAGTCTTCATTAGCTTCATCTGCAAGGGTAACCTATAAGCAAGTTTCATCCCCCTTTTCTTTAAGCAAGTTTTGCTGCCAGAGTGTTCAAACTCAATGCTTTTCTTTTTTTAATGGTTTATTATTATTATTATTTTTATTTATTTGACTACACACTAGCTGTCTTCAGATACAGCAGAAGAGGGCATCGGATCCCATTATAGATGGTTGTGAGCCACCATGTGTGGTTACTGGGAATTGAACTCAGGTCCTCTGGAAGTGCAGTCAGTGCTCTTAACCTCTGAGCCACGTCTCCAGCCCCCGACTCAATGCTTATCAAGCTGGACTTATAATATTATTCTGTCAGATATATATTTCTTATCTTTTGCAGTTCCTTCCTTGCTCCTAAATCTCACCTTTATTATGTTAGCAACAACCAGTAAATTATCTTGTTTATTTTCCTACAGTTCAAACTCACTAATGCGAATCCTCTGTGATCAAAGGAACTAGTTTTCCTATCATTCACCCACCAGGCACATGGTAGACCTTTAATATATAGAACATAGTAGACAGTGGTTAAAATATAAGCACATTTTATAGAATTAAATATCTATGTGGCTTTGAGAAAATTCCTTAACCTCATTTGCAATGCCCACTTAAGTTCACTGGACACAATATGCTTTTGAGAGAATTTTTCTTTTTAAATCAGTGGTCACTTTTCTGTTTATTGTGTCAACAGAGTTTATCAATAGCTCGTCCTCAGCAATGTTCAGGCTCCTTTTTATTGGATCCTGTAGCATCAAGACATATTCTCGAGAGGTACTAAGGCTGCTATGACAATAACTCGTGCTTCTGTGCAGTTTATAGTAACACAAATGTGCTTGGTGACATGAAGCTGCCTACCGATGTATTGCTGTGCTGTTCCCAGCACAGGCTTCTCATTTCCCCTGTGCTCCCCTGGTGTTTCCATTAGCTGTGTAATATAGTTTTCACCAGCTAAGTGATTAGCATCCAACTGTTCCTGTGTTAATGCTTGTGTTCAGTTCATTAAAAAAAAAACTCCCTGTAAGAATTCTAGCTTCATTTAGAAACCCTTCATAGCTCAGAGATTTTTCTCGACATATATAAAAAAGATGGTCATTTGGTACAGTTTTTTTTTTTGAAGATGGAACTAAGAATGTTTACAATTATGAATCTTTTTGAGGGGGAGTTATATTGGAGCGCAAGTGACTGGTGTTGTTAAGCACAAGAGTTATTGAAGCCACAGTTAAATCACATCCAAAGTGAGGAGAGAAGAAAATGGATTTTAGAGATTCTCAGTTGAAAGTGGCCACTTTATATTAGGGGGAAAAAGGTAGTTTAAGCTAATCTAGGGCCAAGAAGGAAGAGTGGTTTTAGAATAGCCAAAAGTAGACACTTTTTAGGAAATAGACACTTTTGTTAGGAAGTGGAAATAGTTTTGTGTGGAAGGCTTATTGCTTACCTAAGGGTAGAGCGGATTGAGGTTGGTATGGTTGGTAATGTCTACCCCAAATAAGGTAGAACATTTCTTTTTCATTCCCATCCCCCGCTTCTTTAGTTCTTTAATACAGACCTGGTTGCTCTAACTTGTATTTTAATTTCTCTTATCAATTCTCTTATTACATATTATATGCCACCTCTGACACTACCAGCAGTCTCTTGAGGCTCCATTTAGTTGCATTAAACATATACAGTAGAGTGTTATTCAGATATCACATTTGCATATTTATCAGTAATTCTATGAGCATAATTAGAACTGACCTCAACACCAATGTGCACTACCATGTAGGCTTTATCATAGCATCACTTAAAGTTTTTTTGTTGCCCTAAAAATTACCTCTGTAGTTCAGCATTACAGTCTACCCAGCTCATGAGAAAACGTCCATGTTTGTATGTTTTTATCTTTTTCAGAAATCTTCTAGGACAGAATTCTGAACTTTCAAAACAAAACCAAAAACATTCCTATTTAGTGAAACCTGCTTCACAGTGATAGGAGACAGTGTAGCCCAGTGTTTGAAAACTCACTGCTCATGGCCACACACTGACTCACTTCTTTGTGTCATTTCATCATTGGTAATTTGCTGAACTTCCAGGAATCTTGTTTTCCCTCATTTATGAATGAAGATAATACATCACAATTACTTTGTATCAAAGTTGGAACATCAGTTGTTGCATTATGCTAGGGATATTGCATACAGAAAAATAGGTAAGTATATGTGGATAGAGGGAAGTATTCTTTGGGAAATCTGTCTCTTTCTTTCAATTTTGCTGTGACCCTAAAACTTCTTTTAAAATGGCCTGTAAAAGCATCTTGGTGGATTAGCACCAGTATCACTAAAACAGAGCAATGTTGTATCACCACAAAGAACAGCATGGATTAGAGGAGAGTCATTATCAATTGCTATCTTGGCAGCCATTAATTGCTTGTAGCCTTTCATCTAGGAGTGGGGCCTCGTAAAATTGTCCCCAACCACACTGGTGTTGCTGTTATAGAGGCAGGTCTTGTTCAGGTGACCATATTGTTGAGGTTTCCTGCATTCAGATTCCTCCCAGTTATATTTAGAAGACACCATCTGATAGCAGGTGTCCTGGCCCCAAAGGTTATCCCAAGTGATCAGATCCAAACACACACACACACACACACACACACACACACACACACACACACACACACACATGAGCAACCTTCTATTAGAAGGTGTGGCCTTGTTGGAGGAAGTGTTGGGGGTCGGCTTAGAGACCCTCCTCCTAGCTGCCTGAGGATGCTCAGTCTGTTCCAGGCTTCCTCTGGGTGAAGATATAAAACTATGGTTTTATATCCTCCTGCACCATGCCTGCTTAGATGCTGCCATGTTCCCACCTTGATGATAATGGACTGAATCTCTGAACCTGTAAGACAGCCCCAATTAAATGTTGTCCTTTATAAAACTTATATTGGTCATGGTGTCTGTTCACAGCAAGAAGACCCTAACTAAGACAGAAGTTTGTACTGGGAGTGGGGTATTACTGTGATAGGCCTGAGCATACTTTTGTTTGGAAGAATGTGGATTTTGGAACTTTGGATTTGGAAAGCAGTAGAATGCTTTAAATAGAGCTTAATGGGCTATCTTAGTAGGAACGTGGAAGTCTTTGTTACTGAGAGTGATTTGAATTGTGCAGGCCTGGCCCAAGAGGTTTCAGAGGAGAATTTCTGTATGTGCTGTAAAGACTGCTTTTGTGGTATTTTGGTGAAGAATGTGGTTGCATTTTGCCCTTGTCTGAAGAGTCTGCCGGAGGCTAAGGTGAAAAGACTCAGATTAGTTGCATTGACAAAGGAAGTCTCAGAAACGCCTATTATAGACTTTGTTCTCTGGTTAAGTCTCATAAAGAACATTTTAATGAAAAAGGGGAAGTTGAGAAAGGAAAAATACAAAATATATGGTTCGAGTATTAAAGGGATACCAGGAAGTGAAATAGAGCTGAATCCTATGCTCAAGGATATTAAATTAAATTAAGGGAGTAATGACCTTGGGGCAAGATCCCACCCAGCTAAGTTAGCTCCAGGCAACTTAGTACAAACCTTTAATCCCAGGAGACAGGCATACAGATTTTGAAATTCAAGGTCAATCTATAGAGCAAGATCCAGGCTAGCCAAGCCTAGTCAGTGAAGGAGTTAGAAATGTAATAAGAGGGGCCATGTTCCAGCTCGTGCAAGCAGCAGGACTCAGCCATGTGTCTCTGGCTTTATATTCAAGAGGAGAAGGAGAGCACTGGGACAATTAATGTTGGTCAGCTGGAACTAAGAAAGAGATCAGTATCACTGAGGTGAAATCTTCAGGGAAGTGTTTTCTGAGAGCACAAAAAAAGCTGTGTTCCAGAGATAGTCAAGGTTGTACCTCATGGTGTAGCTGTACTTGGTAATGTGTAAGAGTCGCCCAGGTGTTACTGGTTTTGAACGTATGAAAGGGTCATGAAGAGTAGCAGTGGCTGGGCACTGTAAGAGGCCATGGAAGGCCATTTGTGAAGGTGCAGCCTCGGTTGCAATTGATGGCCCAGAACTGAAGGGGTCATGCAAAGGAGTTGAGGCTTGGCACCATGAAGAGAGCCTTCAAGAGGCTATTGGCGAAGCCAAGTTGCAAGAGAAGACCCCAGTGTATTGGAGATGCCAATACCATGGGATGATCACCAAGAACAGTTGAGGCAGTTGAGTGGATCAACCTGAATGTTACAGAAGGCAGAACTGGAGAGGAGAAGCCAGCCCTTTGGAGGATCATATTGGATCCAAGACATCGAAACAAGCTGCCTTGGAGACCCAAAGATGTTAAAGATGCCAGAGCTATCTGCTGAGGAAAGCTGCTAACAGGGAGTGGAACCAGCTCAGGAGAAAGAAGTTTGTTGCAGTCAACAAAGATGAAAAAGGAGTTAAAGATCTGACGACTGCTGTCACATCAGATATAGAGATGGCAGAGTTTGAAGTTTGCCCAGCTGGTTGCCTGTCTTAATTCACTTAATTCAGAGATTGCAGTTAAGTGATTGGATGAATCTCAGAAGAAGCTTTGAACTTTGGACTTTTAACATTGTTGATACTGCTATAGACTATGGGGACTTTGGAAGTTAAACTAAATGTACTTTTTTATTATACTATGTTTAGGTATGGCCTCCATAGACTTATGTGTTTAAACAAGCCTGTAGAGGCCAGGGAGTGGACTGTGATGGTTTGCATATGCTTGGCCCAGGGAGTGGCACTATTAGAAGGTGCGGCCTTGTTGGAGAAAGTGTGTTGCTGTGGGGTTGGGCTTGGAGACCCCCCTCCTAGCTGCCTGAGGATGCTCAGTCTGTTCCTGGCTTCCTCTGGGTGAAGATATAAAACTCTGCGCTCCTCTGCACCATGCCTGCCTAGATGCTGCCATGTTCCCACCTTGATGATAATGGACTGAACCTCTGAACCTGTAAGCCAGTCCCAATTAAATGTTGTCCTTTATAAAACTTATATTGGTCATGGTGTGTTTTCACAGCAAGAAGACCCTAACTAAGACAATACATGACCAAAATAATTCTTTTTAAAGAGCTTTTTATTGGTTCTTTGTGAATTTTACATCATGCACCCCAATACCACTCATCTCCCCATCCCTGCATATGTGCCCTCTGCCCTTGCAACCTCCCCTTCAATAGAAAACAAAAATGAAAAATTAAAACAATTAAAGTAAAACATGAAGCATTTTACTATGGAAGCTGAGGTGTGACACATAGTATACCCCTTTGCCTACACAGTTTTATTTGTAAATGTTTGTTACAGTGAGCCATTGGTCTGGTTCAAAGCCTCTGACCTCTGCTACACTATCAGTACTGGATCTTCAGTGGGACTCCTATTGGATATTCTGCCCTGTGTCACTGAGTTCCTGCAGCTTTGGTTGTGCAGAACTGCCCTAGCGATTCACAGGAGGGGTAGATTAGATGTTGGGGCAGGTCAACTCAAAGTCCTGGCTTTGAGGCTGGTTGGTAGCTGACTTGGTTACCCTACTGCTCTCTGCACTCATGTCCTTGTGGCCAGCTCTCTGTGCCCAGCTGAGGTTCTGAAGCTTTGAGTGCTGCAGCCTGCAAAGGGTGGGGGCAGCTCTCCCAACCAAGCCCAGGTAAGGGATGTGGCCATCTTTAGCTCTTCTGAGTTTCAATGCTGGTGAGGGGTGGGACATAGCCCATGGATAACAACATGACCCCAGGTAGCAGCCCACACCTGGGTTTTGCATGGGCTTTGGTGGTAGCATGGGCCACAGACATGAACACAGACAACCCTCTCCCTTGGTGCTGCAGAGCCATGGACCCAGACATGGTCTTTGGTAGTTGCAGTGGCCAGAACTTCTTCATGGCCCTAGGTTGCAGACTCAGTCCCCCGAGTCTCTAGTTCTGCCTTTCTTCATTGTGCATACACCGCTCTGCTTCTGTTTCTCTTCCATCTCTTCACCACTTATTTGCTCATTTTAGTGGCATTCTGGCCATCTGGGTGTCTTCTGCCCCATCTCTGTCATATGGGGGCAGGCAGGGGTCATCTCCAATATTCTCAAAATTATATATCTTATTATTTATAATAATAATATATAATATTGCATACAACATAATATGCATTATGAAATATAATTTATAGATTCAAAATTTTCCAAAGCTGGTGAACTAGATGCACCTCGGAATTTTATTTAAGAGGAACTCCTTAACAAATTGCGTGGCCCTCATTTTAAAACAGTAATTCTACTAATTGGTTCATTAAGTACACAGTGAGCATCTGTAATATGCCAGGCTCTTAAAATTATATCCCAATAAACAATACATAATATCTGGCCTTAAGAATTTCACAGTCTTCTGAAAAAAAAAGTCAAATATTTGAACAAGAATTCAAATGTCTGAACAAAAAAAACTGATGTTTCCATGCAGTGCAAGGTTTGGAGTGAACGAAGGTTTACTTAGGTGTCTTCTGATATAAAGGTGAATTGTTCCTGTTATAATTGTTCATGTTTTATTATAACTCTTCTTTTGTCAATTCAGGTTAATGACTCACTATCCCCCTGTACAGTTCTAATATACTGAATTCTTCTGAAAGGTGCTGAGAACCTTCAGGATGATTTTCAGTTAATATCTGAGTTTTTAGTATATCTAAATTGTTACCAGAGCTGGTATGTAAAAGCACCCTGGTTTAACAGAGAGAGAAGCAAGGAGAGTATAGCTTACTACATCTTTGGAACTTTGCAAGCCTCATTTTCCATAATGGGAATAAAAAAGTTACCTTTTTTAACATTAAAAAGGGATTTGGTCAGTGTTTCCATTGTGATTTTGCATTTTTTAAATGGAGAACTTCCTATGTGCATATGGTGTGTCTTTGAGAAATCCACTCCCCCATTCTCTCTCCTTTCCTTCGATCTGCTTTAATTCCCCTCCTATCCCCTGACACTTTTCCTTCCCAACTTCTTTTGCCTTTTTTAAAACCCCCACAGAGTCTACTTAGAGGTTTCTGTATGTGCATAGATATATGACCATCCACTGAAGCACAGGCAGCCTTTCCAAGGTCATGTCTCTGAAGAAAACTGACTACCTCTCCCAGCAGCCATAGCTTGTCAGTATCTTCTCCTAGGCAATGGATTCCATGCGTCTTCCTTCCACCCTTGCTGGGATTTTTAGCCAGCTTGATTTCCTGCAGGTCTCTGTCTGCACTTACAGCTTGTCTGAGTTGTTATGTAACTGACCCTATCATATCTGAGCAACAATGTTTCACTGCAATCTTTCTGTCTCCTCTCCAGTGATGATGGTGGGACCTCGTCAGGGAGAGAGTGAGATAGATTTCCCATTTAGAGCTAAATAGTACCTACTCTCCTCGTCTTGGCACAGTGGTGGGTCTCTGCATTAATTTTCATCTACTGTAAAAAGAAAATTCTCTTGTGAGGGTTGAGAGGTGCACAATTATATAGGCATGAAGTTAAGAACTTAGGGGAAAGTTTAGTACTATGTCCATTTAGTAAAGTAATAGTGTTAGGTTCTGTCTTATGACCTATGAGGTCATAGGCCAGTCACAAGGTTATGGCCCAGCTAACAGTACCACACATGAATTCCACTTTGCAGCTTTAGTCCAATCAGAAATTGGTTATCTCCATAATTTTTGTGCCACTATTGTACCAGTGGGTATATCTCGGCAGGTCAGTTATTACTGTAGCACAAAGAATTCACATCTGGGTAAGATTGTTGAATACTTTTCTCTCCCAGTAGCACAAATAGAAGTTTTTGGTGCTATGAGAGCTAGGCAATAGCCAGAACATGATGATAAGACTGTGCTGACGAGGACACCACGTACCAGAGTCTTTGACCATATAGCAATCAAGCTGGTACTGACTTTGAATTTGCATCGTAAACACAGGTTGCCTTTTGTGGTTCATGTACAAGGAACAATTTGTGTAAAGTAAGTATTACTGATGTACCGAGGTGTTACCTTAAAATGCTCTTCTCATCCTTCAATGACGTTTTTATTTTTCAGCACAAAGGAACTGCGATTGGGTAAGAAGTAGAAGGTCTAGGCATTTCACCTTCTACTCACTGTGTCTATATGCTTGAGTCAGATTATAGGTTGTTTTTCCTATATTACGTGAATTATTATTTTTATGAGAAAAATATTATAGGTTTAAAAGCATATAGTAAGAAGCTACTGTTTTGATCATTTTCGTGACTCATTTTTTTTTGACCCAATTGGTAAGATATAATTGCCCACTTAACCATGCAAAGCCTGGTACCATGCATCCCTTAGGAACATTAATAACAACCTGTAAATACACAGAGCAGAATCTTCACATCACCTGCCATGGCTTCTCACCTTCTCCCTCTCCTGTCTCTTCGTGACTCATTTTATAGTTCTTGTCTTTCTTTGTTGCTGTGAAGAGACAGAATGACTGGGGCAACTCTTATTTTTTTATTGGATATTTTATGTATTTACATTTCAAATGTTATCCCCTCTCCCTCCCTCCCATACCCCTCCCCCTGCTTCTATGAAGATGCTCCCACTCCTACCCACCTACCCCCACCTCAATGTCCTACACTGGGAAAATGAGGCTTCACAGGACCAAGAGCTTCTCCTCCTTTTGGGGCCAGTCAATGCCATCCTCTGATACATATGTGGCTAGAGCCATGGGTCCCTCCATGTGTATTCCTTGCTTAGTGTTTTAGTCCCTGGGAGATCTGGGGGTTTGGTTGGTTAATATTGTTGTTCTTCCTAAGGGGTTGGAAACCCATTCACTCTTTTAGTCCTTTCTCTAACTCCTCCATTGGGGTTCCCCATGCTCAGTCTGATAGTTAGCTGCAAGCATTCTCATCTGTATCAGTAAGGCTCTGGCACAGCCTCTCAGTAGACATCCATATCAGACTCCTGTCAGTGAGCACTGACACAATAGTCAAAGAAAATGCAAAGAGTAAAAAACTCCTAACCAAAAAGCATCCAGGAAATCAGGGACACAATGAGAAGACCAAACCTAAGGCAACTCTTATAAAGGACAGCATTTAATTGGAGCTGGCTTACAGTTTTGGAGGTTTAGTTCATTATCATCATGGCAGGAAGCATGGCAGCATACTGGCTGGCATGGTGCTGGAGATGAAGCTGAGAATTCTATTTGTTGGTCCACAGAAGGAGACTGTGTGTCACACTGGGCATAGTTTGAGCATAGGAGACCTCAAAACCAGTCCTAACAGTGATTCACTTCTCCACCAAGAACACACCTACTCCAACAAGGCCATACCTAATAGTGCCATTCTCTATGGACCAAGCATTCAAACACAGGAGTCTGTATGGGTAGGAGCATTCCCATTCAAAGCACCACAGTTCTCTTCCAGTTCAGTCCTTTCCCATTCCTATAACAACACATTTGAGTTGAGCCATATTGTATTGGAAAAAATGTAGCCTTACTTATCTGAACAGTGGATTTGAGGTGCTGGAACCCAGATTTCTCAGTACTAGAGCTTATCGCCCAGGATCTGCCATATGTTGCAAGTGCTTAACTGCCAAGGCATATCTCCTTTTGGCATTTTAATATAGGGTTTTACTACATTCATTTTTCAGCTCACTCTTGAAGCCTTGAACTTCCAGTGCAGCACAAACCAGACTCTAATTTGTGACCCTTCTGCTACCACATCCTGTATACTGTGATTACAGGTATACGCTACTGAGTTTAGCTCTTATTGTGTTCTCGAGAGATCTTGGTGTCTTGTGACATATATTAGCCCAATATCCTTAGCTTTCAGCTCAATCCAGACCATCCTAACATCTTAGTATTAATGTTAGAAATCCCGTTCACTTCAGTATTTCTTTTTATTAAAAATTTTCATGCAACATATTTTGATCATGTTTTTTTTCCTCCCTTAGTTTCTCCCCATCTCTTTAATCACACTTAACTTCACACTTAGCTTTGTCCTCTCTCTCCAAAATCCTAAAGAACATAAATAAAAAAGTAAGACAAGTTAAAAGTAATCAAACCAAACCAAAGCAAGCCAAAGCAAAAGTGAAACATTAAGACCACAAGAAATTTGAAGTCTTTTTTGTGTTAACCAACGCTTCCTATGCATGGAGCCTGCCCTGGGGTGTGGTTGATACACTTAATGGCGCTCCATTAAAAAACCCAGCTGATGTCAATTGCAAAGAGCTTCTTGGTTAAGAGTGGGACTTTGTGTCTACTTCCTCTTCTCAGTGATGGGATATTTATATATTTCTGAAGTGTTGAATTTGTCACATCTTGAGTGTATTCAAAATACATTTACACAGTTTATCATCTTGAAGATAATGTTAAGGAAAGAGGTCTCAGATCAACGTGTTTTGATTTAACCAGCCCAAGATCAGAGACCACTGGTGTTCCCACTGTGATTCTATCCAGTTGGGTTTGAGAATGACTTCCTTATGCCAGTCAGGCTTGGTGGGCCATGCCTGTACCCAAGAGACTGAGGCAGGAGAATCACTATAATTTAGGACCAACGTGGAATATTAAATGAGTTCGAAGATAGTCTGGCATAATTTATATCCTCATTTATTGTGGTAAAAATTAGAAATGGAATGTTTTCTATCAGTTCCCATGAGCTGGATCTGCTTGTTCTGGCTGCTACTCTGCTACATGGTCCTCAAACCGCCCTTTCCCTGCGGCCGTTTCCCTTTTAGCCTGCCTCTCCCTACGGTCCCCTAGGTGGTAGCTACCATGCCTGGCACAGACACACATATCTCATTCTGCAGGCCCTGCGAGTTCTCACTCTGCACAGGCAACAGAACCAGCTCCACACGCTCCAACTGCCTCTCAGCCATTTCTTTCACACACTGTCCTCTTTGACCTGGTGAAATCAACGTTCTAGAAACTTGTAATTTAGCACTTAGATTTACATGTTAAATTCTCAATCCATAATTCATCCACACAATAAATTGTTGACTGCCCACCTAGACAAAATAAAAGTGACCGAATTCACTTAAATTTGAATCATCCTATTCCGTAGACTCCATCTTGATCTCTTTCTTCCTCTCTCCCACCTTACAAAAACTTTGTCCCCACCCCACTCTCTACTGTTCAATCATGTATCTGCCTGACATCAACCTACACTCATTAGTTCATATGTATCTGTAATTACTGATACATGTGATATATGATATATGATATATTTAATATTTCATCTTTTTCTTTATAGTACTCATCATGTTGCAACCTAACTTACTATTGTAACATTTATTACACCAATACATTTCTTAATTTTATGATTAATTTGTAACTATTGCTATAGATATTACCTGTTGCCTTTCATTATTTTTTATTTCAAATATTAACTTTTCCACTATTTCTAGTTCGCACTGATATTAACTCAAGTGATCTTCAATATATGCTTTCTGTCCTTAGAGAAAGTGACTATTTCTCTATGATATACCAAAGACTTAGAACAGTGTAGATTCTTAGGAGATACCTGTTGAAGACAGAATATCTAAAAGTACTCGTAATAGGTACTGGTCTAGAGTAGGGTAATATATCCCTATCTAGGAGTATATGGATATCTGCAGTTGTCCTTAAACACAAAGAAAAATAAAATGGTTCTTAATTACTTCCCATAATTGAAAAATTGTCACTTGCCCAGTTTTGGTTACTGTTTGAGTCTACATGCCAACAAATTGTTCTCTGTAGTAAGGTGGGATTGTATATAGTGCTTAGATAATCTGAAATCCAACTATGATTTCTATAGGGAAATTCATTTTATATAAAAGGAGGCTACCATGCAACAGCTCTAACTGTGCCGTGAGGTTGTAAGACCATATTGTGGGTCTAAATTATTTCATGACAATATTTTGTACATGGCATCAAACGTCTATATCTTACTTATTTTATTTTCATGGGACTGGTAGTCAAATCTAGAGTCTCCTGCATGCCAGGCAAGTGCTCTCTTACTGAGTTCTACATACAGTATCTTTTTTCCTCTTTTTTAAAAAAGAGTATGTGTAAGAGTATTCTATTTTCATGTACACCTGCATGCCAGAAAAGAGCATCAGGTCACATCGTAGATGGTTGTAAGTCACTGTGTGGTTGCTGGGAATTGAACTCAGAACCTGTGGAAGAGCCAGTGTTCTTAACCACTGAGGCATCTCTCTAGCTCCCTTGATTCGTTTGTTTTTTCCATCAGAAGAGTTTCTGGGAAACTTTGACTACTTTAAAAGAGAATGTGGAAATGTATCTAACACATTTTAAAACCAGATAAAATTGTGCTCTGTAAATATACAGGGACCCCAGAGCTGGATTTTGTTATGACCTGAATCTGAGGTCATAGGACTCTAAGGGGAAGTGACCTTCAGGATCATGTGACATTAAGCCTCTCACATGGTGTGCGAGTCTCTATCATCTGCTTCAGTGTGTCATTTGATAGGTATATTACTAATTACACCACAGCCGTTTTTTTGGTGGTATAATTCCTATTTTTGCCTTAATTATCAGGAAGTGAATATCCTTTTACCATCCTTCCATTTTGGCAATATGGGGAATTCACACATGCAGGTTTAAAGAGAATATAAAAAAATCATATTAATATTGATTTTTAGTGTTTTGCCTCTGTTTTCTTCCACGAACCATTTTGCCCTCAACACTGCGGGTTCTTTAGGTTAATATGCCAAAGAAGTAAGCTTGTAACGATTTTCTCACTAATTAGGTAACTCTCAGACTAAATTACATATGAATCAGCAATCTGTCATAAACACATTAAGATTATTATCTGGTGAGAGCTATCAATTTTATTTCCGTCTCTGATTTATTAGTCTCCTATTTGTTTATATAACAAATTCAGTAGGAGTAATTATGTACAAAGAAAATGATTCTGTCACTTTAAATAAACCGCTCAGCAACTAAAACATCAGGGCCATAATTAAAGGCATCACTCAAGGCTTCCAATTTTAATACATAAAGGAGAAGGACATGATTAGACTTTAATGCACTTGCTTTTGTTTTAACCATATTATAGTTTGATTTTGCTCAGCATGTGCTGATTTCAAAACACCACAATAGGTTACTAAACATCCTTAACTCTATATGGCAACATTGTCACGCATCGCAGTGTCCTTATTTCTGTCACCAAGCTTTCTGTTTACAATCTGGTCCCCAGATTCAAGCACAGTTCCTTCCTCTTCCAGTCTGGAGTGGAAGAGCTCTCCAGGGCAGCTGAGGTAAATTCACAGGCTAATAACTCCATCATTGCAGCTGCATGATATCAGAAAGTATCACAATGTAGTCAGTAGTGTTTTACAGTAAATGCCATTAGAATAACCCATGGGATTTAAGGCATTCATTTGGGGCTCTGAATTAATGTGCACATATCCTCCTGCCATAGGCTCACCCATAACCTGAATCACTCTCATACCTACTATTAACCAAAAAGGCACTAAACTCTCAAGCAAATCACCCACTTGACACCTTGGTTTAGTGTGCCTGAAGAGAAATAGGATAACACCAGGGAATTCATGGCTTGGGTAAAATGCAAATACTGTTATCCAGCTATGAGGCTGTGAGGATTGTGGCCCTCTAAGGATGTGACCCTAGTTTTGTGTCAAATGTGATGATGATGTTGACTGTGATTGCTATCTGCTCTTGTAACCTGCAGTGCTCTGAAATTATGCTGATATCTAGAAAATACCACCCATTTTCCTGCCATGGTATTTGAAATGTGCTTCCTAGAAGCATTCCTTTAAATTTTTTTTTTCTCAGTGAAGCATATCTGATGCCTTTTAAAGCAAGCAGCCTCCTCCAAGCCTCCTGGGTTTCTCCTGTGGTCTTTGCAGTTAGAACCTGTAAGCTGCAACTCAGGAAACTGACGGTGAGCAAGATCTCTTGACAACATTTAGGCGCACTCAAGTAAAGACCACTCCAAGGAGGCCCTGGAGCCTCTATCTAAATATATGTGTGCTCGGATGGGTGATATGGGCCAGTGTTTTAGCACTTAACAAGGTTTTGCTAGTGGATATTATAGACTTTAAAAAATGTTATTGGGAGCAAGAAATAGGCATCAAATAATAAAATATGCAAAAGGGATGGGGTAGGATGGTCGGAGGGTTAGCAGAGAGGTAGAACAAGACAGAGAACTCCCGACTGGACCATAATCCAATCCTGACTAATACTAGCTGCTCATACAAGTTCAGTGTAGTCATATAATCCTGGGGGAAATAATGTGAGAGTAGACATAATAGAGATGAGAATAGTGAGCTTTGAAACCTGTTCTGAGGAGTGCAACCCAGGCAAGTCACAAGCTCTCTGAATGTCACTGTCCTCATCCCCAGTGGCCAATTCATAATTGAAACACAGAGTTAGATTGAACGAGTTGGGTAAGGAAGGTTCCTGAGGGTATATCTGAGGATCCAGAAGGGTTCTTATTGTTATCCACTGGAGCCTAAGCTCTATAGGGTCTACTTAGAGTGTGCACATAAAGGTACAGACATTACGAACTCCATGTGCCCATTGTCAAGAACACCAGTATTCTCTTAGTGTTTGAGAGCCAGAAATTTGGGAATCATCTTAAGAACTCTCTTTTTATTGCTCATTGGTCCATACACTTAACAGATCCATATAGTTGAAGTTTGTAAATATTGTCTGATTTCCAATCTGTTTCTTGTTTACTACTTCTTTTTAAAATTAATTGGTTATTTTATTAATTTACACTTCAAATGTCCCCTTCCCCATCTCCCCTCTGTAAACTCCCCCTCCACCTCCCCTTTGCCTCTAAGAGGGTGCTCCCCCACCTACCTATCTACTGATGCCTCACCCCTTTAGTGTCCCCCCCCCCCCACATTAGGGCAACAAGCCTCCATAGGATCAAGGGCCTCACATCCCATTGTTGCCATATAAGGCAATCCTCTGCTACATATGTGGCTGGAGCTATTGACCCACCCATATGTACATACTCTTTGGTTGGTAGTTTAGTCCCTGGGAACTCTGCTGGGGTCCAGTTAGTTGATATTGGTGTCTTCCTATGGGGTTGCAATCCCCTTCAGCTATCTTATATTTTTGGTTGTGAGCCTAGCCTTTAACGGCTGAGCCATCTCTCCAGCCCTCCCCTTCAGCTATCTTAATTCCTTTTTTGACTCTTCCATTGGGGTCTTTGGATTCAGACAGATGATTATGAATGTCTGCATCTGTCTTAGTCAGATGCTGGCAGAGTCATACAAGAGGACAGCCATACTAGGCTTCTGTCTGAGAGCACTTTTTGGCATCAGCAATAATGTCTGAGTTTGGTGTCTGCAGATGATATAGATCCAAGGTAGGGCAGACTCTGGATGGCTTTTTCTTCAGTCTCTGCTCCATGTTTTGTCCATGTGTTTCCTTTAGACAGGAACAATTCTTGATTAAAAATTGTTTACTACTAACCTGGTCAACCCACTTTCATTCTTGTTATATTGAACCGATTATATTGTCTTCCACTGATCTTCCCCAGATATGTATTTGATCGCATCACTCATGCAAGATGATCAAAAGGGCAGAATAGGAATGTAGGAATCCTTTAGACTCATACAAAATGATGTCATGGCTGGACCAGAATCCTGTTCCCTGCCCTGCCTTATGGCATGGGATATTCGGTGTACACTAGAGTTTGCTTGTAATTATCCATTCTTTCCGTTACCCTTGGTCATGGCTTTTCTATATTCAACATTAACTCCCAAGTTCACAGCTCTGTCCCCTGCCCACCTCAGTAGCCCACCCACCTGGAACACCTATCATGCCTTCCAGACGCAGTTCAAGCAGAAGCCTCTGAGGTTCAGGTAGAGCTCGTACTACTTCTGTGTTGCCATCTTCCAGTGGGGGTTGATTTCCCATCTGTATCTGATTCCATGAAGAGCAGAGATCACTTCATATATTTAAGTATCCTAAAAAACAATACATGAAAGATTTGTTAACTTATTTTTGACACATATTCATATCTTGTCTAATTTAGATTAAAATTATTTTCCCTTGATTATTAATCTGATACTTGAATTTATCCAGCTCATCTATATATGTCTGTGATCTCTAACCCAAGTAAATCTCAGAATCAGTTTACCTTTTACTGTTAGTCTTAGATCCTATTCGGGGACCTACTTATAGACTAATGTGTCCTGAGCAAGTTTTGTCAAGTGTAAGAGGAGGACTGTCCCAGCGTGTTGGGAAATCCAAGAATAGATTTCAGAGCACCCTCACATGCTCTTTGCTTATGGCTGGCAAAATCCTTAGTAGTTGGCAAATTCTGCATGATGACGGTGGAGAAAGTGGGTCACATGAACGAGGTGTTTGCTCAGCACTGGCAGAATACAGGATGTCCTTTCTTCTTTGTGACATTTGAATCAGGTTGCGCACCACTAATCAGAATATACTGAAATGTGGAAATTCTCTCAAATTCAAAACTCCCCTGAGCATGACCACACTGCCTTAGATGGAGCATTCTGTAACTTGCCTCCAGTGAAAGGCCATGGTCAAAACGCAGGTGCACTAAAAACATTTGCAAGACTAACTTTATATGGAAAGTATATATGAGATAGAAGTTAATTTTGTGTCTAGTCTTGGATTCCATACCCAGTATATCTCATCCTGGGTAAGTATGCCACACTGAGTTGGGACATTCTTTATGCCACATAAAAAGTGTGACAGTGCATGAGTGTGACAATGCATGCAGGTAACCCTTGCTGTGTGGCGAGGACAGGGGGATTCCAGGGCCTTTTTGGCCAGCTGGTCTAGTCGAATTTTGTGAGACTCTGTTTCAAAATATAGGATGGATACCAATAGACTTTGGTACTTGTGTCAACTTATGGCAGCCATCTGTGTGACCTGCATGGACACATATGAGTATGTACACACACACACACACACACACACACACACACACACACACACACACACACACACACCACACACGTATAAACACACAATTAAAAAAGTTTATCTATATTCCTTAATCCAACTTTCTCTCTGGTTCCTGTTTTCCAAGAGATTCACCTTCAAATTACGCATAGCAGAGCTTCTCAGAATGTAGTAATGGGAACTTGTTAGAACTGGAAATATTTAGGCCCCACTGCAGATGTTTTGAGACTAGAGGTCTGAACAATCTGAGTTTTAACAAGATCTCCAGCTGATGCTAGTGGCCATTGACATGTCAGAAGCACTGATAGGGTGCATTTTTCTACTCCAGAGTTGAAAAGCATTTTCCGTGAGGTACCAGAAAGTGAACATTTTAAGTTTTATAGCTCATTCTGTTTGTATCGTGTGCCTCAGTTTTACAATTACAGTATGGAAGCAGCCTTTGACAACAGGTAAACAAATGAGCATGGCTGTGTTCCAATTAAACTGTGTTGGCTGACAGGTGGTGAGCAGAGTCCATCCGATGATCAGTTTGCCAGCCAGTGCTGCACTCCAGTCTCTGTTCTTCCACATCACAAAACCCAGGCATTTGATCCATTCTTATTGGAAACCTGTGGTTGCCATTGTTTTAGCCCCTTTGACTGTAGGACTTTTATTTTTCTTTACACGCTGTGTTGCTGGGGCCCAATGTTTTCACTGCACAGGAGAACATCAAAGTTTGTCATTTCTTACAGACTTGAGTACAAAACAACCTTATGTAAATTAAAAGGATGAATACACTTGCAGGCCTGTCAGTGCAAATGTTCCCAGCTTAAGGCAAACAACAACCCATGGTGGTCCGGAAGGAAAATAAAACAGAATGGAAACTAGATTCTAAGACTCGGACTTTCCCACCCAGTTAGACCAGCAAGACAGAAGTGGTGATTGGTTCAGGAACCCTTGCCAACTTTGGGAAATCCTGGAAGTCTTCTGTTGGTTAATACCCTGCACAGATCGCTGTTCACACATATCTACCAGACTAGGGATTTTTCTTCTACAGCAAGTTCTCCCCAGCCTATGTGAACCACATAGACTAAGAACTAAATCAAGATATGCACAGGGCATTAAACATGTACCAAGGGAACAATTAACTTGAATACAAGGTTGCAAATAGGCAACAGGTTCTACTATCCAGTGCTGATATCAGATATAAGCTTTAAGGAAGAATTTCTTTTCAAAGGCTCATTTCAGTTTTATGAGGCAAGCATGAGATGTCTACATTTGCCAGGGCAAATCGATGCTTCAGAATCAACCTATGTAACAGATGCCTGACACCTGCTCAATCCATCCATAAGCCTTTGCGGTGGACAGTGAAGGGGCCTGACTCGTCAGAAGGTAAGGCCAGGATGGAGCCGCCAATCCAGACTGAGTACTTGCCCTCACAGGGAACCATGATCTTGATTTTCATTGTGCTGCATGCTTGGGTTGTGATCTGCACCCTGTCAGCCCGGATACATGGTAGTAATACCAGACAGTACTATATTGGCATACAGGTCCTTGTGATGTCCACATCACACTTCATGATGGAGTTGAAGGTGGTCTCATGGATGCCATAGGGCTATGTCCACAAGGAAGGCTGGGAGAGAACCTCTGGAAAACAGAACCACTCATTGCCTTTGGCAATCACCTGCCCATCAGGTAGCTCATAGCCCTTCTCCAAGGAGAAGGAAGATGCAGCAATAGACATTTCTTGCCCAAAATCCAGGTCAACACAGCACAACTTCTTAATGTCACATCAGCAATGGAAGTGAAGCTGTAGTCAGGATCTTTATGAGGTAGTCTGTTAAGTTCTGGCCAGCCAGGTCCACATGCAAGACGGCACGGGGAAGGGCATAGCTCTCATAGATGGGCACTAGGTGTGATCCCATGACCAGAGTCCACGACAATACCAGTGGTGCACCCAGATGCATACAAGGACAGCAATACCTGTATGACCATGCACATGGCTGGGATATTGAAGGTTTCAAATATCTGTATCATCTTCTGTTAGATTTGAAGTTCAGAGGGAGCCTTGATCAGAACCACCAGGTGTTTCTCAGGGGCCACACACAGTTTATTGTAGAAGGTATTGTAGCAGTTCTTCTCCAGGTCTTCCCAGTTGGTGACAATGCCACACGTGTTAGGATACTTCAGGCTCAGGATATCCCTCTTGCTCTGGGCCTTGTCAGCTATGTAGGAGTCTTTCTAGCCTAGGCCTACCATGAGGCCCTGGTATAGGGGCTCTGGATGATAGAAGGAAACACAGTCTTGGGTGCATCACTGCTAAGAAAGCCAGATTTGGACATGCCAGAGCCATTGTCAAAGATGAGAGGGGCAGTTTCTTCTTCCATTGCAATCAGTGAAGCATGGGATGGCAGAGCAGCCAAAAGACACGCAGGGTAATCAGTTGGCAGAGTGAGCATTTTAGGCTTTCTTAACACTTCTCATGGAAGTCTTTCTTGGCAAATACTACTTCTTTTCACAATTTTTTTTTCAGTGCAGATGTCAGATAATTTTCATGCTTTACAAAGGTTTCTTGTACTTACATTGAAATTCTGTGTCTAGCATTTGTTTGTGCTAGCAAATTGTGCTGGCAGCTCGGCATGTGCTTTCAGTCATTTTCCCCCACTCTTTAGCACCTTTAAGGGCTGCAGGTTTTCTTTACTCCGCAGGATCTTTTTACATTGTTGTGTTTTCTAGGCCTTAAAGGAGGTATTAATATTGATTATATTAATTTGCCAAGGTTGCCAAAGAAAAGTACTCCACACCAGATGGGTTGAAAGGAAGAGAAATTTGCAGCAAAATTACAGAGGCCAGGACTTCAAAATTAGAGTGTCTGACAAGTCACGATCTTTCTGGTAGCTTTTTCCTTTCACCATTTTTTTAAAGCTTATATTTAACTAACAAATAAAAATTGTATATATTAGCCAGGCATAATGGCATACTCCTTTGATCCCAGCAGTTGAGAGGCAGAGGCAGAGGCAGGTAGATCTCCGAGTTCAAGCCTAGCCTGGTCTACAGAACAAGTCCTAGGGTGGCTACACACAGAATATATATACCCCACCCCCATTATATATATTTACACTGCACAACACAGTGTTTTGAAATGGATAAATTGGCCTAATATATAAGTTAACTCATGTAAAATTTTTGTCATAAAAATAATTAAAATCTATTAGCTATTCCAAGATACAAGATTGCTATTAATTATACTTTTCATGTAGTACAAAAGAGTTTTGAAATTTTGTGTCCATTAAACATTGTCCTAATCTCCCTTGCCCTGACCCTGGGCAATCATTATAACCATGATACACTCAGGTACCATCAGTTAACCTTTTATTTTTTTATTTTTTGCTTTTTTTTTTTACAATTTTTTTTTATTAACTTGAGTATTTCTTATATACATTTCGAGTGTTATTCCCTTTCCCGGTTTCCGGGCAAACATCCCCCTCCCCCCTCCCCTTCCTTATGGGTGTTCCTCTCCCAACCCTCCCCCCATTGCCGCCCTCCCCCCCACAGTCTAGTTCACTGGGGGTTCAGTCTTAGCAGGACCCAGGGCTTCCGCTTCCACTGGTGCTCTTACTAGGATATTCATTGCTACCTATGGGGTCAGAGTCCAGGGTCAGTCCATGTATAGTCTTTAGGTAGTGGCTTAGTCCCTGGAAGCTCTGGTTGCTTGGCATTGTTGTACATATGGGGTCTCGAGCCCCTTCAAGCTCTTCCAGTTCTTTCTCTGATTCCTTCAACGGGGGTCCTATTCTCAGTTCAGTGGTTTGATGCTGGCATTCGCCTCTGTATTTGCTGTATTCTGGCTGTGTCTCTCAGGAGCCATCTACATCCGGCTCCTATCGGTCTGCACTTCTTTGCTTCATCCATCTTGTCTAATTGGGTGGCTGTATATGTATGGGCCACATGTGGGGCAGGCTCTGAATGGGTGTTCCTTCAGTCTCTGTTTTAATCTTTGCCTCTCCCTTCCCTGCCAAGGGTATTCTTTTTCCTCATTTAAAGAAGGAGTGAAGCATTCACATTTTGATCATCCGTCCTGAGTTTCATTTGTTCTAGGGATCTAGGGTAATTCAAGCATTTGGGCTAAAAGCCACTTATCAATGAGTGCATACCATGTATGTCTTTCTGTGATTGGGTTAGCTCACTCAGGATGATATTTTCCAGTTCCAACCATTTGTCTACGAATTTCATAAACTCGTTGTTTTTGATAGCTGAGTAATATTCCATTGTGTAGATGTACCACATTTTCTGTATCCATTCCTCTGTTGAAGGGCATCTGGGTTCTTTCCAGTTTCTGGCTATTATAAATAAGGCTGCGATGAACATAGTGGAGCACGTGTCTTTTTATATGTTGAGGCATCTTTTGGGTATATGCCCAAGAGAGGTATAGCTGGATCCTCAGGCAGTTCAATGTCCAATTTTCTGAGGAACCTCCAGACTGATTTCCAGAATGGTTTTACCAGTCTGCAATCCCACCAACAATGGAGGAGTGTTCCTCTTTCTCCACATCCTGGCCAGCATCTGCTGTCACCTGAGTTTTTGATCTTAGCCATTCTCACTGGTGTGAGGTGAAATCTCAGGGTTGTTTTGATTTGCATTTCCCTTATGACTAAAGATGTTGAACATTTCTTTAGGTGTTTCTCAGCCATTCGGCATTCCTCAGCTGTGAATTCTTTGTTTAGCTCTGAACCCCATTTTTTAATCGGGTTATTTGTTTCCCTGCGGTCTAACTTCATGAGTTCTTTGTATATTTTGGATATAAGGCCTCTATCTGTTGTAGGATTGGTAAAGATCTTTTCCCAATCTGTTGGTTGCCGTTTTGTCCTAACCACAGTGTCGTTTGCCTTACAAAAGCTTTGTAGTTTTATGAGATCCCATTTGTCGATTCTTGATCTTAGAGCATAAGCCATTGGTGTTTTGTTCAGGAAATTTTTTCCAGTGCCCATGTGTTCCAGATGCTTCCCTAGTTTTTCTTCTATTAGTTTGAGTGTGTCTGGTTTGATGTGGAGGTCCTTGATCCACTTTGACTTAAGCTTTGTACAGGGTGATAAGGATGGATCGATCTGCATTCTTCTACATGTTGCCCTACAGGTGAACCAGCACCATTTGCTGAAAATGCTATCTTTTTTCCATTTGATGGTTTTGGCTCCTTTGTCAAAAATCAAGTGCCCATAGGTGTGTGGTTTCATTTCTGGGTCTTCAATTCTATTCCATTGGTCTATCTGTCTGTCTCTGTACCAATACCATGCAGTTTTTATCACTATTGCTCTGTAATACTGCTTGAGTTCAGTGATAGTGATTCCCCCTGAAGTCCTTTTATTGTTGAGGATAGTTTTAGCTAACCTGGGGTTTTTGTTATTCCAGATGAATTTGCAAATTGTTCTGTCTAACTCTTTGAAGAATTGGATTGGTATTTTGATGGGGATTGCATTGAATCTGTAGATCGCTTTTGGTAAAATGGCCATTTTTACTAAATTAATCCTGCCAATCCATGAGCATGGGAGATCTTTCCATCTTCTTAGGTCTTCTTCAATTTCTTTCTTCAGTGTCTTGACGTTCTTATTTACAGATCTTTTACTTGCTTGGTTAAAGTCACACCGAGGTACTTTATATTATTTGGGTCTATTATGAAGGGTGTCGTTTCCCTAATTTCTTTCTCGGCTTGTTTCTCTTTTGTGTAGAGGAAGGCTACTGATTTATTTGAGTTAATTTTATACCCAGCCACTTTGCTGAAGTTGTTTATCAGCTTTAGTAGTTCTCTGATGGAACTTTGGGATCACTTAATTATACTATCATATCATCTGCAAATAGTGATATTTTAACTTCTTCTTTTCCGATATGTATCCACTTGACCTCCTTTTGTTGTCTGATTGCTCTGGCTAGAACTTCAAGAACTATATTGAATAAGTAGGGAGAGAGTGGGCAGCCTTGTCTAGTCCCTGATTTTAGTGGGATTGCTTCAAGTTTCTCTCCATTTAGTTTAATGTTAGCAACTGGTTTGCTGTATATGGCTTTTACTATGTTTAGGTATGGGCCTTGAATTCCTATTCTTTTCAGGACTTTTATCATGAAGGGGTGTTGAATTTTGTCAAATGCTTTCTCAGCATCTAATGAAATAATCATGTGGTTTTGTTCTTTCAGTTTGTTTATATAGTGGATTATGGTGATGGTCTTCTATATATTAAATCATCTCTGCATGCCTGGGATGAAGCCTAATTGATCATGGTGGATGATTGTTTTGATGTGCTCTTGGATTCGGTTTGCCAGAATTTTATTGAGTATTTTTGCATCGATATTCATAAGGGAAATTGGTCTGAAGTTCTCTTTCTTTGTTGGGTCTTTGTGTGGTTTAGGTATAAGAGTAATTGTGGCTTCATAGAAGGAATTCGGGAGTGATTCATCTGTTTCAATTTTGTGGAATAGTTTGGATAATATTGGTATGAGGTCTTCTATGAAGGTCTGATAGAATTCTGCACTAAACCCGTCTGGACCTGGACTCTTTTTGGTTGGGAGACCTTTAATGACTGCTTCTATTTCCTTAGGTGTTATGGGGTTGTTTAACGGGTTTATCTGTTCCTGATTGTACTTCGGTACCTGGTATCTGTCTAGGAAATTGTCCATTTCCTGCAGATTTTCAAGTTTTGTTGAATATAGGCTTTTGTAGTAAGATCTGATGATTTTTTGAATTTCCTCTGAATCTGTAGTTATGTCTCCCTTTTCATTTCTGATTTTGTTAACTTGGACACACTCTCTGTATCCTCGAATTAGTCTGGCTAAGGGTTTATCTATCTTGTTTATTTTCTCAAAGAACTAACTTTTGGTTCTGTTGGTTCTTTCTATGGTCCTTTTTGTTCCTACTTGGTTGATTTCAGCTCTGAGTTTGATTATTTCCTGCCTTCTACTCCTCCTGGGTGTATTTGCTTCTTTTTGTTCTAGAGCTTTTAGGTGTGCTGTCAATCTGCTGACATATGCTCTTTCCTGTTTCTTTCTGCAGGCACTCAGCGCTATGAGTTTTCCTCATAGCACAGCTTTCATTGTGTCCCATAAGTTTGGGTATGTTGTACCTTCATTTTCATTAAATTCTAAAAAGTCTTTAATTTCTTTCTTTATTTCTTCCTTGACCAGGTTTTCATTGAGTAGAGCATTGTTCAATTTCCACGTATATGTGGGCATTCTATCCTTATGTTTATTGAAAACCAGCTTTAGGCCATGGTGGTCTGATGGCAGGCATGGGATTATTTCTATCTTTCTGCACCTGTTGAGGCCCATTTTTTGACCAATTATATGGTCAGTTTTGGAGAAAGTACCATGAGGAGCTGAGAAGAAGGTATATCCTTTTGCTTTAGGATAGAATGTTCTATAAATATCCGTTAAGTCCATTTGGCTCATGACTTCTCTTATTCTGTCGACATCTCTGTTTAATTTCTGTTTCCATGATCTGTCCATTGATGAGAGTGGGGTGTTGAAATCTCCCACTATTATTGTGTGAGGTGCAATGTGTGTTTTGAGCTTTAGTAAGGTTTCTTTTACATATGTGGGTGCCCTTGTATTTGGGGCATAGATATTTAGGATTGAGAGTTCATCTTGGTGGATTTTTCCTTTGATGAATATGAAGTGTCCTTCCTTATCTTCCTTATCTTTTTTGATGACTTTTAGTTGGAAATTGATTTTATTTGATATTAGAATGGCTACTCCAGCTTGTTTCTTCTGACCATTTGCTTGGAAAGTTGTTTTCCAGCCTTTCACTCTGAGGTAATGTCTGTCTTTGTCTCTGAGGTGTGTTTCCTGTAGGCAGCAGAATGCAGGGTCCTCGTTGCGTATCCAGTTTGTTAATCTATGTCTTTATATTGGGGAGTTGAGGCCATTGATGTTGAGAGATATTAAGGAATAGTGATTATTGCTTCCCGTTATATTCATATTTGGATATGAGGTTATGTTTGTGTGCTTTTCTTCTCTTTGTTTTGTTGCCAAGACGATTAGTTTCTTGCTTCTTCTAGGGTATAGCTTGCCTTCTTATGTTGGGCTTTACCATTCATTATCCTTTGTAGTGCTGGATTTGTAGAAAGATATTGTGTAAATTTGGTTTTGTCATGGAATATCTTGGTTTCTCCATCAATGTTAATTGAGAGTTTTGCAGGATACAGTAACCTGGGCTGGCATTTGTGTTCTCTTAGAGTCTGTATGCCATCTGTCCAGGATCTTCTGGCTTTCATAGTTTCTGGCAAAAATTCTGGTGTGATTCTGATAGGTCTGCCTTTATATGTTACTTGACATTTTTCCCTTACTGCTTTTAATATTCTTTCTTTATTTTGTGCGTTTGGTGTGTTGACTATTATGTGACAGGAGGAGTTTCTTTTCTCGTCCAATCTATTTGGAGTTCTGTAGGCTTCTTGTATGCTTATGGGTATCTCTTTTTTTAGGTTAGGGAAGTTTTCTTCTATGATTTTGTTGAAGATATTTACTGGTCCTTTGAGCTGGGAGTCTTAACTCTCTTTTATACCTATTATCCTTAGGTTTGATCTTCTCATTGAGTCCTGGATTTCCTGTATGTTTTGGACCAGTAGCTTTTTCCGCTTTACATTATCTTTGACAGCTGAATCAATGATTTCTATGGAATCTTCTGCTCCTGAGATTCTCTCTTCCATCTCTTGTATTCTGTTGGTGAAGCTTGTATCTCCGGCTCCTCGTCTCTTCTTTTGGTTTTCTATATCCAGGGTTGTTTCCATGTGTTCTTCTTGATTGCTTCTATTTCCATTTGTAATTCCTTCAACTGTTTGATTGTGTTTTCATGGAATTCTTTCAGGGATTTTTGTGACTCCTCTCTATGGGCTTTTACTTGTTTATTTATATTTTCCTGGAATTCTTTTAGGGATTTTTGTGATTCCTCTCTGTAGGCTTCTACTTGTTTATTAATGTTTTCCTGTGTTTCTCTAAGGGAGTTCTTCACGTCTTTCTTGAATTCCTCCAGTAGCATGATCAAATATGATTTTGAAAGTAGATCTTGCTTTTCTGGTGTTTTTGGATATTCAGTGTTTGCTTTGGTGGGAGAATTGGGCTCCGATGATGCCATGTAATCTTGGTTTCTGTTGCTTGGATTCCTGCGTTTGCCTCTCGCCATCAGATTATCTCTAATGTTACTTTGTTCTTCCATTTCTGACAGTGGCTAGCTTGTCCTATAAGCCTGTGTGTCATGGGAGCTGTAGACCTGTTTTCCTGTTTTCTGTCAGCCAGTTTTGGGAACAGCGTGTTCTGCTTTCGGGCGTGTAGTTTTTCCTCTCTACAGGTCTTCAGCTGTTCCTGTGGGCCTGTGTCTTGTGATTACCAGGCAGGTCGCTTGGAGCAGAAAAGTTGGTCTTACTTGTCGTCCAGAGGCTCAAGTTTGCTCGTGGGGTGTTGCTTATGATCTGTCCGCGGGGGTATCAACCAGGAATATCTGCGCCACCCTTTCTGGGAGCTTCTGTTCACCAGGGTTCCAGATGGCGTTTGGTGTTTTCCTCTGGAATCAGTAATGTGTGCAGAGTGCAGTCTGTTCTGGTTTCCCAGGCGTGTCTGCCTCTCTGAAGGTTTAGCTTTCCCTCCCATGGGATTTGGGTGCAGAGAACTGTTTATCCGGTCGGTCCCTTTAGGTTCTGGTGGTGTCTCAGACGCAGGGGACCTGCTACTGCTGTGCCCTTATCCAAGGGAACCCAGAGACCGTATACAGTTTCCTCTTGGGCCAGGGATGTGGCAGGGGTGGGCAGTCGTTTTAAAAGTTTTGTGTACAACCAAGACCATTCCATGCCTGTTTTACTTCACTCATAATCATGTCTTCCAGATTCATTCATGATGTTAAAAAAATAATCGAATTTATCTCTCTTTTTTGAATATTTACTATTATTTTTAATTGTGTGTGTGTGTGTGTGTGTGTGTGTGTGTGTGTGTGTGTGTGTGTGTGTGTGGTTCTGTATACACATGTACATATGAGTGCAGGTACTCACAAAGTCCAGAAGAAAGCATCGGGTCCCCTGGATGGAGAGTTACGGGCAGTTGTGAGCTTCTCAGCATGGATGCTGGACACTGAATTTGGGTCCTCTGCAAGAGCAACAAGCCCTTTTATTTTCAGATACATATTTCCAATCTCAAAAAGACAATGGAACCCAGGTTTATCACTCAACAGGAAGGGTTACTTACCACCATGCTAATGAGGGTAGTCTTTTTCTTTTAGGGCAGAAAGAGATTCTACTGTGTTTGTGACTGTTTTCTGTTGTTGTCTAGGTTGATTGTGTTATTCTGATATTGTGATTATCCTCGAATGGACCTTGTAACTGCAGGTGCCTCTGAGATGTACTTATTTTATTTTCTTTGGAAAATGACTGGCAGGATTTTGAGGTCATCTAGTCATTATATTTTTATATTTCTCAAAAACTTTAATTCTGTTTTCCATAAAGGCTTCTCTCATTTACATACTTACCATCAGGGTTCCTTTTCCTTTCATGCCAGCATGGATTGTTTGTTTTTGGAATGATAGCTTTTCTCACAGGAATGAGGTGATACCGCAGTATGGTGTTTTAATTTTCACTTGTCGGTTGCTAAGTGATATTAAGCTTCTTTTCACAAACCTGCTAAATGTTTTTATTTTTTCTGAAATGCCTATTCAGGCCTTCTTCTATTTTATAACTGGGCTATTTATTTCATTGTAATTGAAATGAATTCCTTATGCATTTTGAATATTTACCCCTTATCAAATACATAAATTGGTGACATTTTCCACACTTAGTGGCTTTTCTCATTGCTTTACTGGTTGATCTTTTGCTTTTTAGTTCAACATAATTCTACTAGTTGAGTTTTACTTGAGCTATTAAAGCTTCCTATATCTAAAGAGTTCTTGTTTAGATAAATGCTATGTAGATTTAGATTTTCTTCTAGCCATTTTATAGTTTTTCCTCTTACATGCACATACTTATTTCACTTTGAATTGATTTTTGTACCCAATGTGTGATAAAGTTTTAACTTTATTTTTCTGTATGTCTGATTCCATTTGCTGGAAACTGTTTCCCATTGTGTGCTTTTTTTGGGTACAATCCCCTTGCCGTCTGGATGAACATTATTTCTATTTCTAGATTCACAACTTTGTTCCATGATACTATGTGTTTGCCTTTACTGTCAATGTTGTTTTGACTACAATATCTTTGTATTATGTTTTTTTCCATTAATGCATTTACTTTATATCCCACTCAAAGCACACCTCTTCCTCCCAGGACCCCTCACATGTCCCATCCACTTCCTTCTCCCCTTCACTTCTGAGAATGGGGAGGTTCCCTCTAGGTACCAACCCAAGTCCCTATAGTACTAGGCACATCCCACTAAGGCCAGACAAGGCAGCCCACTGAGGGCAGCAGGATCCTCAGGGATGCAACAGAGTCAGTTTAGGCTCCTGCTCCACTTATTGTGGGACCCGCATGCAAACCAAGCTGCACCTCTACTGCATGTGTGTATGGGGCCTAGGTCCAGCCTGTGCTTGTTCTATGCTTAGTGGTTTAGTCTCTGGGAGCTCCAAGGGTGCAGGTTAGTTGCCTCTGTTGGTCATCCTGTGGCATTCCTATTCCCTCTGGGGCCCACAGTCCTTCCCCCATCTCTTCCACCAGACTCCCAGAGCCCCATTCATTGTTGGGGTATATTATGTTTTAAGTTTGGCATTGTGAGGTTTCTAGCTTTGGTCTTTTTGTTCAAGATTACTTTGACTTGGAATGATTACTTTTGTTTCAAAAAAAGTAATTTGATTTTTTTCTGTTTCTGTTAATAAAAATTGACATTTAAGTAGAAATTCTTTCTTCTTCTAGATCCTTTTGTTGGATGGCAACCATTGGGTTACAGGTGCAGTTACTCTTGTAGTCCTTTCTCTCCTTGTAGCTTTCTGTCATTTTTCCTTTGAGTATGCCTCTAGTCCTATTTCCCCTTTTTGTGAGAAGTCTAATAGTATTAAATTGGGATTCTTGTGATCTCTGTACATTTTTTTCATAAAATCATGTGCACAAATAGTAGAGGGTTAAAAATTCAGTGATGTATTGATGACTAGAAATCAAACCCTAGGCTGAACACACAGAAGTGCAGACCATCCTGAAACAGAAGGACAGACTGCCACTTCTGCCCACCTTTGCCCACATCTATGGTTCAAGAGGAAATGGCATAGTGCCTCTGGACACAGGAATATAGGAACAGTCAGCAGCAGGTACCTGCTGTTCTGGTCTGCACCCACAACTGGTCAAATAGCTCCCTGTACCCAAAATCTGTTGGGAGAGAGCTGGACCCTCAGAAGTGTGGAAACTCCTGAGAATTAGAGGAGATTACCCTCTTTCCACATTCTTGATCCAAGAGGGAATCATATAGTGCCAGCTGTGCCCTCTGGGCACAGGGACCTAGGAGCAGTCAGAGGCAGGACCCTTCTGATTCCTGCCTGTGCCAAGAGCTGAAAGACAGTCTACACATCTGAGAGCAGAGTACCTGTTCCCAAACCGGCTGAAAGAAAACAGGAAAACAATTCTACAGGAGTGCTGACACAGAGGTTTACAGGAGAGTAAAGCCAATGTCAGAAACAGTAAGACCAGCTAACACCAGAGACAACCTGATGGTGAAGGCAAGCACAGAAACCAAGACTACTTGGTATTATTAGAGACCAGTTCTCCCTCCAAAGCAAATACCAGATATCCAAGCACAATGGAAAAGCAAGATTTAGATTTAAAATCACATTTTATGATGATGATGGAGGACTTTAAGAAGGACATAAATAACTCCCTTAAGAAATACAGGACAACACAACAAGTAGAAGCCTTTGAGGAAACACAAAAATCCCTTAAAGAATTACAGGAAAACACAACCATACAGGTAAAGGAATTGAACAAAACTGTCCAGGATTTAAAAAGGAAATATAAACAATAAAGAAAGCACAAAGGGGGGTTGGGGATTTAGCTCAGTGGTAGAGCGCTTGCCTAGGAAGCGCAAGGTCCTGGGTTCGGTCCCCAGCTCCGAAAAATAGAACCAAAAAAAAAAAAAGAAAGCACAAAGGGAGACAACCCTGGAGATAGAAAACCTAGGGAAGAGATCAGGAGTCATAGATGCAAGCATCAGCAACAGAATAAAGAGATAGAAGAGAGAATCTCAGGGGCAGAAGATACCACAGAAAACATCGACACAAACATCAAAGATACTATAAAATATAAAAAGCTCCTAGCTCAAAACATCCAGGAAATCCAGGACACAATGAGAAGATCAAACCTAAGGATAATAGGTATAGAAGAGAGTGAAGATTCCCAACTTAAAGGGCCAGTAAATAGATTCAACAAAATTATAGAAGAAAACTTCCCTAACCTAAAGAAAGAGATGCCCATAAACATACAAGAGGCCTAAAGAACTCCAAATAGATTGGACAAGAAAAGAAATTCCTCCTGTCACATAATAGTCAAAACACCAAATGCACAAAACAAAGAAAGAATATTAAAAGTAGTAAGGGAAAAGGGCGGCGCAGATCTTTCTGGTTGCTGCCGCCGTGGAGAGCTCGTAGGCAGCACCCCACAAGCAAACTTGAGCCTTGGGACCATAAGTAAGACCAACTTTTCTGCTGCAAGCGACCTGCCTGGTGAACTCAGGACGCACAGAGGCAAAATTCCTCTAGGACCGGGCACTTCCGGCATTTAGCGGGCGGGGGGGGGGGGGTGTCCCAAACCGGCGGATCCCTGCCTGCAGCAGCTCTCTGGTCCCAAACCCCGTGGGAGAGAGACCTCACCGCCTGGTCAGGTGGGCACTCCTGAGGCTGCAGAGCAGAAGAGACCACCAACACTGCCCACCCCTGCTCACATCCCTGGCCCAAGAGGAAACTGTATATGGCCTCTGGGTCCTGTAGAGGAGGGCCCAGGAGCAGCAGATCCACTGAGTCTGAGACACTGCCAGAACTTGAAGGGACTGACCGGATAAACAGTTCTCTGCACCCAAATCCCGTGGGAGGGAGAGCTAAACCTTCAGAGAGGCAGACACGCCTGGGAAACCAGAAGAGACTGCACTCTGCACACATCTCTGACGCCAGAGGAAAACACCAAACGCCATCTGGAACCCTGGTGCACTGAAGCTCCCGGAAAGGGCGGCGCAGATCTTCCTGGTTGCTGCTGCCGTGGAGAGCTCGTAGGCAGCACCCCACGAGCAAACTTGAGCCTCGGGACCACAGGTAAGACCAACTTTTCTGCTGCAAGTGACCTGCCTGGTGAACTCAAGACACAAGCCCACAGGAACAGCTGAAGACCTGTAGATAGGAAAAACTACACGGCCGAAAGCAGAACATTCTGTCCCCAAAACTGGCTGACAGAAAACAGGAAAACAGGTCTACAGCACTCCTGACACACAGGCTTATAGGACAGTCTAGCCACTGTCAGAAATAGCAGTACAAAGTAACACTAAAGATAATCTGATGGCGAGAGGCAAGCACAAGAACCCAAGCAACAGAAACCAAGACTACATGGCATCATCGGAGCCCAATTCTCCCACCAAAGCAAACACGGAATATCCAAACACACCAGAAAAGCAAGATCTAGTTTCAAAATCATATTTGATCATGATGCTGGAGGACTTCAAGAAAGACGTGAAGAACTCCCTTAGAGAACAAGTAGAAGCCTACAGAGAGGAATCGCAAAAATCCCTGAAAGAATTCCAGGAAAACATAAATAAACAAGTAGAAGCCCATAGAGAGGAGTCACAAAAATCCCTGAAAGAATTCCAGGAAAACATAAATAAACAAGTAGAAGCAAAAAGTAGATGCAAAAAATAGTCAATAAAATTCTGGCAAACTGAATCCAAGACCACATCAAAATGATCATCCAGATTGATCAAGTAGGTTTCATTCCCGGTATGCCGGGATGGTTTAATATTCAAAAATCCATCTATGTAATATCCTATATAAACAAACTCAAAAATAAAAACCACATGATCATTTCATTAGATGCTGAGAAAGCATTTGACAAAATTCAACACACCTTCATGATAAAAGTCCTGGAAAGATCAGGAATTCAAGGCCCATACCTAAATATAGTAAAAGCCATATAGAGCAAACCAGTAGCTAATATTAAGCTAAATGGAGAGAAACTTGAATCAGTCCCACTAAAATTGGGGACTAGACAAGGCTGCCCATTGTCTCCCTACTTATTCAATACAGTACTCGAAGTCCTAGCCAGAGCAATTAGACAATGAAGGGAGGTCAAAGGGATACACATTGGAAAGGAAGAAGTCAAAATATCACTATTTGCAGACAATATGATAGTATACTTAAAATATAATAAAAATTCCACCAGAGAACTACTGAAACTGAAAAACACTTTCAGCAACGTGTCTGGGTATAAAGTTAACTCAAACAAGTCAGTATCCTTCCTCTATTCAAATGATAAACAGGCTGAGAAAGAAATTAGGGAAATGACACCCTTCACAATAGTACCAAATAATATAAAATATCTTGGTGTGATTCTAACCAAGCATGTGAAAGATCTGTATGACAAGAACTTCAGGTCTCTGAAGAAAGAATTTGAAAATCTCAGAAAATGGAAAGACCTCCCATACTCATGGATTAATATAGTGAAAATGGCCATTTTACCCAAAGCAATTTACAGGTTCAATGCAATTCCCATCAAAATTTCAACTCAGTTCTTCATAGAGATAGAAAGAGCAATTTGCAAATTCATTTGGAATAACAAATAAACCAGGATATCGAAAACTATACTCAACAGTAAATGAACTTCTGGAGGAATCACCATCCCTAAGCTCAAGAAGTATTATAGAGTAATAATGATAAAAGCTGTATGGTATTGTTACAGAGACAGGTAGATAGATCAGTGGAATAGAATTGAAGACCCAGAAATGAACCCACACAGCTATGGTCACTTGATCTTTGACAAATGAGTTAAAACTACCCAATGGAAGAAAGATAGCATTTTCAACAAATGGTGCTGGTTCAACTGAAGGTCAGCATGTAGAAGAATGCTAATCGATCCATTCTCATAGCCCTATACAAAGCTTAAGTCCAAGTGGATCAAACACCTCCACATCAAACCAGATACACTCAAACTAATAGAAGAAAAAGTGGGGAAGAGTCTTGAACACATGGGCACTGAGGAAAACTTCCTGAACAGGACACCTTATGGTCTAAGGTTAAGAGTCGCCAAATGGGACCTCATAAAACTGCAAAGCTTCTGTAAGGCAAAGGACACTGTCATTAGGACAAAATGGCAACCAACAGATTGGGAAAAGTTCTTTACCAATCCTACATCCAATAGAGGGCTAATATACAAAATATTCAAAGAACCCAAGAAGTTGGACTCCAGAGACACAAATGAGCTTATTAAAAATGGGGTATGGAGCTAAACAAAGAATTGTCATCTGAGAAATATTGAATGGCTGGGAAGAACCTAAAAAACTGTTCAAAATCTTTAGTTATCAGGGAAACGCAAATCGAAACAACCCTGAGATTCCACCTCACACCAGTCAGAATGGCTAAGATCAAAAACTCTGGCGACAGCAGATGCTGGTGAGGATGTGGAGAAAAAGGGACATTCCTCCATTGTTGGTGGAATTGCAAACTGGTACAACCATTCTGGAAATCAGTCTGGAGGTTCCTCAGAAAATTGAACATTCCACTACCTGAGGTCCCAGCTATACCTCTCCTGGGCATATACCCAAATGATGCTTCAAGATACACCAAGGACACATGCTTCACTATGTTCATAGCAGCCTTATTTATAATAGCCAGAAGCTGAAAAGAACCCAGATGTCCTTCAACAGAGGAATGGATACAAAAAATATGGTACATATACACAATGGGGTACTACTCAGCTATCAAAAACAATGAATTCATGAAATTCACAGGCAAATGGATTGAATTAGACAATATCATCCTGAGTGAGGTAACCCAATCACAGAAAAAGACACATGGTATGCACTCATTGATAAGTGGCTATTAGGCCAAAAGCTCGAATTACCCAAGATGCAATACACAGACCACATGAAGCTCAAGAAGAAGGATGATCACAATGTGGATGCTTCACTCCTTCTTCAAAGGGGGAAAAATATCCATAGAAGGTGATATGGTGGCTAAGTTTAGAGACTGAAGGAACATCCATTCAGAGCATGCCCTACAAGTAGCCCATACATGTGTGTGTGTGTATATATATATACACACAGTCACCAAAACTGGATAAGATTGATGAAGCTAAAAAATGCATGCTTAAGCGATTGGATACAGATCTCTCCTGAGAGACACATCCAGAGCATGTACAATACAGAGGTCAATGCTAGCAGCAAACCACCCAACTGAGAACAGGATCCACTTGCGGAGAATTAGAGGAAGGATGGAAAGACCTGAAGGAGCTTACAACCCCATAAAAACAACAATGCCAACCAACCAGAGCTTCCAGAGACTAAACCACTACTGAAAGTCTATACATGGACTGACCCAGGGCTCCAACTGCATATGTAGCAGAGGATAGACTTGTTGGGCACCAGTATAACAGGAAACCCTTGGTCCTGCTATGGTCAGACCCCCAGTGCAGGGGAATTTTAGGGGGTGTTAAGGGGGGTTGGATGGGGTGGGAAAACTTTATATTTTTGGTTGTGAGCCTAGCCTTTAACGGCTGAGCCATCTCTCCAGCCCGGGAACACTCTTATAGGTGTGGGGGGAGGAGATAGGGGGCTTATGGATAGGAAACTGGGAAATGGAATAACAGTTGAAATGTAAATAAAGAAATTCCCTAACCTAAAAAAAGAGATACCCATAGGCATACAAGAAGCCTACAGAACTCCAAATAGATTGGACGAGAAAAGAAACACCTCCCGTCACACAATAGTCAAAACACCAAACGCACAAAATAAAGAAAGAATATTAAAAGCAGTAAGGGAAAAAGGTCAAGTAACATATAAAGGGAGACCTATCAGAATCACACCAGACTTCTCGCCAGAAACTATGAAAGCCAGAAGATCCTGGACTGATGTCATACAGACCCTAAGAGAACACAAATGCCAGCCCAGGTTACTGTATCCTGCAAAACTCTCAATTAACATAGATGGAGAAACCAAGATATTCCATGACAAAACCAAATTTACACAATATCTTTCTACAAATCCAGCACTACAAAGGATAATAAATGGTAAAGCCCAACATAAGGAGGCAAGCTATACCCTAGAAGAAGCAAGAAACAAATCGTCTTGGCAACAAAACAAAGAGAATGAAAGCACACAAACATAACCTCACATCCAAATATGAATATAACGGGAAGCAATAATCACTATTCCTTAATATCTCTCAATATCAATGGCCTCAACTCCCCAATAAAAAGACATAGATTAACAAACTGGATACGCAACGAGGACCCTACATTCTGCTGCCTACAGGAAACACACCTCAGAGACAAAGACAGACACTACCTCAGAGTGAAAGGCTGGAAAACAACTTTCCAAGCAAATGATCAGAAGAAGCAAGCTGAAGTAGCCATTCTAATATCAAATAAAATCAACTTTCAACTAAAAGTCATCAAAAAAGATAAGGAAGGACACTTCATATTCATCAAAGGAAAAATCCACCAAGATGAACTCTCAATCCTAAATATCTATGCCCCAAATACAAGGGCACCTACATAAGTAAAAGAAACCTTACTAAAGCTCAAAACACACATTGCACCTCACACAATAATAGTGGGAGATTTCAACACCCCACTCTCATCAATGGACAGATCATGGAAACAGAAATTAAACAGAGACGTAGACAGACTAAGAGAAGTCATGAGCCAAATGGACTTAACAGATATTTATAGAACATTCTATCCTAAAGCAAAAGGATATACCTTCTTCTCAGCTCCTCATGGTACTTTCTCCAAAATTGACCATATAATTGGTCAAAAAACGGGCCTCAAAGGTACAGAAAGATAGAAATAATCCCATGCGTGCTATCGGACCACCACGGCCTAAAACTGGTCTTCAATAACAATAAGGGAAGAATGCCCACATATATGTGGAAATTGAACAATGCTCTACTCAATGATAACCTGGTCAAGGAAGAAAAAAAAAGAAAGAAATTAAAAACTTTTTAGAATTTAATGAAAATGAAGGTACAACATACCCAAACTTATGGGACACAATGAAGCTGTGCTAAGAGGAAAACTCATAGCGCTGAGTGCCTGCAGAAAGAAACAGGAAAGAGCATATGTCAGCAGCTTGACAGCACACCTAAAAGCTCTAGAACAAAAAGAAGCAAATACACCCAGGAGGAGTAGAAGGCAGGAAATAATCAAACTCAGAGCTGAAATCAACCAAGTACAAACAAAAAGGACCATAGAAAGAATCAACAGAACCAAAAGTTGGTTCTTTGAGAAAATCAACAAGATAGATAAACCCTTAGCCAGACTAACGAGAGGACACAGAGAGTGTGTCCAAGTTAACAAAATCAGAAATGAAAAGGGAGACATAACTACAGATTCAGAGGAAGTTCAAAAAATCATCAGATCTTACTACAAAAGCCTATATTCAACAAAACTTGAAAATCTGCAGGAAATGGACAATTTCCTAGACAGATACCAGGTACTGAAGTTAAACCAGGAACAGATAAACCAGTTAAACAACCCCATCACTCCTAAGGAAATAGAAGCAGTCATTAAAGGTCTCCCAACCAAAAAGAGCCCAGGTCCAGACGGGTTTAGTGCAGAATTCTATCAGACCTTCATAGAAGACCTCATACCAATATTATCCAAACTATTCCACAAAATTGAAACAGATGGAGCACTACCGAATTCCTTCTATGAAGCCACAATTACTCTTATACCTAAACCACACAAAGACACAACAAAGAAAGAGAACTTCAGACCAATTTCCCTTATGAATATCGATGCAAAAATACTCAATAAAATCTGGCAAACCGAATCCAATAGCACATCAAAACAATCATCCACCATGATCAAGTAGGCTTCATCCCAGGCATGCAGGGATGGTTTAATATACGGAAAACCATCAACGTGATCCATTATATAAACAAACTGAAAGAACAAAACACATGATCATTTCATTAATGCTGAGAAAGCATTTGACAAAATTCAACACCCCTTCATGATAAAAGTCCTGGAAAGAATAGGAATTCAAGGCCCATACCTAAACATAGTAAAAGCCATATACAGCAGACCAGTTGCTAACATTAAACTAAATGGAGAGAAACTTGAAGCAATCCCACTAAAATCAGGGATTAGACAAGGCTGCCCACTCTCTCCCTACTTATTCAATATAGTTCTTGAAGTTCTAGCCAGAGCAATCAGACAACAAAAGGAGGTCAAGTGGATACAGATCGGAAAAGAAGAAGTCAAAATATCACTATTTGCAGATGATATGATAGTATATTTAAGTGATCCCAAAAGTTCCACCAGAGAACTACTAAAGCTGATAAACAACTTCAGCCAAGTGGCTGGGTATAAAATTAACTCAAATAAATCAGTAGCCTTCCTCTACATAAAAGAGAAACAAGCCGAGAAAGAAATTAGGGAAACGACACCCTTCATAATAGACCCAAATAATATAAAGTACCTTGGTGTGACTTTAACCAAGCAAGTAAAAGATCTGTACAATAAGAACTTCAAGACACTGAAGAAAGAAATTGAAGAAGACCTCAGAAGATGGAAAGATCTCCTATGCTCGTCGATTGGCAGGATTAATATAGTAAAAATGGCCATTTTACCAAAAGCGATCTACAGATTCAATGCAATCCCCATCAAAATACCAATCCAATTCTTCAAAGAGTTAGACAGAACAATTTGCAAATTCATCTGGAATAACAAAAAACCCAGGATAGCTAAAACTATCCTCAACAATAAAAGGACTTCAGGGGGAATCACTATCCCTGAACTCAAGAAGTATTACAAAGCAATAGTGATAAAAACTGCCTGGTATTTGTACAGAGACAGACAGGTAGACCAATGGAATAGAATTGAAGACCCAGAAATGAACCCACACACCTATGGTCACTTGATTTTTGACAAAGGAGCCAAAACCATCCAATGGAAAAAAGATAGCATTTTCAGCAAATGGTGTTGGTTCAACTGGAGGTCAATATGTAGAAGAATGCAGATCGATCCATGCTTATCACCCTGTACAAAGCTTATGTCCAAGTGGATCAAGGACCTCCACATCAAACCAGACACACTCAAACTAATAGAATAAAAACTAGGGAAGCATCTGGAACACATGGGCACTGGAAAAAAATTTCCTGAACAGAACACCAATGGCTTATGCTCTAAGATCAAGAATCGACAAATAGGATCTCATAAAACTGCAAAGCTTCTGTAAGGCAAAGGACACTGTGGTTAGGACAAAACGGCAACCAACAGATTGGGAAAAGATCTTTACCAATCCTACAACAGATATAGGCCTTATATCCAAAATATACAAAGAACTCAAGAAGTTAGACCGCAGGGAGACAAATAACCCTATTAAAAAATGGGGTTCAGAGCTAAACAAAGAATTCACAGCTGAGGAATGCCGAATGGCTGAGAAACACCTAAAGAAATGTTCAACATCTTTAGTCATAAGGGAAATGCAAATCAAAACAACCCTGAGATTTCACCTCACACCAGTGAGAATGGCTAAGATCAAAAACTCAGGTGACAGCAGATGCTGGCCAGGATGTGGAGAAAGAGGAACACTCCTCCATTGTTGGTGGGATTGCAGACTGGTACAACCATTCTGGAAATCAGTCTGGAGCTTCCTCAGAAAATTGGACATTGAACTGCCTGAGGATCCAGCTATACTTCTCTTGGGCATATACCCAAAAGATGCCTCAACATATAAAAAGACACGTGCTCCACTATGTTCATCGCAGCCTTATTTATAATAGCCAGAAACTGGAAAGAACCCAGATGCCCTTCAACAGAGGAATGGATACAGAAAATGTGGTACATCTATACAATGGAATATTACTCAGCTACCAAAAACAGCGGCTTTATGAAATTCGTAGGTAAATGGTTGGAACTGGAAAATATCATCCTGAGTGAGGTAACCCAATCACAGAAAGACATACATGGTATGCACTCACTGATAAGTGGCTATTAGCCCAAATGCTTGAATTACCCTAGATGTCTAGAACAAATGAAACTCAAGACAGATGATCAAAATGTGAATGCTTCACTCCTTCTCTAAAAGGGGAAGAAGAATACCCTTGGCAGGGAAGAGAGAGGCAAAGATTAAAACAGAGACTGAAGGAACACCCATTCAGAGCCTGCCCCACATGTGGCCCATACATATACAGCCATCCAATTAGACAAGATGGATGAAGCAAAGAAGTGCAGGCCGACAGGAGCCGGATGTAGATGGCTCCTGAGAGACACAGCCAGAATACAGCAAATACAGAGGCGAATGCCAGCAGCAAACCACTGAACTGAGAATAGGACCCCCGTTGAAGGAATCAGAGAAAGAACTGGAAGAGCTTGAAGGGGTTCGAGACCCCATATGTACAACAATGCCGAGCAACCAGAGCTTCCAGGGACTAAGCCACTACCTAAAGACTATACATGGACTGACCCTGGACTCTGACCTCATAGGTAGCAATTAATATCCTAGTAAGAGCACCAGTGGAAGGGGAAGCCCTGGGTCCTGCTAAGACTGAACCCCCAGTGAACTAGACTGTTGGGGGGAGGGCGGCAATGGGGGGAGGGTTGGGAGGGGAACACCCATAAGGAATGGAGGGGGGAGGGGGATGTTTGCCTGGAAACCGGGAAAGGGAATAACACTCGAAATGTATATAAGAAATACTCAAGTTAATAAAAAAATATTCAACTATAAAAAAAGAAATATATCCAATATCAAAATTAAATAAAAGAAAAAAATCATTGTAAAAAAAGAAAAAAATCAAACTGTAACAGTAATGAAAGACTTATACATCAAGGTTTAGCAATGGTTGATCCAGATAGAAACTTAGATATAAACTTGTAAGGATAATTTTCTACTCATTAAAACATGTAAAGTTCTTTGCTGGGAAAGGTATACACAAGTTACTGTTTTACATTAGGAGAATAGATCATGGTTATGATTTATTAATCTTTTTTTCTTCCGTTAGGGTAACATGACCACCTTCCTTCTGCCTTGGACAGGGGTCTTGGCCCCTTTTTTTTTTTCCCGGAGCTGGGGACCGAACCCAGGGCCTTGTGCTTGCTAGGCAAGCGTTCTACCGCTGAGCTAAATCCCCAACCCCCAATCTTTTTTTTCTTAAGAGGGAAATTTTTTTCTTTTTTAAAAACATGTTAGAAACGCCTTAAGTAACAGGAACTTAACCTACAACTTTTTGGGCAACATCCAACAGAGGTGTTGATGAACAGTGTCTGCTCAGCATGGCGTTTAATCTCCAGTATCCACTTGACTAGATTTGTCATCACCATGGAAACACACCTTTTGTTGTTTCTATGAGACTGTTTACAGAAAAGTTAACTAATGAGGGAAGAACCACTCTGAATGTGGGCAGCAGAGTCTGTGGGTTGGAGTTCCAGACTGAATCAAAAGGGAAGGTAAGCTGAGCCCTAGTGTGTATCTCTCTATGCTCCCAGACTGGGAGACAGAATAACCAGTGACCTCCTATTCTTACCATTGTAGAAATAATTGCTGTTGTTTCTCCACCATGGAGGACAAAACCACACAAACCATCATAAATGCTTTCTTCTTCAAGTTTCTTCTTCCTCCCACCCACTGTCCTGTATGTGTTCTGCTCAAATGGATGCTCAATCACTTAAGCCTGTGTGCTCCTGTGGAAAACAGAGGTTTACTTCAATGTCTTCCTCAATTGTTTCCTGCACTTTTTTCTTAGACATAGAATGATAGACTTTAACTGAACTTGAAGCTTAAGGTGTTTCTGTTTCATAGGCTGACTGGTCAGTGAGCCCCTGGGATCCACCCAACTCTGTCTATTAGCTCTGGGATTGCAGGTGCATGCAAGCAGCCTGCCTCATTCATGGGTGCTAAGGATTCAGATGTTTGTGCCACAAACACTTTGCCTGCCGAGCCTTCTCTCTGCCTCTTCACTTGCTTATTGTCAGGTGTCTGTTTACAACAATGGGGACAGTGCTAACCATGCCCAGTGTACAGAAGGAGGATCCAGAGTGGAGGTGAAGATGATGGTCCTTATTAATGATATCTGTTAATTGTTAAGCGGAGCTAGGGACTTCATTTGCGTCATATTGGGACACCCCAACATTGATACAAACATTTTTTCATTATGTAGGTGAATCTTAAATAGTATGATGTTACTCATTCTGTGTTGTGATAAAAAAACTCCCAAGGTGGGGATCCCAATTTAAACTAATTTGGAAGCTCATTAAAAATAAATTAATTTAATTTAAATTTTTTACTTACTTACTTTACATCCTGCTCACTGATCCCCTCCCAGTCACCTCCTTCCACAATCCTTCCCCCATCCTCCCTCTCCTTCTTGTCTGAGTGGGTGGGGCTCCTTGGGTATCCCTGTTCCCTGACAGTTCAATTCTCTGCTAGGGTAGGCACTTCCTCTCCCAATGAGGCCAGACAAGGCAGCCCAGCTAGAAGAACATATCTCATGTACAGAAAATAGTCTCTGCTTCATCAGGGACCCACATGAAGACCAAGCTGCATATCTGCCATATATAATGTATACATATGTATGTTTTAAATTATTGTGCTTTAAAAAATCTCAATTTGATATTCCTTTGATAAAACATGTATTGAACATCTAACGTAACAGTTTAGTGATTAGTATTTTGGACACAGCCTCTGTTGTTGAGTAGAGCTGGCGCTGGAGAGGACCAATCTTTTTGTCCTGTTTTTTGTTACATGGTAAGTGGTTCAAAACTCTTGGACAAAAACTGCATATTAATTCATGGGCAAATCAGTGTCACTGGTCACTTTTAAGCTAGGTAGAGACATGATTAAATTATTTCGGAACTATGTTTTGTGTTTTGTTTGTCTTAGAGTTTTTTGTCCACCAATTTTGAAATCCTGTTTTTTTATATTTATTTTCTGCCAGTGGTTCTTAACCTTCTAATGCTGTGACCCTTTAATTCTGTTTCTCATGTTGTGGTGACCTCCAGCCATAAATTATTTTCAATGCTTCTTCATAACTGTAATTTTGCAATGGTTATGTATTGTAATGTAAATATCCAATATGCAGAATATCTATGTGGTCCCTATTGAAGTTATGACTCACATGTTGAGAATCCCTGGTCTATATGATGATTATGATATTTATGAGGAAGGGGTCCTTAATTATCATTTATACTTGGATAGCTCAGGCTGAAGGTGTAAAATTTTCCACATTGTAAACTTGTTGAAAGTAGGGGCTCTATCTATTGGATAATAATTGCTGCATTTAAACTTCTATAGCTACAGGGATTGGGGATTTAGCTCAGTGGTAGAGCGCTTGCCTAGCAAGCGCAAGGGCCTGGGTTCGGTCCCCAGCTCAAAAAAAAAAAAAAAAAAAAACCTTTGTAACTACAATAAATATAGATGTGAGAGATGAGGCAGACTCAGGACCATGTAGACCATGTTTTCCATTGTTGCATATTGTACTTTATGCTGGCTGCTCTGAGAGAAAATGGCAGATAGATATCCCCTTTGTCCCTCCCCTAGATCTGAATAATATTTTCCAAAAAGACATTGCATTTCCATTCTCAGAAAAATGCAGGTCTGATCCCAGAGCCTACTTCTGTGCCCTTTTCTCTGTGCTCCTCACAGAAGAAGTGAACAGAGCTTGTTATATGATTTGTCATTTCTGTCACCAAGCCATTGTCACACAGCCTATGGTGCTGACAGTTTTGCTAGTTTTTTTCTTGGCCTCTTCCAGGTGGAGCAAGGCAGAGGTTAGCAGCCGACTCAGAATATATGACATCTAAAATGCTTCAAAAGCTGAAATCTTTTTTATATTAATGTGATGGAACAAATAGAAATGTAATACCTGACTTCACATGATGTCATAATAGGGCACATTAAAAAGTTGTATAAAATTAATTTTAGGCTATGTGCTTTAGGTATATATGATACAAGTACAGAACATGGGTTCCATTCCCAAGCTATCTCATGATATATATGAAAGTATTCTAAAATCTAAAATAAAAAGTCCAAAATCTTATCCAAAGCATCCTGGATAAAGAATATTTAATCCATATAGGCGTGATTGTATTCTGTGGCAAGGCTACTACAGAAACAGGAATGTAAGCCATTGTCAGTACTTTATGAAATAATCCATAGAAATATGAAGGATGATGGCTCTTTGTTTCCTCCCAGAAATTAGAAGCAGGATTCATTTTACCCACATGGCTTGGAGGAGCAGTGAGGTTGGGAAAGCCTAGGCTGGAGTTCTAGAAATTCTAGTTCTTATTTCGACTCTGCTTCAGACTAGAGCTGAGCAGCACCCTCATCGTCCTAAAGACTCAGTTTCTTCCCATGTAAAGGACTGGAAAGATTGTCTCTACTCAGAGAGGTCTGAGAAAATGGGTCCAAAGGAAGTGTCTTGGGATTTCATTCCAAAAAACCTAAGATACTACCCTATCAAAGAACGTGAAGGAAAGACTGTAGGAGTTTGGGAGAAGCATCATTAAGTAGATTGCTTTACTTCTTTATGTAAATGGAAAATGTATGTGGACACTATCTTCTTTCGACAAAACTTTGCTTGAATAAGAAGGTTAGAAAAATGGAGGAATAGGGAGTCTGCCCTTTGGTGTGATAAGGAGAGGCACTTGGCTGTTGTAATGTTTTTGTTCCTTCTCTGTCCTGTGACTAAATGCATGGCATGGGGATCCTAGCACTTTACTGGGAGGAGGACTGTCACTTAATTTTCTTGGCATAGACTAGACAGTGACTTTTCTAAGACTGCTGTTCGATTAAGCTCACAGTGACTTTCTGTTACACAGCTGTCTGTACATCCCTAATGATGTGCTTCCCCCATTCCTCTGGGCACATGGACTAAATAACAACTTCGTGATATAGCTGGTCCTGGCTAAAGGATGGGATTGTGGCTTTGTAAAACAGTCCAGGTGTCCCATTTTTCTGCATCCATTGTCATTTTCCCTTTTCTTCTAGGTATCCTTTTGGTTATGTATACAAACGTTTAGACTGTAATAAGTAAGCTTTCTGAACCAGAAGACTGCTTTTTTCCCTCACTGCTAGCTGTGAAGATGCTTTGTTCAGTAGCTGGGACAGCAAAGATGCTTCTTGAGCTGAACACAATCTAAATGTAGTCGTCTGGGTTGACCATAAAATAGGCATGTCCTTAAATCAATACTTTTGTTTGTTTATTATTTTATTTTATCTGTTCAGATGGTTTGCTTTCATGGATGTGCAGCATGTGTGCACCTGGTGCTTGCTGACTTCAAAGAGGATATTGGAAGCCTTAAACTGCAGTTAGGATAGCTGTGAGCCACTATGTGGGTACACGGCATTGAATCTGGGTCCTCTATAAGAACAAGTACTCTTAACTGTGGAACCATCTCTCCAGGCTCCATTTTTATTGTATTTCTTTTGTTATTGTTGCAACAGGCTTTCATATACCCCAGAGTAGCATCAGACTTGTAAAACAGCTGAGGATGACCTTGAACTCTTGATCCATAGCAAGTGAAATCAATGCTTTTATGTACTCTCTTGAACTTCCCTGCTTTGGGCACTGGGTAAGGGATACAGGTCCTGAGGACACAGTAGGTAATGCACAGCTTCATTACATAAACATATTTAGAGACTTGGCTCTTACAAGGACAACTAGTAAAGCTTGTGACAGAATGGAAGTTTTCAGTTCTGGAATCTAGGTCTCTTGTAACAAAGGCAGCCACTAAGCTGTTTTTCTTGTATAAATGGGAGAGATGTCAAATCCTCACTGGCTTTTGACGAAGGACAGGATAACAAGGCATATAGACACAAGCAAATGGAAGAAGACGTAAACTGGATAGAAGTTATCCTGATAATTCAAGGGTAGAAAAGTGGGAGGAACAACTCACTAGACCCAGGAGAGGGGGATATTTGAAAGTCAGTGTTCAGTGACTTGAGTAATTCTGAGATAGTGACTAGGAAGATTGTAATGATATAAGACAAAGAGGTACACAATTAAGAAGACAATCATGGGCTAGAGAGATGGTACAGGTGTTAAGAATATGGGCTAATCTTGCCAAAGGACTCTAGTTCAATTTCCAGCACCATATAAGTGCTTTCTTAAAAATCAGTTTTAGGGTATCTTCTGGCTTCTGTGGGTACTTCATGTATTTAGTACACAGACATCCATGTAGGCCAAACACCCCCACATAGAAAATAATAAAACAAATAACTAAAATAAAAAAGAAGAGAATCCCATTTTTCCTGCAGGAAATAGACAAAGGGAGATGCCCATGCTGAGGAGTATGTCACTACAAGCTCACAGATGATAGTCTACTTGTAAAGCCTCCTAAAGGCTGTCAACCATTAATACTATGTTTGAGCAGGGAAGGAAGAGAAACCTTTTCTTTGATGTGGTTAGTAGCTTAAAGGAAGTGAAGTGCACACTCAAGGAATTAGCCCAGTGTTGAGGTAAAGAAGTGAGGGGGAGATAACTGTGATGTTGGATGTTGATGTTTAGTCCTATGACAAGACTAAACATCATGGGATTAAATGGACTGGGCCCATTGAAGAGCTTGGGGGTTATTGATTAGTTCACGGCCAGCAGAATAGAAAGTAAGAGACTGGCTTCTCTATCTTAGAAGATGTCATAAGTACTAAAACAGGCAGACAAAAATATGCCTAAGATTTCAGGCTGTGCTATTTCCAAATAGCAACGGATTCAGTGGACTGGTTTGCACAGACAGAGAGAAACAAGCCGAGAAAGAAATTAGGGAAACGACACCCTTCATAATAGACCCAAATAATATAAAATACCTCGGTGGGTGTGACTTTAACCAAGCAAGTAAAAGATCTGTACAATAAGAACTTCAAGACACTGAGGAAAGAAATTGAAGAAGACCTCAGAAGATGGAAAGATTTCCCATGCTCATGGATTGGCAGGATTAATATAGTAAAAATGGCCATTTTACCAAAAGCAATCTACAGATTCAATGCAATCCCCATCAAAATACCAATCCAATTCTTCAAAGAGTTAGACAGAACAATTTGCAAATTCATCTGGAATAACAAAAAACCCAGGATAGCTAAAGCTATCCTCAACAATAAAAGGACTTCAGGGGGAATCACTATCCCTGAACTCAAGCAGTATTACAGAGCAATAGTGATAAAAACTGCATGGTATTGGTACAGAGACAGACAGATAGACCAATGGAATAGAATTGAAGACCCAGAAATGAACCCACACACCTATGGTCACTTGATTTTTGACAAAGGAGCCAAAACCATCCAATGGAAAAAAGATAGCATTTTCAGCAAATGGTGCTGGTTCAACTGGAGGGCAACATGTAGAAGAATGCAGATCGATCCATGCTTATCACCCTGTACAAAGCTTAAGTCCAAGTGGATCAAGGACCTCCACATCAAACCAGACACACTCAAACTAATAGAAGAAAAACTAGGGAAACATCTGGAACACATGGGCACTGGAAAAAATTTCCTGAAAAAAACACCAATGGCTTATGCTCTAAGATCAAGAATCGACAAATGGGATCTCATAAAACTGCAAAGCTTCTGTAAGGCAAAGGACACTGTGGTTAGGACAAAACGGCAACCAACAGATTGGGAAAAGATCTTTACCAATCCCACAACAGATAGAGGCCTTATATCCAAAATATACAAAGAACTCAAGAAGTTAGACCGCAGGGAAACAAATAACCCTATTAAAAAATGGGGTTCAGAGCTAAACAAAGAATTCACAGCTGAGGAATGCCGAATGGCTGAGAAACACCTAAAGAAATGTTCAACATCTTTAGTCATAAGGGAAATGCAAATCAAAACAACCCTGAGATTTCACCTCACACCAGTGCGATTGGCTAAGATCAAAAACTCAGGTGACAGCAGATGCTGGCCAGGATGTGGAGAAAGAGGAACACTCCTCCATTGTTGGTGGGATTGCAGACTGGTAAAACCATTCTGGAAATCAGTCTGGAGGTTCCTCAGAAAATTGGACATTGAACTGCCTGAGGATCCAGCTATACCTCTCTTGGGCATATACCCAAAAGATGCCTCAACATATAAAAGAGACACGTGCTCCACTATGTTCATCGCAGCCTTATTTATAATAGCCAGAAAATGGAAAGAACCCAGATGCCCTTCAACAGAGGAATGGATACAGAAAATGTGGTACATCTACACAATGGAATATTACTCAGCTATCAAAAACAACGAGTTTATGAAATTTGTAGGCAAATGGTTGGAACTGGAAAATATCATCCTGAGTGAGCTAACCCAATCACAGAAAGACATACATGGTATGCACTCATTGATAAGTGGCTATTAGCCCAAATGCTTGAATTACCCTAGATCCCTAGAACAAACGAAACTCAAGACGGATGATCAAAATGTGAATGCTTCACTCCTTCTTTAAATGAGGAAAAAGAATACCCTTGGCAGGGAAGGGAGAGGCAAAGATTAAAACAGAGACTGAAGGAACACCCATTCAGAGCCTGCCCCACATGTGGCCCATACATATACAGCCATCCAATTAGACAAGATGGATGAAGCAAAGAAGTGCAGACCGACAGGAGCCGGATGTAGATCGCTCCTGAGAGACACAGCCAGAATACAGCAAATACAGAGGCGAATGCCAGCAGCAAACCACTGAACTGAGAATAGGTCCCCTATTGAAGGAATCAGAGAAAGAACTGGAAGAGCTTGAAGGGGCTCGAGACCCCAAAAGTACAACAATGCCAAGCAACCAGAGCTTCCAGGGACTAAGCCACTACCTAAAGACTATACATGGACTGACCCTGGACTCTGACCCCATAGGTAGCAATGAATATCCTAGTAAGAGCACCAGTGGAAGGGGAAGCCCTGGGTCCTGCTAAGACTGAACCCCCAGTGAACTAGTCTATGGGGGGAGGGCGGCAATGGGGGGAGGGTTGGGAGGGGAACACCCATAAGGAAGGGGAGGGGGGAGGGGGATGTTTGCCCGGAAACCGGGAAAGGGAATAACACTCGAAATGTATATAAGAAATACTCAAGTTAATAAAAAAAAAAAAAAACAAAACATGAACTCGTTTAGCAAGTTGTTAGTGAACACAGGTTAGTTGTAAAGGCTGAGAGGATGGAGGCCAGGTTTAAATCACACCATGAAACATCAGAGGAGAAAGCACCTGCCTTCTCTGGTGGGTACCACTGAGTATTGGAAGCCAGTTCTTGCAACTGTGTTTTACTCGTGGCTTTTTCATTAGTGTATTGCAAGCAAGAAAGGAGTATCTCTTTTCTCTCTCTCTCTCTCTCTCTCTCTCTCTCTCTCTCTCTCTCTCTCTCTCCCTCCCTCCCTCCCTCCCTCCCTCTCTCTCTCTCTCTCTCTCTCTCTCTCTCCCTCTCTCTCCCTCTCTTTCTCACTTTGAAAGTGTCTGAATCTGTTTCTGATATGGGAATAACAGCTGCCTGTGGCAAGAGATTTGGAGAAAGCAAGTGTATGATATGGTTAGCTATTATGGAAGGGGTATTTTCTCTCCCCGACCCATGTTAGGACTTGTTAAGTGAAAATTTCTTTAAACCCAGGAAACCCCAAGAGTGGTATACGTGTTCTATTCTTTTTCTATGTTGTAAGCCCACAGGACTCCTTGGCCTGTGAGCTCCTGCACACTGTTTTACTAGGGAGGGGTTAGTTTCCAAAGTCAGGAAGTCAACCCCTCTATTACAAAAGTCTGTCTCATGCCAGAAGCTACAGTTCCAGATCAGGTCTTAATATGATGATAGATCCTTAATGTTTTTCCTAGATAGACACTCTGCTCCTCCAGGTGAATGTCACTCAAGAGTCTTTCAAATAGTCCTTTTGAAATAATCCAACATAAAAGCAAAAGGTTTATTTCATCTCGGTGGAGCTCCAAAACTCATTCCTCTTCTTGAATTCGCACAGGTGTCCTTCCCTGCTGACCACAGGGCAATTTTCAGAGAGAGTCTTAGTTAAGTTGCACTCTTAAAAAGCCAAAGAAAGCTGCAATTTTGATGTGTCGAGAATTGAGAAGGGGTGGTTTTCGAGCTATTGGTGAGCTGGTGAGCAATACAGTTCCTACTTGGTTTGATTTTTCTTTGCTGCTTAGGATCAAACCTTAAGCCTTGCACATGCTTAGCATGTGCTCTATTAGTGAGTGACACCCCTGAAGAATGTTAGTCCTGAAATGTGGGGTGGTCTGTTTTCTACAGTAGACAGCACACAGTATTAAGGTAGGGCCATGCAGTGCCTACTGAAATAGAGTAAAGGCCACATTACTTAATCCTCCACCATCAGACTACAGTTGTTTACTGCCTAAGCCAGTAGCCTTTTACCCTCAGAAAGAGCAAGAAAGTTTTTAGGATTTTTTAGAAGTTATCATGAACATTTCAGCACAGAAAGCTAGAATGTCCCGAGACCCTCAGACTTTAAAGCCATCACCAGAGTCCTACTCTGTGACCCGGCTACTACCCTCTCTAGGCCTGGTCTGGGAGGCTCCTGGGAGGCCCTGATGATTTGAGTCATTTGAAATGTCTATCTGTGAGAAGTAGCCACATTGACATTTGGTCATGAGCTACATCTTCATGCCTTACCATGAATTATGGTGGGTAATTTTTTTCCATACTGCCAAGCTCCTTGATATTTAAGCTTTGTAATCCTCCCTATTTTATCCCTCTACTTTCATTTACCTCTAATCTACCATTCTTACTTATACTCTACGACTCGACTCCCTTACTGGTTCCCAATCTCTGCCCTTTGCTAAATTGTATCTCTAATCTCTTGGCTTCCACTTGTGTTACAAGTTAAGTCCACAAAACAAGAGAGTTGAAGCTAGTATCCACATATGAAAGAACATGTAACATTTGTGTTTTGGGGTCTAAGTTACTTTACTCAGTGTAAAAATGTCCAGTTTCTTCTATTCGTTCACTGGAAAATTTCATGATTTTGTTTTTCTTTACAGCTAAATAGTATTCTATTACTGGACTGTCTCAACCTGCCAGCTGCCCGAGTAGTAACATGGAGACTTTTTTTTTTCTTCTTCTTCTTCTTTTTTTTATTAACTTGAGTATTTCTTATATACATTTCAAGTGTTATTCCCTTTCCCGGTTTCCGGGCAAACATCCCCCTCCCCCCTCCCCTTCCTTATGGGTGTTCCCCTCCCAACCCTCCCCCCATTGCCGCCCTCCCCCCATAGTCTAGTTCACTGGGGGTTCAGTCTTAGCAGGACCCAGGGCTTCCCCTTCCACTGGTGCTCTTACTAGGATATTCATTGCTACCTATGGGGTCAGAGTCCAGGGTCAGTCCATGTATAGTCTTTAGGTAGTGGCTTAGTCCCTGGAAGCTCTGGTTGCTTGACATTGTTGTACTTTTGGGGTCTCGAGCCCCTTCAAGCTCTTCCAGTTCTTTCTCTGATTCCTTCAACGGGGGTCCTATTCTCAGTTCAGTGGTTTGCTGCTGGCATTCGCCTCTGTATTTGCTGTATTCTGGCTGTGTCTCTCAGGAGCGATCTACATCCGGCTCCTGTCGGTCTGCACTTCTTTGCTTCATCCATCTTGTCTAATTGGGTGGCTGTATATGTATGGGCCACATGTGGGGCAGGCTCTGAATGGGTGTTCCTTCAGTCTCTGTTTTAATCTTTGCCTCTCCCTTCCCTGCCAAGGGTATTCTTTTTCCTCATTTAAAGAAGGAGTGAAGCATTCACATTTTGATCATCCGTCCTGAGTTTCATTTGTTCTAGGGATCTAGGGTAATTCAAGCATTTGGGCTAATAGCCACTTATCAATGAGTGCATACCATGTATGTCTTTCTGTGATTGGGTTAGCTCACTCAGGATGATATTTTCCAGTTCCAACCATTTGCCTACGAATTTCATAAACTCGTTGTTTTTGATAGCTGAGTAATATTCCATTGTGTAGATGTACCACATTTTCTGTATCCATTCCTCTGTTGAAGGGCATCTGGGTTCTTTCCATTTTCTGGCTATTATAAATAAGGCTGCGATGAACATAGTGGAGCACGTGTCTCTTTTATATGTTGAGGCATCTTTTGGGTATATGCCCAAGAGAGGTATAGCTGGATCCTCAGGCAGTTCAATGGCCAATTTTCTGAGGAACCTCCAGACTGATTTCCAGAATGGTTTTACCAGTCTGCAATCCCACCAACAATGGAGGAGTGTTCCTCTTTCTCCACATCCTCGCCAGCATCTGCTGTCACCTGAGTTTTTGATCTTAGCCATTCTCACTGGTGTGAGGTGAAATCTCAGGGTTGTTTTGATTTGCATTTCCCTTATGACTAAAGATGTTGAACATTTCTTTAGGTGTTTCTCAGCCATTCGGCATTCCTCAGCTGTGAATTCTTTGTTTAGCTCTGAACCCCATTTTTTAATAGGGTTATTTGTTTCCCTGCGGTCTAACTTCTTGAGTTCTTTGTATATTTTGGATATAAGGCCTCTATCTGTTGTAGGATTGGTAAAGATCTTTTCCCAATCTGTTGGTTGCCGTTTTGTCCTAACCACAGTGTCCTTTGCCTTACAGAAGCTTTGCAGTTTTATGAGATCCCATTTGTCGATTCTTGATCTTAGAGCATAAGCCATTGGTGTTTTGTTCAGGAAATTTTTTCCAGTGCCCATGTGTTCCAGATGCTTCCCTAGTTTTTCTTCTATTAGTTTGAGTGTGTCTGGTTTGATGTGGAGGTCCTTGATCCACTTGGACTTAAGCTTTGTACAGGGTGATAAGCATGGATCGATCTGCATTCTTCTACATGTTGCCCTCCAGTTGAACCAGCACCATTTGCTGAAAATGCTATCTTTTTTCCATTGGATGGTTTTGGCTCCTTTGTCAAAAATCAAGTGACCATAGGTGTGTGGGTTCATTTCTGGGTCTTCAATTCTATTCCATTGGTCTATCTGTCTGTCTCTGTACCAATACCATGCAGTTTTTATCACTATTGCTCTGTAATACTGCTTGAGTTCAGGGATAGTGATTCCCCCTGAAGTCCTTTTATTGTTGAGGATAGCTTTAGCTATCCTGGGTTTTTTGTTATTCCAGATGAATTTGCAAATTGTTCTGTCTAACTCTTTGAAGAATTGGATTGGTATTTTGATGGGGATTGCATTGAATCTGTAGATTGCTTTTGGTAAAATGGCCATTTTTACTATATTAATCCTGCCAATCCATGAGCATGGGAGATCTTTCCATCTTCTGAGGTCTTCTTCAATTTCTTTCCTCAGTGTCTTGAAGTTCTTATTGTACAGATCTTTTACTTGCTTGGTTAAAGTCACACCAAGGTACTTTATATCATTTGGGTCTATTATGAAGGGTGTCGTTTCCCTAATTTCTTTCTCGGCTTGTAATCATGCAATCTTGGGATTAGCTTTGGCAGACTCTCACTGAGCTCATCTAGCTCTATTTTTCTATCTGCCTCATTACCTTTCCTCAGTAATGTTTCTTCCGCCTCCTCTGACTCTTTCCCAAAGTTCTTATCTCTGCCTAGAACTTTGGCCTATCCTTTTCTGCTTTGCTCTAGGCCATTCAACTCTATTAAATCAATAAGAAGGTGGTGGAGAAGATGGTTCCAAAAGACTGAGACATGTGATGCTTTATAAAAACATCAATACCAAAGCCTGTACTTTATTCTCTGCTGGTACAGAAGTCAACATTTGAAATAGTACAAAGATAACATTTACACAGTGCAAGGGGAAGATTATATCAATAGTACTGCATTGTAATATGTACCATGATTTCTTATCCATTCATCTGTTGATACACATCTAGGTTGATTCCATTCCATAGCTGTTAAGAATAGAGCAGTAAAAAAGATGAATAAGCAAATGTCTTTGTAGAAAGACAGCAAGACTTTTGGCTATATGCCAAAGAGTGGTATAGCACATGGTTATATTTCTATTTTTAATGTTTTCTTTTATTTTTATTGTCTGTACATGCTTGTGTGCCTGGTTATATGCATATGCATCTGCATCTGCGTGCAGGAGCCCTCTAACATCAGAAGAGGCCTTGGACCCATTGGAATTGGAGTTATAGATGGTTTTGAGCCACTATATAGTTGCTGGGAATCGAATTCAGATCTTCTGCAAGAGCTGTAAGGGCTGTTAAATAGAGTCATTTCTTCAGGTCCATCTTTTTGCAATGCTTTGACAAAGCTTTGCACTGATTTTCAAAGTGTGTACCTAATCTTTATCCATCTTCATGGCCCACAGACTGGCCTCAGAAGTATCACTTAAGTAGTTTTTTGTTGAACTTAGATCTCAAATGTTTGTACAAATACTTGAATTAGAAAAGATAAAGCATTTCCTCCAATTAACAGGATTCCAGAAAGTACAGTAGCAGAAGAAAATTTGGAGGATGACAGATTGCTCTACCTTGCTTTCTGTTGTTGTGCTAAACACCATGGCAAAAAGCAGCTCACAGAAGAAGGAGTTATTTGACTTATGCCTCCAGGTTCACAATTCATCACTGAGTGAAGTCAGACCAGGAGTTCAAGCAAGAACTGAATCAGAAACCATGGTAAAATGCTGCTTCCTGGTTTGCTGCTTCTGGTCTGCTCAGCTACCTCTTTTTACACAGTCTGGGCCAGCAGTTCTCAACATGTGTGTCATGACCCCTTTAGGATCATATGTCAGATATCCTACATGGCAGATATTTACATTATGGTTCATTACAGTAAAAAAAACATAGTTATGAAGTTACAACAAAATAATTTTATGGTTGGGGGTCACCACAATATGAGGAACTAAATCAAAGGATTACGGTATTAGTAAGGTTGAGAACTACTCGTCTAAGCCCAATTACCTAGTGATGGTAATAGCCAAGGTGGGATAGGCCCTCCTATGTCAATTAACAAGAAACTGCCTCAGAGAAATGCTCACAAGCCAGTCTGATGGAGGAAATTTCTCAGCTGAGAGTTCCTCTTTCCAGGTTGACAACCAAGATTAGTCATCACATAGATGGTGGAGATACCTAGCTTCTGGTTGACTTACTAAAGTTAGTTGGGCCTGGAGTTGTTCCATCCCCTTCCTAGAGCTTCATTCAGTAAGGCATAGAGGACCACCATCACTGCCTTTCCTGTACTTAAATCAAAGCAGAAATAGGGGTAAGAGCAACTTGTAACCTACCTACATTGTTGACCAGTACAATGTGCCATGGCTATTCTTCCTTTGTGTTTCAACCTGTAGACAAGTAAAACAAATAGCAGGGGGCCAAATTTTAAAAACCGGAGACATCTTAATAGAATATATTATTACAAACTACAGATCTATCAATGTGATAAGCTTTTCATAGGCACAAAATACGAATGTGTGGCTCAGGCATAACATCATCCAAAACAAGCAGAATTTGATTGACCCCGCCATCGTCATTTATCTTTACCTCTGGGAACAAAGTAGGTCTTTAGACGACCCCAGGTCACAGAGCAATTCTGCATGCATATGCACAAAGCAGAGAAAGTTCAGTGGGGATGGATTAAGGCTTTGAAACATAAAAGCCTGCCCCCTTGACATACCTCTTTTTTAAAAATATAATTTAAATTTTAAAAATTTATTTAATGTTTTTATACTCTAAATTTTATTCCCCTCCCAGTCCACTCTCTGAGTATTCCCTATCTCATACTTCCTCCTTGCCCCCCATGTCTCCATGAGGATGTCCCCACCCCCACACTCACCCCACCAGACCTCTAAACTCCCTTGGGCCTCTAGTCTTTTGAGGGCTAGGCGCATCTTCTCTGACTGAATCCAGACCCCGCAGTTCTCTGCTCTATATGTATCAGGGGCCTCATCTCAGCTGGTGTATGCCGCCTGGTTGGTGGTCCAGTGTCTGAGAGATCTTGGGGGTCCAGGTTTGTTGAGACTGCTGGTACTCTTACTGGGTCACCCTCCTCCTCAGCTTCTTCCACCTTTTTCCTTATTCAACCACAGGGTCAGCAGCTTCTGTCCATTGGTTGGGTGCAAGTATCTGCATTTGACTCAGCTGCTTGTTGGTTCTTTTGGAGGGCAGTCATATTAGGTCCCTTTTTGTGAGTGCTCCATAGCCTCAGTAATAGTGTCAGGCGTTATGACCTCCCCTTGAGCTGGATCCCACTTTGGACCTGTTGCTGGATCTCCTTTTCCTCAGGCTCTTCTCCGTTTCCATCCCTGCAGTTCTTTCAGACAGGAACAATTATGGGTCAGAGTTTTGACTGTGAAATGGCAACCCCATCCTTCACTTGATGCCCTGTCTTTCTGCTGGAGGTAGGCTCTACAAGTTCCCTCTCCTCACTGTAGGGCATTTCATCTAGGGTCCCTTCCCTTTGAGTCCTGAGAGTCTCTCCCCTCCCAGGTCTCTGGTACATTCTAGAGGGTCCCCTCAACCTCCTACCTCTTGAGGTTGCCTGTTTCCACTCTTTCTGCTGGCCCTCAGGCCTTCAGTCCTTTTTCTCCATCCAATACAATATCATGTTCCCCTCTTCCCCCCTACTCTGTTCCCTTTCCCACCCAAGATCCTCCCTCCCTCCTCCCTTGTCATTGCTTTCTTCTACCTCCCAAGAGGGATTGAGACTTGGGCCCTTCAGCTTGTTGACCTTTTTGAGTTCTATGACCTCTGTCTTGTGTATTCTGTATTTTTTTGGCTAATATCCACTTATTAGTGAGTACATACCATACATGTCCTTTTGTGTCTGAGTTACCTCTCTCAGGATGATAATTTTTCTAGTTCTATCCACTTGCCTGAAAAACTCAGGATGCCCTCATTCTTGATAGCTGAGTAATGAACCACATTTTCTGTATCCAGTCTTCTGTTGTGGGATATCTGGGTTGTGTCCAGCTTCTGGCTATCACAAACAAGGCCTCTATATAGTGGAACACATTCCCTTGTGACCTGTTGGGGCATCTTTTGGGTATATTCCCAAGAGTGGTATTGCTGGGTCTTCAGGTAGATCTATTTCCAATTTTCCAAGGAACTTCCAGATGGATTTCCAGAGTAGTTGTATCAGTTTGCAATCCTATCAGCAATGGAAGAGTGTTTCTCTTTCTCCACATCATTGCCAACATGTGCTGTTGCCTGAGGTTTTGATCTTAGCCATTTTGATTAGTGTAAGGTGTAATCTCAGGGTCATTTTGATTAGCATTTCTCTGCTCACTAAGGACGTTGAACATTTTTTTTTTTTGTTCTTTTTTTTTCGGAGCTGGGGACTGAACCCAGGGCCTTGTGCTTTCTAGGCAAGCGCTCTACCACTGAGCTAAATCCCCAACCCCTGAACATTTCTTTAAGCCTTTCTCAGCCATTCAAGATTCCTGTATTGTGAATTCTGTTTTGTTCTATGCCTTGTTTTAATTGGTTGTTTGGATTTTGGTGGTTAGCTCCCTGAGTTCTTTTTATATTCTGGATATTAGCGCTCTATTGAATGTGAGGTTAGTGAAGATTGTTTTTCCAATCTATAGGTTGCCAATTTGTCTTATTGACTATGTCCGTTGCCTTACAGAAGCCTCCCAGTTTCATGAAGTCCCATTCATCAATTTTTGATCTTAGAGTGTGAGCCATTGGTGTTCGGTTCTGGAATTTTCTCCCTGTACCAATAAGTTCAAGGCTCTTTCCCACTTTCTCTTCTATTAGATTCAGTGTATCTGGTTTATGTTGAAGTCCTTGATCCACTTGCACTTGAGCTTTGTGCCAGGTGATATATATGGGTCTATTTTCATTTTTCTACATACAAACTACCAGTTAGACCAGCACTATCTATTGAAAATTCTTTCTTTTTTCCATTGTATATTTTTGCCTTCTTTATCAAAGATAAAGTGTGCATAAGTGTGTAGTTTTATTTCTGTGTCTTCAATTCTATTCCATTGATCAACGTGTCTCTCTGTACCAACGCCATGCAGTTTGTCACTATTGCTGTATAGTGTAGCTTGAGGTCAGGGATGGTGATTCCACCAGCAGTTTTTTTTTTTTTTAATTAAGAATTGCTTTCAGTGTTCTGTTTTTTTTTTTTTTTGCCTTTCCAGGTGAATTTGAGTATTGCTTTTTCCATATCTTTGAAGAATCTCATTGGGATTTTAATGGGGATTGCATTGAATCTGCAGATTGCCTTTGGTAGGATGGCCGTTTTTACTATGTTAATTATGCCAATCTATGAGCATGGGAGATCTCTCCATTTTCTGAGATCTTCTTCAATTTCTTTTTTGAGAGATTTGAAGTTATTGCTATATAAACCTTTCATTTGTTTGGTAAGAGTTGTCCCAAGATATTTTATACTATGCAAGGCTATTGCGAAGAGAGGTTTTCCTCATTTCTTTCTCAGCCTGTTTATCATTTATATATAGGAAGGCTACTGATTTATTTGGGTTAATTTTATATCTGGCCACTTTGCTGAAGTTGCTTATCAGCTGGAGAAGTTCTCTGGTAGAATTTTTGGGTTCACTTATGTATACTATCATATCATCTGCAAATAGTGAGATCTTTAATTCTTTTTTTGCCAATTTGTATCCCGTGATCTCTCTTTGCTGTCTTATTGTTTTAGATAGCACTTTAAGTACTATATTGAATAGATATGGGGAGAGTGGCTATCCTTGTCTTGACCCTGATTTTTAGTGGAATTTCTTCAAGTATCTCTCCATTTAATTTGATACTGGTTGTTGGTTTGCTGTATATGCTTTTATTATGTTTAGATATAGGCCTTGAATTCCTGATCTGTCCAATACTTTTAACATGAAGGGGTGTTGTATTTTGTCAAATGATTTTTCTGCATCTAAGGAGATGATCATACTTCTTCTAACAAGACCACAGCTCCTAAGTCTTCCCAAATAGCAGCACTTACAAGGGACCAAATGTTCAATTGCTCAAGATTATGAGCAATCTCATTCAAACCACCACAGATAGTATGTTAGATTAGTATATGAAATAAATTCATTTTAAAGAGGTTCACAGAAGGAGTACATTTTCTTCTAGTTATAATAGTTATCTTATTACATGATCCCAGTGAACTATTTGGGGATGTGGCAGAGATGGTTCAATCAGTAGGGAAATGAGGTGCAGTGGTAGTGTGGCTTACCCCAGTGTATGGTTTTAAACTTAGTGTCTAAGAAAATATGGTGTATAGTTAAAAGTCAAAGTTACCCTAGAAAATCTGCCAAGTCATCACTATGAAAGCCATAAACTTTCTCAGTGAGTCTAACAATCCTCCTTTCCTTTTGGTCTTGGAGTCATTTGTTTTATTATAAGTTGAGCACCAAATTAAATAGCCCCACAGTAAAAGTGCAATGTGATCTATTTAACACTGTGAACATTGCACCATAGGCACAGTGCTTATGGGATGGAAGTCCCACAGTTATCCAGAGCTTCTGGTTTCAGGTGGCCAGATTGAGAAGAGTTGAATGACTGATGCTCAGGAAACATAAGATTTTTGGGTCTCCTACTTCTGGTCTCTTATTAATCTTCCCATCCTCCCCCAAAACATATATAAAGCTAAGTGGAATGGTCGACAAGAACTCTATAATAATTTTCTTTTAATTTCTTCCTCTCCCTCACCTTCTCCCTCTTTTTTTCCATCCTTCTTCCTCTAACTCTCTCTTTTTGTATATTTGTGTGTGTGTGTGTGTGTGTGTGTGTGTGTGTGTGTGTGTGTGTGAATGTGGGCACATGTATGCCATGGCATTCAAGGTCAGAGGAAAACTTTGGATGTTGGTTCTTGCTTTCCATCTTGTTTCAGACCGGGTTTCTCTGTTGTTTTCTCACACTGCATATGTCATGACAGCTGATGAGCATGCAGAAGTTCTCTTAGCTCTGTCTCTTGCCTCCTGGTAGGATTACTGAGATTACAGATGTGCATACCACTGCAACTTGTTTTCCATATATTCTAGGGATTTGAGTTCAGGTCCTCATGTTTGTGAACGAAATGCTTTATCCAGTGAACCATCTATACAGCTTGGTGTTCTAAGTTGTTTTATGTTATGCATGCAATATTACATTATTTATATCAATCTATTTGTAAAATAACATACATGCCTATAAATGTTACATACATTTCATGTGTAACTATATGCACAACCACATATTTTATATATAGTCTTCTCTATAATTTTGATATTATAACTTGAAAAATTGACAATAGGGATATAAATGAATACTAACTATATCTCTGTATAAGACTTTTTCCAGCCATGAAATTTTATTTCTATATAGTATATCTGTAGAGACACAGCTTAAAAAATTGTTTGACAAACAATGGTCTAATTTGAGAATTAGATTGGGCCAATTATTTGTACTTGTTAATACAGTTTTATTGGGACTCATCCTAATTTGTTTATATACTGTGGGTATCGGTCAGCTACGGTGGCAAGGTCGAGTATTTGACATTAGTAATGGAGGATCCCTGATGGCTACAATATTTACTATCTAAGCTGCTAATGGAACTGGTTTATATATTGTTGATTTATCCCTCCTCCAAGTTCCAAGTTCCCTCTTTGTTAAAAAAAGATAATTTAAGTAATCAGTTTCCACATAACATAGTTCCTTTGAGTCAGAAATTTTCTAAATGAACTGGAGAAGCAGCCTCTCTGTTTAGGGACTTTGGCCCAGAAAAGACAGCTGCTTGTTCTAAAGGCTCATTAAACTGAGCAAAGAACTCTAAAATAATCTATTGAGCCCCACTTATCACTCTATCAAGTCCTCCTTAAAGTCAACTCCTATCTATTAAATTAGAAATTCTACAAATGATTATAGATTAAGAGAAAGATTTATCTCAACTCATGTTTCAATAGCAGTCTTTCTTTGCCTGTTTACTAGGACAAAATTTAGCTCCATACTCAGACTTCAGATAAGGCTCAAAGAAATATATATTCAAAGGAATATCTGGTTAGGAGCTATACCTATGTGTGGTCATATTGATATGGAACTTTATGATTAAGGTTCATTTAAAAAATGCTTCATGAAAAAAATGTTCTAAAGAACAGTTATGTCCCAGCCAACCTCAATTTTCCTGAACACAGCTGAGTGATAGAGAGATGCTTATCTTGAAGTGGAAAAATGCCATTATTTGATACCTGCTGAGACATCATATTTAGAAGCCTTAATGGTTAGTTGGCTAACTTAACATCAAGGAAGGGGAAATTATTGCTTATTTCAGAGCGGTTTCCACTCTGATGTGGTCCTCATTGATGTGATGGTCTGTTGGCTTCAGAGCACAGAAAACAAAAGTTAGTGTTTGTTCTTTCCTGTCTACATCCTGCATCACAGCTGAAGTATAGAATCATGTGGTTCCAAGCAGCAAGTTACTCACTGATGTAGATGCAGTTTACTTTATAAAATAATTCGAATGTAGGCTCATAGCACAGCTTTTGCCATTCTGAGGAGGCAAGGAAAAAAATCTGTAAATTTTGTCAACGAAATGTTTTATTATTGTCTCTATTGTTGGTATTATTATCTCTGCACTGGGATCAAGCAGCTGCTAGCCAAGTTAAGAATCTTCTGTTTACATCTAAGATTCCTTGCCTATAAACCAGAAGATTAAGAAGATGGGTCTTGACTTCTTATGATTCAAGATTTTTGGTACCTTAGCTATCAGCTTTTGTCGACTGTTTTTCTCTAGGTTAGCAGTGTCCATGTTCAGGTTGGAAAATACTTTAGTGTTGTCTGTAGTCTGTAGAGCTCTTCTAATTGTCTTTTTCTCCTCCCCTGTATCTGTTGGAGGCTCTATCACCCCCCTCTCTTTTTGGATGGTTACTCTTCACCTCCTTTTCTATCCTCACCGTCTCTGTAGAGTCTGAAGCCCTCCCTGTTCTGCTGATTCTTTCATTGTCAACGATTTCCTCCCTCATTTTTCCTTCATGCTTGGTTCCCCTCACCTCTTGCTTCTATTCTTCTCCCCCCATGTTGGTTTCAAAAGCTTCCCAGGGCACCCAGGTGATTCCATTTTCTCTCAGCAGTATTGAGATCCTAGAGTGAAAATGGTTCATGGTTTTAGGCAGAAGCTAAAGTGTTTTAAGTGATTTGTGAAGGTCAGGTATCTGTCTGCAAAAATAAATGGGGCTTCAGCTTGAGAACAAATTCACACTACAGGAAATCCTGTGGATTCCCCTTCCAGTTAGCCATACATAGCAGAACCAAAGGTCACACACTTTCCTAAGAAAGGAATATGGGGGACCAGAATAGGAGAGTTTCTTTGTAATGTGTCAAAAGCAGATAGGAGAAAGAAGGAGCAGGGCTGGATAATCTTTTATGAAAATTATCTTAAAATACTTTCCCTGTCAAGTCATGCTTGTACTCTATCCCTACTTTACATGGAGAAACTAAAAATCATTTATCATGGAGCCTAAATGTGCCATCAAGTTTTGAGGCAGGCATGGAGAAGTCATAGAAGGTTTATAGGAAGATTAACCAGGAACTTCATTCCCAACAATACTATTCCTTGGTTGTAAATCAGGAAATCCATTGGATTATAGAGGACCTTGTTTTTACCACTGTTAGGTATCCCAGAAAGGAATGTCTATTTGGACAGCCTGTCTTCCATCATAATCTTTCTCTCCTTCTGCAATCAATCCCAGGAAAGCCTGCAGAGCTGCATTATTAAAACCCCTATGGCTACAGTAATTTCCTCATTGCCAAGTTCTTTACCCCACCCATATAAAGGGTAATAGCCATTTCCCCACCTAGAAGACACCTCAAACTCCCTTGGGAAAGAGGGCTGGCCCTTGCTTGTGTGCTAATAAACACAGTCCCATCAGTTAAAGATCAGACTTTGGTCTTTCTGTCTTCTTTCTCTTTACGAAGCCTCAGCAATCTAATAATGTAGCAGCCATTACAAGTCAAAAAGTTTTTCAGAGATTCAGAGAGATAAAGGCCACCCAAAAAGTTTATACACACACACACACACACACACACACACACACACACACACACACACACACACACACGATATTGTAATGGCTTATAGCTGAAGGGTGTTTATTTAGGAGAGGAAATTTGTTCTGTCTAGAACCAGAGTGATTAGATATGGGTTGTGAAAGAATTTGCAGCATATAAAGAAAGAACTTCATATGTGAATATTTCCTCCCCCAAGTCAATCTAGAGGAAAGGCAGCTTCATGGGATTTATTCCTTCATGAAGATAATGCTTCTTAAGTAGTCATCAACAGCTAAGCATGTGTCTAGAGTCTGTGACCTAGCAATGAGTAGCAGCACCTTGATGAGCCAGGTCTCACATTCATGACTGTAATAGGTGGCCTTTGTGGCCTCTCTTTCCTTAAGGATAATTCTGTTTATTAGGCTTTTAGAGATGCAAGTTTTAATTAGCTAAAAATAAATGAAGCTCTCATGAATGATTTATCTGTATTTCAACAATTATAATGCCATGTAATGGAAGTTATATTGAGTACAATGGCTGGATTTATGTGTGTTGACTTTACATGCTAGAGGATTATCATTTTGTACCTTCTTTACCAATCTTAGTAAACAAATAGGCGTTGTGCTCTGATGTGACTTATGTGGAAGTTGACATTTACTTGTCCTTAGTTCTCAAAGTCTAGTACTGAAGGGTACTTGTTTTTTGGTCTGCGTGTACATATGCTTACCTGTGTGTGCGTATGTGAAGATCAGAGGTCAGTATCTCTGTCAAGGCCCATCTTCTTTAAGACAGGGTTGTCAGTGCATTTGGAGTTTGCTGCTTCAGTTACACTGGCTTCCCAGTGAACCTGTGAGATTTGTCTGTTCTCCTTTCCCCTATTAGTACTGGGGGTACATGTATGTACACTGTACCCACCTTTTATGTAGCTTCCCAGGGATTTGAACTCAGGTCTTCCCCATTGAGCCATCTCCCCAGCCCTGAAATCCACTTGAATTACGGGTGATAAAGCCTGTAGAGGAATCTGAAAGGAAGGGAAACTTATTTCTAACCCTTCCTCTCATTTCCTTTCCTATTTGCAGATCCAGAATCTCACACTTGTTTTAATTGGCTCAAAACTCCTTTACTTTACTTCTTCTACCCTCCTAAAGCATCTCAAGTTCTTAAATATCTATTTCTATAACCTCATATCTCCCACATAAATGCCCTTTTCTTCAGATCCACTTTCCAAGTTGCCAATATGCAAGATGATTCATAGGAAAGAAGGAGGCGACACTCATGGAGTGGTGTTTGTCAGTGTTTGCTGTGTGTATGAATCCCAGCAGCTCTTGTTTGGAGGCTGATGATAATAAATACGTGTCAGTCTTGGGGTGAGGTTTTAGCAAGCTGTTGGTTATATCTGATAATGTTTAGTAGTGCACAAATGGAGCAGTAAGAGGTTGCTTTTTGAAGAAATTAAAACCACCCCTTTAAATGTATATCTTAGGAAACGTGACTATTTCCCTTAGCCTCATTTCTCTAATGTATAAATGAAGGAGGGAATCTACGTTAAATGCCTTCAAATCTAATATTTAACTAGTCTAATATACACAAAGAATGATGGAAAGGAAGGCTTGGGAATACCATTTGCCCATATTTTCTGTAAGACTAATAGAAAAATGTAAGATATTAAATAATTATTCTTATCAAGGTTTCTTGGACTATCAATGGTACACTCCCTGTTTACATGTAATTTGCTTCTGTTTTTGCTGGAAAATTTCCCATCTGACCCACTCATTGTATTCCTGAATGAAAAAAAGAAACTTATTTCCTGTGTACTTGACAGTCTTGTAGACAGGGTCACCTGGGACAAGCTATTGCTGTGAATCTGACTCATTTGTTCCTGGTCCATTGTGGGAGCAGATTTTAGTCAACTTTTTTGCTCTGGTCTGCTCTTGAGTTTTCACTTAGTATCTCTCCAAATTTAGCGGGCATTTTCTGTTTTAATGACTATCTAAGTGTGTAAATATAGATGGCGTTTGGTCAGCACTTTCCCCCGCATATATTCCACAGAAAATTTGTCTGCAACAAACTCCCAAGGCAAACATGATCCCACTCTACCAACCTTCCACTAGCAGCTATCTAGGTTCTGAAACATGATCTCTTTTAGGGAGACACTTATCTCCAGAGTCACCAACTTGTTGAGAGCAGGTTTTGTCCTATAGGTGACCATGTCATACTCTTTCTGTATGCACAATGTGTTCTGTGAAGTAGGATAACTATAAGAAAGAAGGTGTGGAGGGGAACGGCTAGGGGGGTGGGGAGGATCTGAGATGACGGTGGAGAAACTGAGATCAGAGTACATTGTGTGAAAAGTTATTTTTAATTAAAAAGAAAAAAAATAAAGGACAAAGAGTTCTCTTGCAACCACTTTCCCAGGAAGCTTTGTGGGAGGAGTTAGCAGTATCTCAGGGTTAGAGAAGGAGCCATGTCCATTTCCAGAGAGTTGCAATGTTTTGCTGCTTGTTAAAATTTGGAAAGGCTTTTTGTTCTTTAATGTATAGCAAATAATTTTTGCAGCAGTAACTATCAATAGTAGTTGAGGATTTTAATAAAAACTATCAGCCTCTTCTTTGATACTTCGTTGGCTTTCTGGGATTGAGCTTTTGGAATATGTGCAAAGCACCCCTAAAAGTCATTTAGATGCGTTCAAAAGACCCAGGGTCTTAATTTTGTGCTAGAGAAGCACAGTTATAAGTGTTCCCTGTAGACTAGACCAGGCTTGCTCTTTAAGATAACTTGGCTTGAGATTTTTCTGCTCACTCAAACAACTGCAAAGGATGTTGATAGTGTCGGAGAGCTGTACATGGGTCCTGAGACTACATCACGTGATCATTTGCTGTCAACCTCCAAAGCTAACACTTAAATGATGCTGATGAACAAGCCATATGAGTCTCAGCCTGCTTTTCCTGTATTTATCAGTGGGTTTCATTTCTGATCATGTGTTCTATTGGGCAGTGACAGGGCCGTAATTCAGAATGAATTTGTGGAGGAATTCTTGTAAATATCTCAAAGGGTTGTAGGTGAGACAGATTTTAGCTTCTCTCTTTTGGTCACTTCCATAAACCCTTTATTTATATTACACATTCTTCATTCCAACATATACATCACTTACTGATGGGTGCTTTCAGATGAGTGGGATATGAGATAAAAGGCCAATGCAGTACTCACACAGGTACATTTCTTTTTTGTTTTGTTTTGTTTTTTTTGTTTGTTTTTTTGAGCTGGGGACCGAACCCAGGGCTTTGCGCTTCCTAGGTAAGCGCTCTACCACTGAGCTAAATCCCCAGCCCCGGTACATTTCTTTTAAACCAGGACACACCACTCTGTAAAATGATGTGGCAGAAAAATACAGTGAACCAACATGACAATATGTTTGTGAACTTGACCTATTCTAAAAGTCTCTGAATACTAACCTCATTGTATATGTGTCACACCTGAGAGTGACTCCTTCTAAAGGGTAGCAAAGAAATGCATTAAAGCAGTTTCTTATTTGCTTATAAGGTAACAGTCCAAGAAATGAAGGCTTCTCCTATTTTCTTGGCATTAGTTATTTCCCTGTTTCCTATTCCTATTATATTTCTTCAACCTTAACTTTTATAGGTTACCAAAAGCTCAGTTCCCACAGCCCATTGTTTCTTCTAGGAATCAAAATATTAATGTGCAGGCATGTGTCTGAGTGTACATGTATGAATGTGGGGCTGTGCACTTATATGTAAATATGGCATGTCTTTATGTGATATAAACACTGTGTTAAATGTGAGTGTGCATATGTGTACGTGTGTGTACATGTGAATGTTATGTACTTATGTGGTATAAGCATCTGTGAGTGGATGTGTGATATGTCTGAGTTTGTGATTACATGTGAATTTGGTGTTTGTGTGTGTGTACGTGTGTGTGTGTGTGGTATAAGCACTTGTATGTATGTATATGTGCATGCTTGTGCACACACAAAAACAAGAGGAGGATGTCAGGTGCCTTTGCTCTATCTTTCTCTGCATTCTTCTGGGACAGGGTCTTTTGAGACAGCCTAGAGCTAGGCTGGAAACCAGAAAATTCCAGCAGTGCTCTCTTTGCATACTTTACAACACTGAGATTATAGGCATGAACATGCAACCATACCTGCGGTTTTCCATGGGTGCTGGGGATTTGAATGAAGGTTCTCTTGCAACTCTCTTACCATTGGGTAATTTTCATTGGGTAATAGCAACTCTATTACCCAATGAACCACCTCCAGATCTCAAACAGATTTTTTTCATTTATGACTGGAGATTTTCATCTCCTAATGATGTTCCTATTCATTGAGAAGAACCAATATTGTTCTCTGCTGAAATAACAAATAGTAAATAGTATATTAATCTTTTGAGATTTGTTGGAGAGATATATCAAACACAAAGTATTGTCACATTATTTCAGGGGAGAAATGAAGGCAAACATTAGACTAAGTCAAACAAGTGTGTAAATGATTGTATGTTAGTATAGGGATGGAAAATAAGTACAAACTATAGGATAAAGTAATATATTTAATTTTTAAGTCAGTAGGAAAGAAAACAAATGGCAGATAATTCCGTAGAATGCAGAATTTTATTTTGGAATTTTTATTACATTATTTTATTTACATTCCAGAACTTGCCCTCTTCCTGGTCCCCCTTCCCTGAACTCTCACCCCATCCTCCCTACCCCCCACCTCTGAGAGAGTGCTCCCCTGCCTGTTGACACACCCCACCTTACTCCCACCAGCATTCCTTTTCCCTGGGGCATCAAGTTTCCATAGGATTAATCTCATCTTCTCTCACTGAAGCCAGACAAAGCAGACCTCTGCTACATGTGTGCTTGAGGCCATGGGCCAGCTAATATATGCGCCTTGGTTTTTGTCTTAATCTCTGGGAGTTTGAGGGGTCCAGGTTAGTTGATCCTGTTGTTCTTCCTGTGGGGTTGCTCAGCTCCTTCTGTCCTTCCCCTAATTCGTCCATATGGGTCCCCAACTTTAACCCATGTTTGGCAGTATATATCTGTATTTGTCTCGGTCAGTTTCTCATAGACCCTGTCAGAGGATGGCCATGCCAGGCACCTTTCTGCAAGCACAATATGGTGTCAGCAATAGTGTCAGGGTTTGATGTTGATGTATGGGATGGATCCCAAATTGGGCCAGCCCCTGGGTGGCCCTTTCAGTCTCTGCTCCATTTTTGTCCCTGCATTTCCTTTAGACAGGAACAATTCTGGGTTAAAAAATTAGAAGATGGGTGGGTAGCCCCCTTCCTCATCTATTGGAGGTTGTCTCTTCAGGCTCTATCTCCTCCCTGTTGGACAGTTTAGCTAATGTCATCCCCACTGAGTCCTGGTAGTCTCTCACATCTCAGGTCTCTGGAACTTTCTAGAAGTTCTTCCACGCCCCACACCCCACTGCTTTCAGTTCATTCTCCTGGCCCTCTGGGCTTCTCTCATGTTTTCTCTCATATCTGATTCTGTCATCGTCACCCCTCTCCTCTCCTGTCCAGGCTCCTCCCTCCCTCTGCCTCCTATGATTATTTTGTTCCCCCTTCTAAGTGGGCGTTTGTTCTTGTTAAGCACCTATAGTCTGTGAGTTGTATCATGGGTATTCTGAACTTTTTGGGTAATAATTCACTTATCAGTGAGTCACATACTGTGCACATCCTTTTGGTTTAGATTACTTCACTCAGGATGATATTTTCTATTTGCATGAAAAATTCATAATGTCCTTGTTTTTAATCGCTGAATAGTAATCCATTTAAATGAACCACATTTTTTGTACCCATTCTTCTGCACTGAGGGACATCTAAGTTGTTTCCAGCTTCTGGCTATTACAAATAAGGCTGCTATGAACATAGTGGAGCACGTATGTTGGAGCATCTTTTTGACCAAGAGTGGTATAGCTGGGGCTTTAGGTCAAACTCTTCCCAGTTTTCTGAGGAAACACCATATTGATTTTCAGAGTGGTTGTACCAGTTTGCTCTCCCACTAGCAATGGAGGGATGTTCCTCTTCTCCATATCCTTGCTAGTATGTGCTATCCCTTGAGTTTCTGATTTTAGCCATTCTGATTGGTATAAGGTGGAATCTCAGGGTCGATTTCAATTTGTGTTTCCTTGATGGCTAAGAGTGTTGAACATTTCTGTAAGTGCTTCTCAGCCATTTGAGATTCCTCAGTTGAGAATTCTCTGTTTGGCTCTGTACTCCATTTTTAAATTGGTTTTTTTTTTTTTGGAGTTCAACTTCTTGAGTTCTTACATATTTTGGATATTAGCCCTCTGTCAGGGGGCTAAGTTGGGTTAGTGAAGACCTTTTCTTGATTGGTAGGTTGTCATTTTGTCCTATCAACAGTGTCCTTTGTCTTACAGAAGCTTTTCAATTTTATGATGTCCCATGTGACAATTGTTGATCTTATAGTCTGAGCCATTAGTATTTTGTTCAGGAAGTTGTCTTCTGTAGCAATGAGCTGAAGGCTAGTCCCTTTCTCTTCTATTAGAATCAGTGTATCTGGTTTTATATTGAGGTCCTTTATCCACTTGGACCTGAACTCTGTACAAGGTGATAAATACGGATCAATTTCCATCTTTCTACATGCAGACTGCCAATTAGACCAGCATCATTTGTTGGGGATGCATTCTTTTTTCCATTGTATAGTCTTCACTTCATTGTCAAAGATCAAATGTCCATAGATGTGTGGGTTTACTTCTGGGTCTTTGATTATATTCCACTGATCGACCTGTTTGTTTCTGTATCATTACCATGTGCTTTATTTTATTTTTAATTTTATTTTCTTGGATATTTTATATATTTACATTTCAAATGTTATCCCCTTTCCCCCATCTTCCATACCCTCTCCCACCTTCCCATGCTTCTATGAGAATGCTCCCACTCCCACCCACCTACTCCCACTTCAACACCCTGGCATTTCCCTACATCGGGGAAATGAGCCTTCACAGGACCAAGGAATTTTCCTCCTACTGATGCTAGACAATGCCATCCTCTGCTACATATACTGGCTGGAGTCATGGGTCCCTCCATGTGTACTCATTGGTTGGTGGTTTAGTCCATAGGAACTCTGGTGGGGTCTGTTTGGTTGATATTTTTGTTCTTCCTATGGGGTTGCAAACCCCTTCAGTTCCTTCAGTTGTTTCTCTAACTCCTCCATTGGAGTCCTCTGGTTTGGTTGAATGGTTAGCTACAAGTATCCTCATCTGTATCACTAGGGCTCTGATAGAGCCTCTCAGGAGACACCCATGTTTGGCTCCTGTCAGCAAGGACTTCTTGGCATTCGCAATAGTGACTGGGTTTGGTGGCTGCATATGGGATGGATCCCCAAGTGGGGCAGTCTCTGGATGACCTTTTCTTCAGTGCCTGCTCCATTCTTTGTCCTTGTATTTCCTGCCGTGAGTAGTGAGTATTTTGTTTTCCCCTCTAAGAAGGAATGAAGTATCCAAGTTTTGGTCTTTCTTCTTCTTGGGCTTCATATGATCCATGAATTTTTTCTTAGATATTCCAGGGTTTGGGGCTAATATCCACTTATTAGTGAGTGCATACCATGTATGTTCTTTTGCAACTGGTTTCCTCACTCAGGATATTTTCTAGTTTGATCCATTTGCCTAGGAATTTCATGTAGTTATTGTTTTTAATACCTGAGTACTACTGCATTGTGTCAATGTACCACATTTTGTGTATCCATTCCTCTGCTGAATGACAATGTCCCTACAAAGAAAGAGAATTTCAGACCAATTTCCCTCATGAATATCAAAAAAATAATAAAATTCTCTCAAACTGAATTCAAGAACATATCAAAATGATCATTCATCATGATCAAGTAGGCATCATTGCAGGGATGCAAGGATAGTTCAATATGTGGAAATCCATCAACATAATCCACTATATAAACAAACTCAAGGAAAAAACCCACATGATCATTTCATTAGATCCTGAGAAAGCATTTGACAAAATTCAACACCCCTTCATGATAAAAGTCTTGGAAAGATCAGGAATTCAGAGCCCATACCTAAACATAGTAAAAGCAATATACAGCAAATCAGTAGCCAACATCAAACTAAATGGAGAGAAACTTGAAGCAGTCCCACTAAAATCAGGGACTAGACAAGGCTGCCCACTCTCTCCCTACCTATTCCATATAGTACTTGAAGACCTAGCCAAATCAATTTGACAACAAAGAGGTCAAAGAGATACAAAATGGAAAGGAAGAAGTCAAAATATCACTATTTGTAGATGATAAGATAGTATACTTAAGTGACCCCAAAAATTCCACCAGAGAACTCCTAAGCCTGATAAAGAACTTCAGCAAAGTGGCTGGATATAAATTAACTCAAACAAATCAGTAGCCTTCCTCTACTCTAAGGATAAACAGACTGAGAAAGAAATTAGGGAAATGACACCCTTCATAATACCCATAAATCATATAAAATACCTTGGTGTGACTCTTAACGAGGCAAGTGAAAGACGTGTATAACAAGAACTTCAAGTCTCTGAAGAAAGAAATCAAAGATCTCAGAAGATGGAAAGATCTCCCATGTGTATGGATTGGCAGGATTAATATAGTAAAAGTGGACGTCTTGCCAAAAGCAATCTACATATTCAATGCAATCCCCATTAAAATTCCAACTCAGCTGCCCGATGTTGCAGCTAGGAGTTCCTCTCTGACCCCTCCATGCTTTAAAACACTGAGCTATCTCCTCTAGCCTACATTGGTTAAAAATAATACATTTATAGAAAATAATGCAAATATGAAAAAATTAAGAAATCTTTATTAAAAAATTACAACTCAATTCTTCGTAGAGTTAGAAAGAGCAATTTGAAAATTCATTTGGAAGAGCAAAAAACCCAGTATAGTGAAGACTATTCTCAACAATAAAAGAACTTCTGGAGGAATCACCATCCCTGAGCTCAAGCTATATTACAGATCAATGCTGGTAAAAACTACACGGTATTGGCATGGAGACAGGCAGGTGGATCAATGGAATAGAATTGAAGACCCCAAAATGAATCCATACACCTATGGTCACTTGATAATTGGCAAAGGAGCTTAAACATCCATTGGAAAAAAGACAGCATTTTCAACAAATGGTGCTGTTTCAACTGGAGGCCATCATGTAAAGAATGCAAATTGACCCATTCTTATCTCCTTGTACAAAGCTTAAGTCCAAGTGGATCAAAGACCTCCACATAAAACCAGACCCACTTAAACTAATAGAAGAGAAAGTGGGGAAGAACCTTGAACACATAGGCACAGGGGAAAATTTCCTGAACAAAACAACAATGGCTTATGCTCTAAGGATAAGAATTGACAAATGGGACCTCACAAAATTGCAAACTTCTGTAAGGCAAAGTACACTGTCACTAGGACAAATTTGCAACCAAGAGATTGGGAAAACGTCTTTATTAATCATACATCTGATAGAGTGCTAATATCTAATATACACAAAGAACTCAAGGAGTTGGTCTCCAGAGACTCAAGTAATCCTATTTAAAAATGGGGTTCACTCCTTTAAAAGGGGAACAGGAATACTCTTGGCAGGGAATAGGGAGGCAAAGTTTAGAATAGAGGCTGAAGGAACACCCATTCAGAGCCTGCCCCACATGTGGCCCATACATATACAGCCACCAAACTAGATTAGATGGATGAAGCAAAGAAGTGCAGACTGACAGGACCAAATGTAGATCTCTCCTGAGAGATATAGCCAGAATATGGCAAATGCATAGGCAAATGCCAGCAGCAAACCACTGAACGGAGAATGGGACCCCCGTTGAAGGAATCAGAGAAAGGACTGAAAGAGCTTGAAGGGGCTTGAGACCCCATATGAACAACAATGCCAACCAACCAGGGCTTCCAGGGAGTAAGTCACTACCGAAAGACTACACATGGACTGACCCTGGGCTCCAACTGCATAGGTAGCAATGAATAGCCTAGTAAGAGCACCAGTGGAAGGGGAAGCCCTTGGTCTTGCCAAGACTGAACCCCCAGTGAACAGGATTGTTGGGGGGAAGGAGGTAATGAGGGGAGGATGGGGAGGGGAACACCCGTATAGAAGGGGAGGGGGGGTTAGGGGGATGTTGGCCTGGAAACAGGGAAAGGGAATAACAATTGAAATGGAAATAAGAAATACCCAAGTTAATAACGATGGAGGGGGAAAAAATGTAAGACCCAAAGGGAAAAAATGGGGTACAGAACTAAACAAAGAATTCTCAATTGAGGAATACTGAATGGCTGAGAAGTACCTAAAGAAATGTTCGACATCTTTATTCATCTGAGAAATGCAAATCAAAACAACCCTAAGATACCACCTCACACCAGTCAGAATCGCTAAGATCAAAAGCTCAGAAGATAGCAGAAGCTGGTAAGGATGTGGAGACATAGTGAGATATTACTTTTATGGGAAAGGAAAATCATCAGGATTTAGGGATTCACTGTCATTGGTTTCTTCAAGATTTTTCTGTATGGCATCATTCCGCATTCTAGGGTCTCATTCCTTCAGTCCACACCCTCCATATAGAAATGGAAACTTTGTAAGAGTCTACCTCCCTGTAGCCTTGTAACAGGAAGGAAATTTGGGATTTAGCTGCCTCATTTGTGCCACTATGTTATATAGTATTCATATTATTATCATTTTTCATTGTTTGAGCATCATTCTCTTCTCTAGTCCTTTTATCCCTTTGACTTGCCTCAGTTATCAATATTATTATTTGATAAAATTTTGCCAGTAAGAGACCTCTTAAATAGTTTCCTCAATGTTTAAATGCAGTCCTTACTTTTTAGTAAAATTGATTTCTAAATTATAATTGTCTTCTTCCAGATGTTGGATGGTTTTTATTCCCTCAAAACACCAATGGCTTATGCTCTAAGATCAAGAATCGACAAATGGGATCTCATAAAACTGCAAAGCTTCTGTAAGGCAAAGGACACTGTGGTTAGGACAAAACGGCAACCAACAGATTGGGAAAAGATCTTTACCAATCCTACAACAGATAGAGGCCTTATATCCAAAATATACAAAGAACTCAAGAAGTTAGACCGCAGGGAAACAAATAACCCTATTAAAAAATGGGGTTCAGAGCTAAACAAAGAATTCACAGCTGAGGAATGCCGAATGGCTGAGAAACACCTAAAGAAATGTTCAACATCTTTAGTCATAAGGGAAATGCAAATCAAAACAACCCTGAGATTCCACCTCACACCAGTGAGAATGGCTAAGATCAAAAACTCAGGTGACAGCAGATGCTGGCGAGGATGTGGAGAAAGAGGAACACTCCTCCATTGTTGGTGGGATTGCAGACTGGTAAAACCATTCTGGAAATCAGTCTGGAGGTTCCTCAGAAAATTGGACATTGAACTGCCTGAGGATCCAGCTATACCTCTCTTGGGCATATACCCAAAAGATGCCTCAACATATAAAAGAGACACGTGCTCCACTATGTTCATCGCAGCCTTATTTATAATAGCCAGAAAATGGAAAGAACCCAGATGCCCTTCAACAGAGGAATGGATACAGAAAATGTGGTACATCTACACAATGGAATATTACTCAGCTATCAAAAACAACGAGTTTATGAAATTTGTAGGCAAATGGTTGGAACTGGAAAATATCATCCTGAGTGAGCTAACCCAATCACAGAAAGACATACATGGTATGCACTCATTGATAAGTGGCTATTAGCCCAAATGCTTGAATTACCCTAGATCCCTAGAACAAACGAAACTCAAGACGGATGATCAAAATGTGAATGCTTCACTCCTTCTTTAAATGAGGAAAAAGAATACCCTTGGCAGGGAAGGGAGAGGCAAAGATTAAAACAGAGACTGAAGGAACACCCATTCAGAGCCTGCCCCACATGTGGCCCATACATATACAGCCACCCAATTAGACAAGATGGATGAAGCAAAGAAGTGCAGACCGACAGGAGCCGGATGTAGATCGCTCCTGAGAGACACAGCCAGAATACAGCAAATACAGAGGCGAATGCCAGCAGCAAACCACTGAACTGAGAATAGGTCCCCTATTGAAGGAATCAGAGAAAGAACTGGAAGAGCTTGAAGGGGCTCGAGACCCCAAAAGTACAACAATGTCAAGCAACCAGAGCTTCCAGGGACTAAGCCACTACCTAAAGACTATACATGGACTGACCCTGGACTCTGACCCCATAGGTAGCAATGAATATCCTAGTAAGAGCACCAGTGGAAGGGGAAGCCCTGGGTCCTGCTAAGACTGAACCCCCAGTGAACTAGACTGGTGGGGGGAGGGCGGCAATGGGGGGAGGGTTGGGAGTGGAACACCCATAAGGAAGGGGAGGGGGGAGGGGGATGTTTGCCCGGAAACTGGGAAAGGGAATAACACTCGAAATGTATATAAGAAATACTCAAGTTAATAAAAAAAAAGTGTGAAATCATCTGTTCTCTAGTAAGTGTTGGTGAATATCAATATAAAACATTGCTTTCAGTTCAAAAGGTACAAAATTCAATTTCTTCTGGGTAAACTATGAGTAACCATGGCCTCAAAGCACAGGTTAATTCATATTACCCTAAATAATATGTTCCAATGAACTTTTATAGTACCAGGACAAAATGAAAGTTATAAATTGGTAGGTGGATTACAGGGAAGCAGGGCATGGTGCTTGGTACTGTTATGTTGGCAGGATCTGGAAGCAACCAGGATATTAAGCTCTGGTGTGTATTGTGTGGAACTGTTCTTGGGCAGATGCAATGGGAATATCCATTCACTCCAGACAGAAAATCAAGCCCAATACGGCAAACCAATGTATCTTTTGGAGTTATTAACAGAAAGCATGGACGACTGAGAGGCAGCTACAACGCCCAAAAATCCACCCCAGCCTCAATGACAATTCATGGCCACCCTTGAGCTCTCTGAATGACTTTTGGCCAATGCCACTGGTCATCTTTTCCTGGTAGTGAAGCCAGTGGGCGAGCCTCCTTATCTAGCTGTTGTTTACTTTTTCTGTTATGGTGGGCAAGGGCTTTGCAAATCTTTTAAGTTTTAACTGTCTAGGAGTTGACAGGTTTCCTGAATTTCATTACCTTCCTCATTTCCTCCAGGAAGGAATGTTTCCATCTGGGGAAACCCTCCACAATAGCATATCTGTGAGAAAGTTTCTAGATTAAATTAATTAAGGTGGAAAGACTCACTGAAAAGACAAGCAATTTCATGCCATGGATTATGGCCCTTTCCTGAATGAAAAGGAGGACATGAACTGAACATCCCCATTTATCCCTCTCTGCTTGCTGACGTTGGATACAATTCAATCAATGCCTCATACTCTTGCTCTCATAACTTTCCCATCATAATGGACTATTTCTTGAATTGTACATCAATATAGAACCTTCCTACTATAAGTTGATTCAGACATTTTTTCATAACAATTAAAAAGTAATTAATACATAAGAAAAACTCTGGTTATCTTCTTAGAAGTTGTGGTGTTTTGAATAGATTTGGCCTCCATAGACTCACATCTTTGCCTGCTTGGATCATGGGGAATGGCACTACTAAGAGGTGTGGCCTTGTTGGAGTAAGTGTGTCACTGTGGGGGTGGCCTTTGAGTTCTCCTCCTATGCTCAGCCTCTGCCCAGAGTGGATGATAGTCCTTCTGGCTATCTGAAGATGACAGTCTCCTGGCTGCAGTCAGATCAAGATGAAGCTTCTTCTCCAGCACCATGTCTGCCTGCAGGCTGCCATGTTTCCCACCATGATGATAACGAACTAAAGCTCTGAAACTGTGAGCCAGTCAGTCCCAAATAAATGCTTTCCTTTGTAAGAGTGGCCTTGATCATGGTATTTTTTCACATCAATGTAAACACTATCTAAGATGTTACCTGATGATATTCTTAGCCTTGGGTTGGTAGAGACTAGTAGTCTCTTAATGTAGTCCACAGTTTTTAGTTGATAGTTGAAAGGATGTTAGGTTAGGCATAGATGTGATAATGAAGAGCTGTTATAGGGACTAAAGTTAGTGCAACATAGTTTGGGTCTTGATGTGCCAACATTCCAAATATATAATCATGAAGTTTTAAACATCAGTCAGTCTTGTAGCATCTTCAACATAGGTATAGCTTTGGTGGGGCATTTGGTTCACATAATTTACTGTTAACAATGAAGGAACAGTATCAAAATGTGAATATCCATGTGACAGTGGGTAAGAGTGATGCCACTTTTGCTGCCAGTTTTTGTGCTTGCTGTTACTTTTAGTTCTTCAGAGGTGGTTGTGTTCATGACCTTGCTAGGGAGGGGTAAATCCCCATTTTGTCCGACTGTTGTGGCCAACATTAGGTAAATGGGCTGCTTCTTCTTACAACCAAAGATCTTAATAAAACATAGGCTGATGAGCTAAGCATGTATATCTGTGAGATAAACTAGTGGCTGAGTGTCTATGGATTTTGCAGAGGTTCCAAGGTCAATAAGAATAAGTTATATTTAGGGAGAGAAGAGTAAAGGCAGAAATCTTCATGGTGTGTTGCTAATGGAAAAGCTAAGGTAATGGGAAAGAGAAAAATCTGTCAGGAAACACATTCAAGCTTAAAAAAGTAAAACAATTATGGAGAAGAAAGAGCTGAAATCCACAAGTGCCTGAGTTTACCTTGCCTTAAAATGACTTAGAATGTATGAATTTTGTGGCTAGGGACAAGTGGTGGCTGGAATATGGACAGCGATCTTAGAGAAATCCTGAGATATTCCAAATGGGGAAAATCATGTATGGTTTTGATTTTTTTTGGAAGGAGGTTGGTCAGCATTGGCATAGCTGCTTATTGAGCACACTGAGACTGTGGACAATATACTTCTATGGATGATTTGAGCATCCTCAGAAAAGGGCATATGTCACTGGTTTGGGTTTTATTTGAGGTGATAGTCACACAGATACCCTTTATTCTTACTTATTTCAACAGAATTACAGATTGCCCATTGCTACACTGGGCATTTAGATTTTAGTGATATGTTTGCTAACATTCCTGGTGACATTCTCGTGAATATGAAAGGCCTGACATGTCAGGCTACTATAAAAAAGTGGACAGATTTGTAACTGAGTGGCTATGCCATGAAATTTAGAAATAGACTGATGCCAATGGGAACACTCAGTTGAAAGAATGAAGTAGTTCCTTTGTTGCCACTTCATATTAGATATGCCCAAGAGGCATTCCTGCAGTGGTGGATATGTTCTTGCCACACTGTCCATTCGACACACATAGTTACTAGGACTCTTGACATGTGATAGAGGCCCTTTATGAGATTCAGTTCTTAACCACTTTAAATTTAAACAAGTACATGAAGCTAATGGCTGTTGAATTTTATAGAACAGTTTTAGACTATCTCCAAACTTTTGATGAAATATGGATTTATTTTTAATAAGAGGTACTTTGTGTCACTTGGCAGATTCATAAAATAGTCTTATTATGAAGATATTTAACTGCTTTAAAACTGTTTACAGATAAGAAAAATGAGAACTACAGGCTTTCAGCTTCTTTTTCAGAATCACAGTTATCACAGCAGTTATTTGAGGGTGACAGGATCTCTTTAGGCTCTCTTGGGTGTGACCTAAGAGCCAGAGGTACCATTCACTCTTTGTCACCAAAAGTCAACCAGGAACAGTGATTTCAAGTTTTTTGTTTTACACCAAAGAAAATTAATGACATAGATTCTCCTGGGAGTACACAAAGCAGAACACACTTCACTATAGAAGTCTTCTTATAGAAAAGTATTAATGTCAGGTTTGATGTGCATGCATGGAATGGATCCCAAGTTGAGCTGGTCACTGTGTGGCCTTTCTTTCAGTCTCTGCTACATTTTTGTCCCTGCTTTTCCATATATGTCCTTTCGGGTTTGGGTTGCCTCACTCAGGATGATATTTTATAGTTCCATCCATTTGCTTGCAAAATTCATGATGTCCCCATTTTTAATAGCTGAATAGTATTCCATTGCATAAATGAACCACATAGTCTTATTTTCTTTTTTATTGGACATTTTTACATATATATTTCAAATGTTATCCCCTTTCCCGGTTTCCCCTCTAAAAAACTTCTATCTCCCCTTGCTTCTATGAAAGTGCTCTCCCACCCATTCACCCACCCACTTCTATCTCCCAGCTCTGACATTCCCCTACACTGGGGCATCAAGACAGGACCAAAGGTCTCTCCTCCACTGATGCCCAACAAGGCCATCCTCTGCTACATATGTGGCTGGACCCATAGATCTAGATTCATCCCTGTGTAATCTTGGGATGGTAGTTTAGTACCTAGGAGCTCTTGGGGGAGGTTCTGGTTGGTTGATATTGTTGTTCTTATGGAGTTTCAAACACCTTCAGCTCCTTCAGTCCTTTCTCTAACTCTTCCAGTGGGGACCCCATTCTCAGTTCAATGGTTGGCTGCAAGTATCCAGCTCTGTATTTGTCAGGTTCTGGCAGAGCCTCTCAGGAGACAGCTATATCAGGCTCCTATCAGCATGCACTTCTTGGCTCCTGTCAATCATTGGTCCCTAATATATCTCAACATATGGGCCTAATTCCCCAATAAAAAGACATAGACTAACAGACTATATACATAAACAGGACCCAGTATTTTACTGCATGCAGGTGACATACCTCAGTGACAAGGACAGATACTTCCTCATAATAAAAGGCTCCAAGAATAAAGAAATCTCCAAGCAAATGGTCCCAAGAAACAAGCTGGAGTAGCCATTCTAATATCCAATAAAATTGACTTTCAACCAAAATTATCAAAAAAGATAAGGAAGGATACTTCATACACCTCAAATGAAAAAAAATCCACCAAGATGAACTCTCAATTCTGAATATCTATGCTCCAAATGCAAGGGCATACACATTCATAAAAGAAACTTTACTAAAGCTCAAAGCACACATTGTACCTCACACAGTAATAGTGGGAGACTTCAACACTCCACTCTCATCAAGGGACAGATGATGGAAACAGAAACTAAAGAGACACAGTGAAACTAAGAAGTTATGAAACAAATGGGTTTAACAGATATTTATAGAATATTTCATCCTAATACAAAAGAATATACCTTCTCAGCACCTTATGGTGCCTTCTCCAATACTGACCATATAATTGGTCACAAATAGGCCTCAACACATATAAGAAGAATGACATAATCCCATGGGTCCTATCAGATCACCACAGACTAAGGCTGGTCTTCAATAACAATAATGACAGAAAGCCCACATATACATGGAAGTTGAACAATGCTCTACTCAATGATAACTTGGTCAAGGAAGAAATAAAGAAAGTAATTAAAGACTTTTTAGAATTTAATGAAAATGAAGGCACAACATACCTAAACATGTGGGACACAATGAAAGCTGTGCTAAGAGGAAAACTCATAGCTCTGAGTGCCTGCAAAAAGAAACTGGAGAGAGCATACACTCGTAACCTGACAGCACACCTAAAAGTTCTAGAACAAAAAGCAATAAGTACACTGAAGAGGAGTAGAAGGCAGGAAATAATCAAACTCATGGCTGAAATCAACCAAGTAGAAACAAACAGGACTATACAAAGAATCAACAAAACCAGGAGCTGGTTCTTTGAGAAAATCAACAAGATAGATAAACCCTTAGCCAGACTAACCAGAGGGCACAGAGAGAGTATCCAAATTAGCAAAATCAGAAATGAAAAGGGAGACCTAACAACAAAAACTGATGAAATTAAAAAAAATCAGCAGAACCTACTACAAAAACCTATATTCAACAAAACTGGAAAATCTGGATGAAATGGACAATTTTCTAGACAGATACCAGGTACTAAAGTTAAATCAGGATCCAGAAACCATGTAAACAGTCCCTTCTAAAGAAATAGAAGCAGTCATTAAAAGTCTACCAACCAAAAAAAGCCCAGGACCAGATGGGTTTAGTGCAGAATTCTATCAGACCTTCATAGAAGACTTCATACCAGTACTATACAAACTATTCCACAAAATGGAAACAGAAGGAACATTACCCAATTTGTTTTTTGAAACCTCAATTACACTTATACCTAAACCACACAAAGACCCAACAAAGAAAGAGGACTTGAGACCAATTTCCTTTATGAATATTGATGCCAAAATACTCAATGAACCGTATTTTCTGTATCCTCTCCAGTTGAGAGATATCTGTGCTGTTTCTGGCTTCTGGCTATTACAAATAAGGCTGAGGCCATATTCTACATGCAGACAGGAGCCTAGTATGGCTGTTCTTGGAGAGGCTCTATAAGTAACTGACTGAGACAAATGCAGATACCTACAGCCAACCACTGGATTGAGGTTGGGGACCAATATGGAAAAGTTAGAGAAAGGACCGAAGGAATTTGGAGCAACAGTGTCAACTAACCCACACCCCTCAGAGCTCCCAGAGACTAAGCCAAAAACCAAGGAGGATACATGGGCTGGTTCTTGGTCCCAGGCACATATGTAGAAGAGGACTGCCTTATATGGCTTCAGTGGGACAGGATGTGTGCTTAGTCCTTTGGAAACTTGATGTCCCAAGGAAGAGGGATTCTTGTGGGGGTGGGTATGCAGGTCAGGAGCACATTCTCAGGGGTAGGAGGAGGGGTGGGGTGAAAAACTCAGCAAATTGGGACCAGGAAGAAGGGGACAACTTTTGGGATGTAAATAAATAAGATAATTTAATAAAGTTTTTTTTAAATGTAAATGTTAAAAGAAAACGAGAAGCTGAAGAATAATAAGAAATGAAGGAAAACTGGGAGAGACTCCTATGAGTTAGTAAGGGTTTCCAAAGGAGGGGACAATTGAATTTTGTCTTCAGATTTTATAGAGACACTAGGCAAATGCTGAGGTGACAAAGTCTATTGAGATGAGCTGATTCTCAGGGCTATAATGGGCACAGTCCACCAATGTCCACTTGCTCTGTGCATGTCCCCTGATCCAACCAGAGGATGACAGTATGCTGTTTGTCCCCTCTCACTCAGTTGTAGGTGCTTGAAGCTTCCTCTCAAGTTGGTCTCTGATTCTACCTTTGGCCTTGATTGTTGGGTTTTGGTCTCTCAGTCTGCATTTCTACTTTCTGACTTTGCAGATGTCTCAAGCTATGTTAATCATACTAAGCTCTCTGTTCTCACATTTACACGCTCAGCTTATAGCTCTACTATGGTAGATAGTTAACTGTATCCTAGCTGCAGTTTTTCTGGTTACCTCAGAGTAAGCTCCCTCTCTGTGGAGTGTTCTGTGGTCTCTTTTTTGAGGTGGATACAGCCATACTAGAAGTCATCCCTACTTGAAACTTGGCCTGTTACAATTAGTTGAGTTCAAGTCCTCAGTGTGTACATAAAAGTAAGCTGTGGTGGTGTGTCTGTGATATGAGTGCTGGGAAAGCAGGACTGAGTCCTATATAGCCTGGGTGGGTGTGAGCATAAGGATGTTTGCTGGCCAGTTAGCCTAGCTGACATAGTAAGCTTAAAGTTCATTCAGAGACCCTATCTCAAAAAGTAAAGTAGAACTAAGGAATACATCCAATGTCAATCCCTGGCCTTCACATGTGCATGCAAGTGTATATATATGTGTACATACATGCATATACTATATACACACATAGAAATACACACACACACACACACACACACACACACACATTGTTGCTTTCCAGTAAGTTTTTCTTTTATTTGATGTTAAATAATAATAGGCAGAAATTTCAAATCAACACATCAATTCTTTATACATAGATATTCCTAAAATTGGAATCTTGAAACTTTATTTCTTGGCCATGAAAGCCAAACAAAGCTTATTAACATCAATTCCAATGAATAAATGTGCATCTTTTCACAAAAGCCTATTTCTGCGTCCCTAAACTTCAGAGTTGATTTCTTCTTTTTTTTTCTTTCTTCCCAATTAAAAAATGTAATATTTATTACTATGGCACTGTGCTAATGCATTTCTCAAAGAAGGAAAGAAAGAAAAAGACCTGCTGCTGTGTAAAATTGTAGCAAGAAATCAACAGGGAAGGGATTAGAACAATTAAAATCTCAGCTTCACAAAGGGAGGAAATGAAGTCTGATTAATGACGTTTGTAGCCGGTATTTATAGAAAGGAGAGCAGCGTTGTGCTTCAAACACTATTCATACCAAACTGAGCCCATTATCTTCTCTTGCTCCTCACAATATTAGAAAATTTCTCCCTCTAATATAAAATTGAATGGACATATGTATGTTTTTTTATAATTTCCTTAAGAGCGAAATTACATTGTCTTGATGGCATTGTAAGAGAAAAATTTGTTTATTATGCCTCACGTGTAGGGAAGTGATCTATAAAAGTTAATTTTCACATAATGCAATTCTTGTTTTTCAGAATATCTAATAAACGAATGAAAGAAAGAAAGAAAAAAGGAAATTGATGTAGTTTATGGAGTCTGGATATTGCTTTTTCCAAATCTTGTGTTTTATTTTGTCAATAGGCATTCTCAGTCCTTCAGGGAAGTAAATCAAGAGAGGCTGAGTCTTTAAGAAATCCATAGAATCTGAAAAGTGCCAATTATGGACAGAAAAATGAAGACAGAAACCATGGCCCTAGGAAAATCCTCCCTAAAGACCACAGTGCTGAGTCCCCATGTCTCACCAAGGTCTGCTCTGCCTATCTAACCCCATTATGGTTCCCTACTTCCTCAAGCCATAGGTATTCAGTAGACCAGGTAAAGTCTTCCAAAACATAGTCCATTTGCCACATTGTACAGTGGGACTGTGATGAATGACTTTACCCATCTTGTACAGAATGTTAGGGTGATGTGGTCTCTGCTTATTACTGCATAAGGCTCTTATCTGGAGATTGTCTTTTCCCACAAAATAAGATCTTCTGGTTCAGTAATTTTCAATTCACTCTCAGCTATTGATTACCCTATAAAACATGCCAGGCATGGAAGACAGTTGCTTTCATGTCTCGACACTGATCCCACAGCTTATAAGCAAACAAAAGTCCATGCAGCTTCAGCTGGTTATCACAGGCAGATGGATACTAAACTGTAAAGTCAAATTTCAAATCCAGGCATGCCTCTTATGAACCTTTGCTGAGATCACGAGCTGGTGGCTTGCTGAATGTTGGAGCAGCAGTCTAGCTGGTCCAGGTTAGAGTGATCTGCTTCAAAGTGATCAAATATCCCATTTGAAGCATTCTGGAACTATCCCCCGGATATCTCCATCTGAGTTTGAGGTGCTTCTTTGTGGCTGGCTCTTTGGCCTTGAGTTTTCCACGGTGTAATTGTGACTCCAGGTGTCCAGGCAGCCGCACCATTTTCTCCATGGGGCAGGCACGGAGGATGGTATTCAAGGTCAGGGTTATATAAAGCCATCACAAATATCTGTCATTTCAGCTGCCTAAGATTACCTGTCTGAAAAAAGTTTTTGTAAAGCGTATATCCTTTGTCAAGTTATAGAAGCCTAGAATCAGAAATGGACTGCAAGATTTAATATCATTTTTAGAAAGCCCTATTTTGAAGCATATATTCAGTATTCTCATCCAACAAAACTCATTGTGCTTTATTAAGTGTCAGTCGTTGAGTTTATCACTAAATGAAGACACATGGATAATAAATGTATGGCCTTATAATTGAGATAGTTTATATTTTAATCGGTAAGACAGATATATAAGCATATAAATTATGATACAAAATATATAGCTGTGTGATAATATCCACTAGATACCACATGCTGGCAAAAAGTAACACCCATATCAGAAATGGGCTACCTTTTTTGTCTTTTGACTTGCTGGCCAGGTGCCATAGATCACCAACCATTGCTGGTTATTGGCATTGCTCTGGGTTACCCTCCAGAACTTGACAATGAGGCCCTATTGCTGACGATACCATATACTTGAGTCATAAAACAGAAAAATAAGCTAGTACTGCCCTCAAAGGTTCATTATTGTTGGCTAGTTTTCACAGTTCTGGAACGTACTTTCGAAATGATGACAAGAATGTAGTAAGACTTAAATCTCACTGGATTTAAGGCCCTGCTGTGTGAGTCAGAACCAAGACCTGGGCCAAGAACCTGTATTTGGACAATTCATAGGTAAAATGGACTCTTGTTACCCTGCTAAATAGATAAAGTATTAAAGTGATTTGTAGTGACTAACTGCTATACCCATAGATAGAACCGTGCATTTCTTATTTTAATCCTCATCAAAGAAGCTTCTTGCAGTAAATAGCAATTAGCAGAAAGATCCACAAGTGGTCAATGTGCAGAGACTAAGAGAGTGGAGAGTACTGAGTGTTGTTTAAATGGAACATTTGTCTCACACCACTGTCCCCAAAGCTAAGGAATCCTCATGGCTAAACAAAGGTGCCTTACATGGGCTGCTGGTCTGTGTAGACACTTCTATTAAGTTCTTAGTTCATTAATCAGCTAATTACCTGGGGAATTTGTTTGTGGATTTTTTTTACCTTATTTTGTTGTTATTTTTATTTTCACAGATCCAGTCTGACTGGAAATGCTAGAGGAGTTAAAAATACAGGGCCAAAGACACCTTGAGGAAGGAAAATCTTTTCTGCATGACTTTTTGAAAGGTGATGTGCCATGAGGGTCTTGAAACATTAGTGTGAATGTTCCAGTTGAAGAATTAGAAGAGAGAAATTCCAGGCAGCAAGGATAAGAATAAAATGATGAAGATCCACGACCTTAAGGACCAGTGGGGAATCCACTGTGTCTAAGACAGAGGTTGTGAACATGGCAGATGATTGACAGTCATATCTTGAAGTCCTCTGATGGCAGGAAACAAAACTGGTTTTGTTATTATGAAGAAAAATTTAATTCATCCAATACTACGGACTACAAATAAAAATTAAAAACCTGAACAACATCACTTAGTTCCTATCCTTAAAAGATATATATGTTTTAGATTTTCTTTTATACCTGGTTAACATTTGAGAATGGAATTGGGTCATATATAATTCTGTTAAAGGTCTTCATTTTATGACAAATACAAGTTGATACTATAGTTTTTAATGGCTAGAGACTCTTCTATTATTATAAATTTAGTTTTGTTTTACTCACCTAATAATATTATATTTTTATATATAAAACGTCAAGTAAATTTTTTTCTATTCTTTTTAGTCCCACACCCTTGACTTTATTTGCCTTGGGAGTTGTTGCAGCTTTGGACCTATGATTTTGTACCTGCTTACTCACCGAGTATTAGACTGACCTGATAAAAATTTCTAGAATAGTCTGGAGAGAAGTAAATAGTTGTGTAATACTTATTTTCCAGCATGATACCCTACAGTGCAGTGCCAGATAAGAAGTGATTAAAGTACAGACCAGAGTCTCCGAGTGAAAAGCACGGGTCACTGGTTTATTGCTTTTCATAGAAAAGTGGGAATAAAGTGGAAGGAAAGTCAGAGATAAAAATATAAATGAATTTGACTTGCTGACCCTTGAGAAATTTGGGATTTGAGCACTGAATCTTAAACACCTTCAGAGAAGGCTCAAGTTAAAATTTAATGGAGAAAATTGGGATATGGGAGAATAAAACTTCAGGCTTCTTCATACCTCGGTGCAGCAACAGATAGTTCATTTGAAAAGTTTCAAAGCATCGATGGGACAATTTTGCAGAAAATCATCTGTGTGTTAGTAGCTAGAAATTACTTATTCTGAGAAAGGGAGAGAGGAGGATCCAGGAGAACGATAATATTGCCATTGCATTTCTTAAACACATTTAAGAGATGTTGTTCTTGATGTTGGAGAAGCAACAAGATGTGATAGAAGACACATTCAATTAGCAGCCAGACATCTGGGTTGATCTTCCTCCCTTTGCCTTCTGTGTAACCTTCTACAAGTCACCTGACTTGCTTGAATCTCAGTATTTTTGTATATGAAACAAAGATAGTGTCAGTCCTGGCTTGATCCACCTTCTGCATGTGTGAGAACCAAATGTCATAGCAGTATGATGAACTTAAGACACTTTGGGACGATGAATCTCTGGAGATGGGGGGACTGTAGAAATGAAAACCTTTCATTTACTCGAGTTCAGTCAAATGACTGAGTTTCTTCTTCCCAGGAGAAAATGTTTCAAACAACAGAATTGTTGTCATTTATGGCCGTGCCATCTCACGTAGTAAATCCATAGCCATTTGTTTACAAAGTGTGTTTAGATTGTTGTGATAGCTATGCTTTATTATAAGCTTTACTCGGTGTAGAATCACCATGGAAACGTAACTTTGAATGTTGTCATGAGGACGCTTCAAGAAATGTTAAATTAGCACGAAAGACATATTCTGAATGCGAGCAGCATTCTTCCTGCTGCTTTCCTGGACAGAGTAGACAGGATAAAGTGGCCAGGATTAGTGGGGCACATCTTTAATCTTAGCACTCAGTAGGCAGAGGCAGGTGGATTTCTGTGAGTACAACATAAACCTGGTCTACAAAGAGAGTTCTAGGACAACCAGGGCTGCCATTATTATTATTATTATTATTATTATTATTGTTGTTGTTGTTGTTATTGTTATTATTGTTGTTGTTGTTATTGTTATTATTATTATTGTTGTTGTTATTGTTATTATTGTTGTTGTTATTGTTATTATTATTGTTGTTGTTGTGTTGTTGTTATTTTGAGACAGAGAAACCCTGTCTCAGCCCCCAGCCCCCAGAAAAGATAAAGTGAGTTGAACATCAGAATTCATCTCTCCCTGACTCCTCGTTGCAGCTATACTGTGGTCAGCTACATCTCTTCTCGGTCTCTATGCCCTTCCTATCACAATGGACCGACTGCACCTTCCAAGTGTGAGCCAAGATTGACCATTCCTTCTTTAAGTTGCCTTTGTCAGCTTTTTTAAAACAGCTATGAGAAAGTGGTTAATAAGATAATGAGAATTGTTCCAAGAAATGGGGACATTGCCATGATAAGCCTGACAGCATGGGCTTTCATGGTCGAAGTGTGGAAGTTTGGAGATGAGTGGTAAAGAAGCTCTGGGATGTGGTAATGGGCAATCCTGGTAGGAATTTGGAGGACCAGAGTGTTGTGAGAAATCAGAACAGTGGATTCCTAGGTCATGAAACTTCATTGGGGGAATAAAGACATTACTGGGAACTAGTTTAGAGGCCATTGACATTTTACATGTCAAAAAAAATCTGCTACATTCTGTCCAAGTTTGAGTAAGGCTGGATTAATAAATAGTGGCCGAATTTGTTTGGCAAAGCAAATTTCAAGAAAGCATAGCATCCAGGCTGTGGTGTGGTTTCTCATCATAGCCCTAATCCAAGTTTACAGCAAGAGAGGGCAAAACAGAAGAAACGTGAGAAATGTGCAGTTCGGTGAGATAAGGGCTGAGAGAGAGTTGTGGACAAAAAGGATAAATAAAAAGCAGCAGTAATTGTCAACAGCAGGGCTGGAGAGATGTCTCAGTGGTTAAGAGCACTTTCTGCTCTTGCAGAGGACCTGGGTTCAGTTCCCAGCAACCACTGAGTGGCTCATGACCCTCTATAATTCCAGTTCCATAGACCTGTTGCCATCTTCTGGCCACTGGGGGCACTGTATACATGTAGTACAAACACACACAAGCATGCAGACAACATATTCATACAGATAAAGCAATAAGAACAATTCTTTTAAAAACACAGTTATTAACATGATTAAAGAGAAACATTGCACTCTATTCTGAGATATCGGAAAAGAGCCCTGAAGGCAAAATCCTACCCAGTGCAGACTCTGGTTTATGAAACTACAAATACATTTGAATAGAGAGCCTGAAATGATGAAGCAACTGAAGGAGTTCCCCATATGAAAGCATTTTCCTAGAATCAACACTAAAATCACATAGAGGTATGTGTACTGTGAAGGAGACCAGGCCACTGCTGGAGCTGATAGCAGAACTCTGCAGTTCTGAGGGTATGAGGGATTAAGAGTAAGGGCATCACAGAGACTTGTGCCAAGCTTGCAGAGAGCTGCCAAGGCCAGGCAATGTGTGAGATGCTCGGATTTCTTTTCTTTTTGAAAATTTTATTGGTTATTTTATTTATTTACACTTCAAATGTTATCCCCCTTCCCAGATTCCTCTCCAAAATCCCCCTATCTCACCCCTCCTCCTGCTTCTGTGAGGGTGCTCACCCTCCCACCCACCTACTCCTGCCTCACCACCATAGCATTCCCCTATGATGGGGAGTAAAGACTTCACAGAACCAATAGCCTCTCTTCCCACTGATGCCAGATAAGGCCATCCTCTGTTACATATGCAGCTGGAGCCATGGGTCCCTCCAAGTGTATTCTTTAGTTGGAGGTGTAGTCCCTGGGAGATCTTGGGGATCTGGTTGGTTGATATTGTTGTTCTTCCTATGGGGTTGCAAACCCCTTCAACTCCTTCAGTCCTTACCCTAATTCCTCCATTGGGGTCCCAGTGCACAGTCCAATGGTTGGCTACAAGCATCCACATCTGTATTGGTGAGTCTCTGGCACAGCCTCTCAGGAGGCATCCATATCGAGCTCCTGTGAGCAAGCACTTCTTGGCATCAGCAATAGTGACTGGGTTGGATATATGGGATGGATTGCCAGGTGTGGCAGTCTCTGGATGGCCTCACCTTCAGTTTTTGTTCCACTCTTTGTCCCTGTATTTCTTTTAGACAGGAGCAATTCTGGGTTAAAATTTTGAGAAAGGTGGGTTACCCCATCCCTCAACCAGTGGGCATGCCTAACCTCTGGATATGGTCTTTATTGGTTCTCTCTCCCCTTTGTTGGGTATTTCAGCTAATGTCATTCCTGTTCGGTCCTGGGAGCCTCTTGCTTCCCTGGCATCTGGGACTCTCTAATTAGTACCCCCAGTTCTCCATCCCCCATTGCTACACACCTCTATTCAATTTCCTGACCCTCTATACATCTCACCATCTCCTCCCACACCTGATCCTGGCCCCCCTCTTTTCCTCTCCTATACTTTCTTCTTCCCAAGTCCCTCCCACCTTCTACCTCCCATGAATATTTTGCTCCCCCCTTTAAGTAGGACTGAAGCATCCACTCTTTGGTCATCCTTCTTCTTGAGCTTCATATAATCCGTGAGTTGTATCATGGGTATTCTGAACTTTTATCCTAATATCCACTTATCAGTGAATACATACCATGTGTATTCTTTTGTGACTGTGTTACCTCACTCAGGATGATAGTTTTTAGTTCCATCCATTTGCCTAAGAATTTCATGGAGTCATTATTTTTAATGGTTGAGTAGTACTCAGTTGTGTAAATGTACCACATTTTCTGTATGCGTTCCTCTGTTAAGGGACATCTGGGTTCTTTCCTCCTTCTGGCTATTGTAAATAAGCCTACTATGAACATAGGGGAGCATGTATCCTTGTTATATGTTAGATCATGTTTTGGGTATATGCCTAGGAGTGGTATAGCTGGGTACTCGGGGAGTGCAATGTCTAATTTTCTGAGGAACCTCCAGACTGATTTCCAGAATGGTTGTACCAGCTTGCAATCCCACCAACAATGGAGGAGTGTTCCTCTTTCTCCACATCCTCGCCAGCATCTGCTGTCACCTGAGTTTTTGATCGTAGCCATTTTGACTTGTGTGAAGTGGAATCTCAGAGTCATTTTGATTTGCATTTCCCTGAAGACTAAGGATGGTGAACATTTCTTTATGTGATTCTCAGACATTCGAGATTCCTTAGTTGAGAATTCTTTGTTTAGCTTTGTACCCCATTTTAAAATAGGGTTATTTGGTTCTCTGGAGTCTAACTCCTTGAGTTCTTTGTATATATTGGATATTAATCTTCTGTCAAATGTAGGATTGGTAGAGATCATTTTCCAATCTCTAGGTTGTCATTTTGTTCTGATGACAGTGCCCTTTGCATTACAGAAGATTTTCAATGTTATGAGATCCATTTGTCTGTAGTGGATCTGAGAGCCTGGGTCATTTGTGTTCTGTTCAGGAAAACTTCCCCCTGTGTCTGAGTCTCTTTCCCAATATCTCTTCTAATAGATTTAATGTATCTGTTTTTAGGTGGAGGTCTTTGATCCACTTGGACTTGAGCTTTGTACAAGGAGATAAGAATGGGTCAATTTGCATTCTTTTACCTGCTGACTGCCACTTAAGCCAGCATCATTTGTTGAATATGCTGTCCCACCCCACCCTGGATGGTTTTAGCTTCTTTTTAAAAGATCAAGTGACCATAGGAGAGGAGTGTGGGTTCATTTCTGGTTCTTCAATTTTATTACATTGATCTACATGCCTGTCTCTGTACCAACACCATGTGGTTTTTATCACTTGCTGTGTAAAAGAGCTTGCAATAATGGATAGTGACAACCCCAGAAGTTCTCTTACTGCTGAAAATAGTTTTGCTCTCCTAGGTATTTTGTTGTTCCAAATGAATTTGAGAATTGCTCTTTCTATCTCTGTGAAGAATTGAGTTGGATTTTTGGTGGGGAATGCATTGAGTCTGTAGATTGCCTTTGGTAAGATGGCCAGTTTTACTATATTAATTCTGTCAATATATTAAGATCTGCATGAGAGATCTTTCTATCTTCTGAGATCTTCTTCAATTTCTTTCTTCAAAGACTTGAAGTTCTTTTCATACAGATCTTTCACTTGCTTGGTTAGAGTCACACCAAGATATTTTATATTATTTGGGACTATTGTGAAGGGTGTCGTGTCCCTAATTTCTTTCTCAAGCCATTTATCCTTTGAGTGGAGGATTTCTTTAAGGAAGTGTTTATGATACTAATGTGTGATGATGTGAAGGTAAAGCCTAGGAAACCTCAGGATGTTGGAAGACTAAGTTATGTCCCATAAGGGAAGCTGTCGGCATGGATTAGAGCTTGCCTAAGATAGACACTATGTATGCTGAAGGCAGCAGAATGGAGTGATCCTGCCCAAGGCTCTTGGAACCCAAGATCACAGATCTCAAATGCTGGACATAAATATGTAGCTGCTGGATTTGATGTTTTCCCTGCTGAGTTTTAGTCTTGCTTTGGTGTGGTCTTCCCTTGCTCTCCGTTATACTTTTGGAAAGGTCAGGTTTATTTGATACCAATTTATAGTGGAAATCTGTAACTTTAAAAATAGGAGCTGCCAATTAAGAGATTGCACTGGGTTTCAGAAGTGATTTGATCTTGAACTTTTGAATAGAGTGGGAAGTTTTGGGGATGAACTAAATATGCTTTATATTAGGAGAGGAAAATGAGTTTTCAGGGGTTAGGAGTAGAATGTTACAATTTAAAGCAATGGAGGTGGACATCAAATAACTAGGGATGGAGTTGTTATAGTCAATATTCATTCTCAATGAATTGAGAATTGCCATGACGAAACATATCTGGATGTATCTGTTAAGGTTTCCAGAAGGGTTTAAATGAGGAGAGAGATCCATCATTCAATGTACACACACACACACACACACACACACACACACACACACACACACATTCTTATTCATATACATTTGTGTGTATGTGTATACACATACATATATATCACCACAATCCCACTGGAGTCAGAGATTTACTATAAAAGGAGAAAGTGAATTTAGTATTAACACTCATTTCTCTTTGCTTCCTGCTAATAGTATGCTAAAATAAAACCCCTTCTTCCTTAAACTCTGTTAGTCAGGTATTCTGCCACAGCAGTGAGAAAAGTAATGTAGTGGTTTTTTTTGAAAAAAAAAAAACAGTTTTGTGTCTTGAAAAATTTGGCATCAACATGGTTTTAGTAAAACATGAGACCCTTTCATGAAAAGATTAGACTTGAACACAGGAGGAGCGCAGTTAGCTGAAACAAAGACTGAAAAATTCAACAGGGAAATAATGATCAATCCAAAGAGTAAATCATTCCCCTCTTTAAAAAATAAACTATTATGTTTTAGTAAATGGAAATGTTTGCAAGTAGCCATTGATATTCTTGTTTGTGAACCGAAGCTCTGTGTGTGTGTGTGTGTGTGTGTGTGTGTGTGTGTGTGTGTGTGTGTGTGCGCGCGTGCACAAGTATGAACTAGGTTCTAGGCTTTCTTAAATATTTCCATGTTGTGTAATTTTAAAGAATAATCTGAAAACCTTATGTGACCCCTTTCCACCTGCCGCAACCCAGTTTAGTTTCTCCCTACCCAGCAAGACTCCAGAACAGCTGAGGTCACATCCTGAAGTGTTCCCACTTAGAGGCACTTGTGAGTCTTTGTTTTGATCACTTGGTATATTTATAATAAAGTGTAAGTGTTTGTTATGGTTCTGATATGAAATATTCCTCAAAACAGATGCATACAGAGGCGAATGCCAGCAGCAAACCACTGAACTGAGAATAGGACCCCCGTTGAAGGAATCAGAGAAAGAACTAGAAGAGCTTGAAGGGGCTCGAGACCCCATATGTACAACAATGCCAAGCAACCAGAGCTTCCAGGGACTAAGCCACTACCTAAAGACTATACATGGACTGACCCTGGACTCTGACCTCATAGGTAGCAATGAATATCCTAGTAAGAGCACCAGTGGAAGGGGAAGCCCTGGGTCCTGCTAAGACTGAACCCCCAGTGAACTAGACTGTGGAGGGGAGGGCGGCAATGGGGGGAGGGTTGGGAGGGGAACACCCAAAAGGAAGGGGAGGGGGGAGGGGGATGTTTGCCCGGAAACCGGGAAAGGGAATAACACTCGAAATGTATATAAGAAATACTCAAGTTAATAAAAAAAAAAAAAAGCTTGGTCTTCATTCAGCTGACTGAGCAATAACTAGAAATAATTGGATTACAGTTATATCGGTGCATTAGCCACTTGATGGATTCATAATAATGCAACGGCATTATGGGGACAGAGTGGAAGGTAAGGATGGGCCTAGTGGAAGAAGTGTGTGTCTGCAGGTGTGCTCTAAATAGGTATACACCACCTCTTCCCCCTCTCAATCTGTCTTTCTTTTTTTTCTGTATTTTTTTTATGTCTTTGCTTCTGTTTGTCTGTCTCTCTCTGTCTATTTCTGCTCATCTCTGTTTCTCTCTCTTTGTCTTTCTCTGTCTCTCTGTCTCTCTCTCTCACACACACATGCTGTTTCTGCCTTTCTTTTTTATTCTATGTCTTTGCCTCTCTGTCTCTCTCTGTCTCTGTCTCTGTTTCTCTGTCTTTCTGTCTGTCTCTATTTCTCTGTCTCTCTGTCTCTCTGTCTCTGTCTCTCTATCTCTCTGTCTCTCTGTCTCTCTCTGTCTCTCTCTCTCTCTCTCTCTCTCTCTCACACACACATACACACACACACACACACACACACACACACTACTTTTTGTTCTCTCACTCCCGGCCTCCTATCCCCCTTTACCACTCATTGTCTTTCCTAGCTGTCAAAAGTTAAGGACCTGATTCTCTGGGCTGCTGTTGTCAAAATGGTCCATCTTACCATAGGCCCACAATGATGGAGAAAGTGGTCCCTGGATTGCAGGGTCTAAAATGGTAACCCCAAGTAAATCTTTGGGCCCTGGCCCTGTAAGTTGTCTCTTAGGTATTTGTCATGCTAATGAAATGTCGGACTGATGCAGTTGTAAGATGCAAATAATAATTGCCATTAACCATGCCTGCCAGTGGCTTGGTCAATGAGGAGTACACATTAAGGTCTGAAACCATATGACCACTTATGTACTCCCTTTGATAACTCAGTTTTTTAAAAGCACTTGTAGTTTAAGTGTAGGAAATTACACTTATAATTCTAGAGTCAGTTTCATTTTATGGAGTGTTGACTGATTTGCTCTTTCTTTTTTCCCAGGGACCTGTACTGTAGATGACATGGAGATGTGATAGATAGAATATAAAAGCCTTGATTCTGCTACTGAGAGCTTGGCATGGTACCTTACACCCTTGAAAGATTTAATGTCCTTCTCCAATGTGAGTGATTTCTCCTTATTCATTGTCAATGTCTGTCCAAGATTAAGAAAAAACTTCAAGATATAACAAGGAACAGTTGATTTTGAGTTTAGGCATTTGGTTCCCCAGCTTAAGTGTGGGATGTGTCCCAGTCCCCACCCAAGCAGTCAAATTTATCCAATTTCTAAGAATCAAAAGATGATGTTTAATTTGGGGAAAAATACATTTGGCAGTTTGGTATATTAGCTTCTATGGAAGGTCTAAGTCTTAGTATTTGGAGCAACCTATATAGGATATTTTATAAACTGCTATAGTTCAGGACTGCAGCAATGGTTCAGTGGCTAGGAGAACACATTGCAATTGATTGATGGGATAATGGGATGAAGGGGATCATAAACACCCAAGCCTCACTAGGACAGAGCTGTTTGCCAGCATGGCTCCCTGCTCTTGGTCCTCCACATACCTTCCTTGTCTCACTGTGCCCCAAGTTTTGCTGCTTCTTACCCAAAAGTTAGAATATTGCAGACTAGCTACAGTGGCCTCGTGAGGAGATTTATCTCGCTGTGGGCCTCAGTAGTCTTTAAGTTGGTTACTTGCAGTGTTTGTGAAGCACAATTTTAAGCATAGCCATGGATGGAAAAAATGCAAATTGAAAAGAAATGCTGAAAGTTGTTAACAACACACCACCTTCTAGAAATGTTTCTTTGTACAATTTCTTCATATCTTCATAGTAACCATTAACGGTTTCACCTGCTTGTGACATATGCTTGTACATTTCACTGGAAAAGGTCAGTGTCCTTGCAGTGCCCAGGAACAATAGATAGCCACAATGCTTATCCTCCCCAGCAGCCCCTTGTGTCTGCAGAGAAGCAAGCTCTTTGTCCTCTAGTTCATTTTCCATCTACCAGGCATGTTTTGTGTCCCCAGCATCCGAGTTCCATTTGCGACTTTCCTTAGTAGATTGCACTTGGCTTGCTTGAAGTGCATTGTGATTTATTTTACTTGCTAGAATTATTGACAGAGTTTAATGCAAGTTTGAACTGGAGTTAATTGTAGCATAGATCTATTTGTCTTAAATTATAGATCAAAATAAAGCAAGAAGCAATAATCCCAACACTTCCTTAAAACAGTAACTGTTTCCTGCCCATGTATCCCCTGCCATGAAGCTGTGTGTATTTCTGTCTTCAGTAATGGCTGCTCTATTTGTACTACTTTGTGACCAACTTAATCTTGGAAGTACTATACACAGCCAGAGTTTCTTGTAGGAACATTTTAATGAAGGACTAATAGTGTAGGCCCATGGATTTCCAAGATTTTTGTCCATGTCTACACTATTATTGTTATAATGCGTGTGCATATTTAAGAAGCAAAGATTTCTTGAGCTAACCCTTGATCTTGCAAGTGGCGACACTTCTATCTAAACCCTAAAATAGTGTTTTATTAAACTTTCATTAATATCTATTTAATTAAACATGGGCTTTGACTAACTGAGGTGTTTTCCTGTGAGCTACAGTGTGTGTTTTAATTTGTGTTGTGCTAGGGACTGAACCAATTACCTCCTACATGATAGAGGAATGTTCTACCATTGGCCTAAATCTATAACCCATGATCTATGATCTAAAGAGCACTGATTTGGCTTTTGCTATAGTACAGTTCATCATTTCCCTTCTGCAAGGTCCTTCTGTTATTCCAGAAGTTGTTTACTTTTTCTGGAATCCACGTTCAGATATTCCCCTCTTAAATGCTTTTTATTGAAATTACCGAACATGTACATTAATGTCTTGTATATTTATAGTTTGCGTTGTTGAATTAATTAAAATAGAGTTATTGAATCCAAGATTGAAAAGTATAATCTTTAACATTTGCACTTAGAGTTATTTCTCCTGTGGGAGACTGATTGTCCACATATTGAGTGTCAGACAGTTTAGACAGGTAGGGAGGAGACAGTTGGAGTGCATTTCATAGGGAAGCTTTGCTTACAGATACCCAGTAAACACTTAACTAAGAACCAGGAATGATAGAATTATGATTAAAGGAGCAGACAGAAACCCTGCAGTTCAGTTTCAGCTTTGACATGTCAATTTCTCATCATTGGTTAGCTCTGTGAACATCAAGTGGTAGTTGCCTCTCTTGGTTGCTGTAAGGAGTCAATCAAATAACAGGCCACTGCAAATGGTAGTTATCATTCCATTATTACTGACTCTGTTCCCAGGGCTAATTCTGTGCAGAGCTTTTCTAACGAAAATACTGTTCCTTATTTAATTATTTTAGGGATCGGAGAGAAAATCTGATACATTCTAGTTGCTGGACAATCCATCAGTTCTAGTTAGATGGAGGGTGACTAAACTCGGATACCAGAGGCAGTAGTGTCTGCTGCTTGTCCCTGAAGTCCTTTGTTCATCTCACTGGGCTTTTGATTAAGAGCTGACAGAATGATGAAGTTGAACAAATAGCAGAAGAGAAAACAAATGAAAGCCATAGAGCCCTTTGGGTAACACTGACCTTTCATGGGTTTGGGACATGTGTTTCTTCTTCTTCTTCTTCTTCTTCTTCTTCTTCTTCTTCTTCTTCTTCTTCTTCTTCTTCTTCTTCTTCTTCTTCTTCTTCTTCTTCTTCTTCTTCTTCTTCTTCTCTTCTTCTTCTTCTTCTTCTTCTTCTTCTTCTTCTTCTTCTCTTCTTCTTCTTCTTCTTCTTCTTCTTCTTCTTCTTCTTCGTCTTCGTCTTCGTCTCCGTCTTCGTCTTCGTCTTCGTCGTCTTCTTTTCTTCTTCCCCATATTTTGCTTTGTCCTAAAAATCATTATATCCTGGAAATATATAGTTTCCTCACCTGATGATGTAGCTTTATTATTAGAACTCTACTGTAGCTCATGTTAATTCAGGGTGATTTTAAACTTCTTCACTGCCTGAAGTGATTGACTTTCAGTTGTAAGTTTGTTATCTACAGTTAATAAGAATAGATGCCCCCTTCCTCCTTTTCACTCACATTGTGGAAATCTGATTGGGATGAAAAATTAATTTCAAGATTTCATTTGGGACCAATGGCCCCATTTCTCCAGGTGTTGAATAGTTTGTGATAAAAACAAAACAAAGTCACTGCAAATAAGTTTCTATTTTTCCCATCTTATGGATTCTATTTACTACTTTTGAGTGATTCTACATTGTTCATGCCAGTTAAAATAGTTTTATAGAGATATACTTAAAGCAACAAAAAGTTCCTACTCACTGTATCACTCTGATATAATGGCATAATACAAGAGATCCCTTCTGATGAGTAGGTACCTAGCATGGGGCCTAATGAGGAAGAAAAGAAATATTGCTCTAAAGAGAACTACATTTTATCTTTACTTCTTTCATGATTTTTACTCTCTGTTGGCAGGACATAGCTAATGTTAGAATTCCGTAAGATGCACCATAGCATAGTACCTTACAGTTAGTGATTTAACTTTGTTTCTTTGGGACACAGAAATGCTAGAGAATTTCTAGTAGTTACTCAGAGAGGATCCCTGAACTGTTGTCTGTGGTACTAAAATGTCATTAGACAGAGGAAACAAATAATGACATGGAATATTCATGTGGCTCATTATTTGATATTCCAACATGAATAGTGCTACAAAATACAGTTTCGTGTAAAACAATCTTAAGTTGACAAACTAACAGATTGTGTGATTTACTTTTGGTTGACTACAACACATATAATATAATTATGAATAATAACTTTCTTGATTTAAGATGTATACAATGTAAAATACTTTTAAAATATGTATTTTAAGCTCAGATATTTTTTGGGGGGAAGAGGTTAGTAATAGACAGATGAAGTGTGGATACTTCAATTTTATCAATTTATGTTTTAGACAAAAGGGAACTACTGTTCCCAAGCAGACACTCAAACGAAACCTCAAACAGTCCTGGTACCAGTGGCTTTTAGTGAGCTCTTTGCTACTGGTAGTGCCATCATTCCCAATTTATAAAGACTTGCAAATTTAAATGTTTTCTTCCTCTTAAATTTTCCATCCTTCATTTTTTTTTTCAAAATTTGACACAGAGTCTTGCTAGACAACCCAGGCTTGCCTCAAAACCATAAACGTCTTTCCTCAGGAGGGAAGTGCGCATGCTACCACATGTGCTCTGTGAACATAGCATACCACAACCAGCTAGGCTACTCTGGTTTCCTACAGCTTTTCAAGTAGCAGTGTTATTTCTTACAAAACATACCTCAGATCTGGACTTTCTCTCATATTTTTCTTACATAAATAAACATAAACATAAATTTCCTGTACTATTCAGACTTCCTACCAGAAAAGGATGACACACAGAAACTGAAATTGAGGAGGTGAAATAAAAACATTTCTTTTAAGAAGAATAAACATGGCCACTTCTGCCCAACTCTGCCCACATCCCTGGCCAAGAGGAAACTGTATAGGGCCTCTGGGAACAGGAAGATAGAGGCAGTCAAGCTGCAGGAGCCCTGCAGTCCAGACTGTGCCCAGATCTGAACAGACCAGGTTAACCAGCTGCCTGCACCCAAATGCTGTGGGAGGGAGAACTAGACCTTCAGAGGGGCAGACATGCCTGGGAAGCCAGAGGAGACTACTCTCTGCCCACATTTCTGACTCTAGAGGAAAACGCCTAGCACTATCTGGGCCCCCTGTGCTCAGGGACCCAGGAGAAGTAGGGGCAGGCCCTTCTGGTTCCTGCCCACAGGGACAGCTGAAAGCCAGTGGATAGAAATGACTACACGCTTGAAAGTAGAGCACTGTTCCCATAACTGGCTGAAAGAAATCAGGAAAACAGGTCTACAGCACTTCCGACACCCAGGCCTATAGAACGGACAAGCCACTGTCAGAAATAGCAGAACAAGGTAAAACAAGAGACAACCTGATGGCGAGAGGCAAGCGCAGGAACGCAACCAACCGAAACCAAGACTACACAGCATCATGGGAGCCCAATTCTCCCACCAAGGCAAGCACTGAATATGCAAACACACCAGAAAAGCTCAAAGCACACATTGCACCTCACACAATAATAGTAGGAGATTTCAACACCCCACTCTTATCAACGGACAGATCATTGAAACAGAAATTAAACAGAGACATAGACAGACTATCAGAAGTTATGAACCAAATGGACTTAACAGATATTTATAGAACATTCTATCCTGAAACAAAAGGATATACCTTCTTCTCACCACCTCATGGTACTTTCTCCAAAATTGACCATATAGTCAGGCACAAACAGGCCTCAATAGATACAGAAAGATAGAAATAATCCCATGCGTCTAATCAGACCACCACGGGCTAAAGCTGGTCTTCAATAATAATAAGGAAAGAACACCCACATATACATGGAAGTTGATCAATGCTCTACTCAATGATAACCTTGCAAATGCTGGCGAGGATGCGGAGAAAGAGGAACACTCCTCCATTGTTGGTGGGATTGCAGACTGGTACAACCATTCTGGAAATCAGTCTGGAGGTTCCTCAGAAAATTGGACATTGAACTGCCTGAGGATCCAGCTATACCTCTCTTGGGCATATACCCAAAAGATGCCCCAACATATAAAAAAGACACGTGCTCCACTATGTCATTGCAGCCTTATTTATAATAGCCAGAAGCTGGAAAGAACCCAGATGCCCTTCAACAGAGGAATGGATACAGAAAATGTGGTACATCTACACAATGGAATATTACTCAGCTATCAAAAACAACGACTTTATGAAATTCGTAGGCAAATGGATAGAACTGGAAAATATCATCCTGAGTGAGGTAACCCAATCACAGCAAAACACACATGGTATGCACTCTTTGATAAATTGATATTAGCCCAAATGCTTGAATTACCCTAGATGGCACAGAACACATGGAACTCAAGAAGGATGACCAAAATGCAGATGCTTCCCTCCTTCTTTAAAAGGGAAACAAGAATACTCTTAGGAGGGGATAGGGAGACAAAGTTTAGAACAGAGGTTGATGGAATGCCCATTCAGCGCCTGCCCCACATGTGGCCCATACATATACAGCCACCAAACTAGATAAGATGGATGAAGCAAAGAAGTGCAGGCTGACAGGAACCGGATGTAAATCTCTCCTGAGAGACACAGCCAGAATACAGCAAATACATAGGTGAACACCAGCAGCAAACCACTGAATTGAGAACAGGACCCCCACTGAAGGAATCAGAGAAAGGACTGAAAGCGCTGAAGGGGCTTGAGACCCCATATGAACAACAATACCAACCAAGCAGAGCTTCCAGGGACTAAGCCACTACCCAAAGACTATACATGGACTCACCCTGGTCTCCAACTGCATAGGTAGCAATGAGTAGCCTAGTAAGGGCACCAGTGGAAGGGGAAGCCCTTGGCTCTGCTGAGGCTGTACTCCCAGTGAATGGGATTATTGGGGGGAGGGTGGTAATTTGGGGAGGGAGGATGGGGAGCGTAACACCCATATAGAAAGGGAGGAGGAGAGGTTAGGGAGATGTTGGCCTGGAAACCGGGAAAGGGAATAACATTTGAAATGTAAATAAGAAATACCCAATTTAATAAAGATGGGAAAAAAAGAATATACATGGTATATTATCGTGAATGACAACCATCGTGCAACTGACCTTGAGAATTCATTACTCCTATCTCAGTGCAGTTTTGTGCCTTCTGACTAGCATCTCCCAGTTCTTTCTCTTTCCTCCCCTAGCCTCTGATGACTAGCATTGTACCCCACGGTCCAGTGAGTTTGGAGTTTTACATTCTCTGTCTGCGAGGTCTCACTCTCTGCCCCTTCTTCTGCGTCTTCCTTCCTTCCTTCCTTCCTCCTTTTAATCCATGTTGACTTATTGAAGCATGACCACATGCTGTGCTGATAGTACACGGTGTACAAAGATTAAAGATGATAGACTTTGCTCTGGGAGAATATAAGATATATTTGGGCAGATAGAGCAGACACATTAATAAACCACTGCCATAATGATAACACTTGGAGTTAGGTATGTCATGTGACTATTGTGAAACTATCCCTGACTTTTTCCTGCATATTTGGACCTTGGTAAGTGAGCTTTGAAGTTAAGGAACATTCTTAGCAAGGAAAGCCTCAGTAAATGACTAGGAAGGTAGGTAATATGTTTTCCTCCTTCCTAGGCCCTGGGGAGCGAGGTGAGCTAAATTTTGCCATTACTGCTATGAGGTTTGAAGGTTCCGTAAAGCAGTGAGATTAGTCTAGAGCAGGGGTCCTCAACCTTCCTGATTCTGGGACCCTTTAAAACAGTTTCTCATGTTATGGTGATCTCCCGAGCGTAAAACTATTTTGTTGTTACATCATGGTGTTAATTTTGCTACTGTTATGAATTGTAATGTAAATATCCCATATGCACGATATCTGATATGGGACTTCCAAGGGTCGGGGCACTACTCACAGATTGAGAATCGCTGAGGTTCTTATATTCTGGGTGTTTCTTGAAGGTCTCCTTGGTACTGACACATCATGACTTTCCAGATAAATGTTGTCCAGCATCCAACGGCCTATAATGTTCTGGGATGCCTCTCATGAGTTCCTGGTCTTTCAGAATCCTGTTTGGAATGATAACATAGTACGAGTGTCTGAACTTAATAGAAGCATAAACTATAATAATTATATGCAAACCACAGGTGAAATAAAACCTTCACCAAACCTCACATTTTATACTTCTCTCTGAAGTATAAGAAGTTCTATGAATTCAAAGGGATAAGAGAGATTTCTACAGTTATGACTGAGAGATAATGACATAGTAATTATGGCTAGAAAATAATGAACCAGATCTCTATTTTCAAATGAGAACAGCAGAGAAACAATCAGACATTGACTGTAGATAAACATCCAAAGACTACGGAATAGCAATAGCCGCATACAATCCACAGTGTAAAGTAAACGTGCAGTGTACCTGGGAGCCAGCCTACTCACTCCGGGATGCTGCTCTTTTGTTAGTTCTTAGGAGCAGCTGCTGGGTTGGCCACTCTGCAGTGCTCTGCAGGCAAAGCAGTGCTTAGTTATTTATTGAAACAATACAACCATGGGTGGAGGTTAGTTCAGGAATTGGGAGAATTGAAAGACATAAGCAAATATTTGGACAAGTTTGGATCTAAGTAAAATAAAGGTAGAAGGAGGAAATGGCAAATATAATTATTTAGTCACTCTTCTCTTCATTTTTCTTGCATGCACGCATTGGCATAGTGCTGTCCTTGCGACTCAACCAATTCATAAGAGAATCAATAAAGGACTTTGTCTCAGCATGTCGGCTTCTGAGGTACTAGATCATCTTTATCTGGCCGACTGTATCATTCTTCACGTCAGGAAGACGTGCCTGGGAGAATTCTTACCGAGTGACGTGAAGAAGGCTGTAGAAGAATGCTTTGTTGTCTCTAGGAGACCTGCACTGGGGGAGTTAGAGAAAGGCATCTTCACTCTTATGTTAATGCCATACAGTGAATGAGATAGCATTCTCACCTCTGTACTCTTCATGAATAGAAACAGTAACAAAGACTTTTGCAAAGACATCAGAAGCTAAACAAAAGCTTTATATAGTCTATCTCACCTTCAAATGCTGCAGGCGTAGATTGTTATGTAAATTTTAAAGATGAATTTACACTCAGAGAAGTTATTTCATTTTTATTTACTATGTTATATATGTGTATTATGCATGTCTTCTATATAATATGGTCAGTAAGAGAAGTAGTGGTGACAGGCACAGTTAAGTAGGTGATACACAGCTCTTAATAATATGTGGAAGGGGAGGAGGTACCATTCAAGTCACAGTTTCATAGTGACTGTGTAAAAGGGATGTTTCTTTTGGCCATCTCCAGACCTGTAGAAAATATTGGCTTGATTTTTTTTTTCTTTGTCAAGGACAGCAGTGGATAAAACCTTCATTTCACCAGTGGGTTAAAAACATCCTCTTTTTCAGGGTCGATGACATTTGCTGTGAAGTCAGTGTTACAAACCTGCTAATGAGTCTTGCATGGAAGCAGTGTATTGGCATGTTTAAGATAAATTGCAATTGCGATTGTCGGAGATTCCTTTGTGGTTTCCTCACAGATATGTGCATGGAGGTAAGTTAACATGGCCTTCTTTTTCTTTCTAGAAATTCCAATCTTTAATGTATTTCTTTGGGGGGGGGGAGTTGGAAGCACAAAGGATGAATTATCTACCACATGCCTCTTGGCAGATGGAAAAAAAATTCCTCAAAATCTCACATTAAAATCCTATACCAATATACAGCAAGCATGATCATGCAATTTCCAAGGATAAAGAGTGCTGTGAGTAAAATGGGCTATTTATCACAAAACCCCACCCCACTGTATATTTAGATACCCAGATAGCTTTCCAAGGAGAGACAGTTTTCTTTTGCTTTTGAGATCCATCAATCATTGGCATACAAAGGGCATTTCTGGTATCAGGAGATAGAAGCATATACGAGGAATATTTTAAAGAATTCTCTTTTGTGAAATAAAATGGAAGACTGAGAGGCAAACCTTAGATGAGAACAAGTATTTCTCAGGCTTTCTCAGATTTTAATATGTGATATATGCTTATATATCTATATCCATGGCATAAAGACCTGTATGTGGGCCTATTCAACCTTGATAAAAGACATCAGCTGGCTTAGTAGTGAATGTGGATATGCTTAGTATCCTCTGTACTTGTGATGCTCTTCAGAAAAGACGGGTTGACTAATGGCTTGGTAAAGTGCACTATCTTAGTACCTGCAATGGGAGAAACTGCAGGGGAGCTTGAGTTTCTGAGGGAGGCTCCACATCCATTTTTCAGTCAACTCCGTTATTAAAGGTTAAAGTGATGCAAGGTTATTTTAGAGAGAGGAAGTTTTGCAGTTTGAACTCTGAGGTACAGGTAAGGTTGTCGGAGTGTTTGGACAGTAGCTTTGTTTTGAAAGGCAAGAGGTTAGAAGGGCCTGAAAAATTGTAGCCATTGTTTCTAACAGCAGCCAGCATGTTGGTCAGATTAATCGAGATCAGCAGGCTGCACTTGAGTTAACCTCTAAGCTCCTTGGGAGTGTGTCTGCCTTTGTGTATGCGACATCAACCCCTGGCCCTGGGCTGCAGTCAATCTGATGGATAGCTGGAGCTCGAGTCTTGGGCAGGAGAACAGCTGGAGTTAGGAGAGGGTGAGATCTGGGGTTCTGAAAGGATTGGGGAGCCATAATATAAATGTGACATGTTTTCCTAGAGAGTCAATTTTATTAGAGTGACGATTGTCTTTCTTGATTACAAGAAACATCACATGTATTATAAATTAGAAGGCAAGATTTGCATGAGCCTTAAAAGAAGAATACAGTGCTGGTTTGTAGTAGGAGGATTCCAGTTACCTTCCTCACGTCCCCCTGTGCATGGGTAAAGCTCTGTTCTATTTTCATGAGCTTGCAGTAGACATGTAGTCTTTCCTTCATTGCTGGGGATTGGATCCAGGACCTCATGACTATATTGTTTATTCTAAGTGATTAGATAAACTGTTTTGTGAGCCCGGAAGGGATGTACTCTGAGCATGGGGCAGGTGGGGCCCTAGAAATGGTGGCCAGCCAATATAGCCTGCTTTGTAAATGCCAAGGCAGCAAGAAATTCTGCTTAAAATGAAAAGTGGATAGCTCCAGAAGAAAGACATTTAAAGTTGTTCACTAACCTTCATATATATGCCCATCCATATGACACATACATGTGTATTCCTGGACACACATGTATACTTTCATACACATACTCACACATACAGACAAAGAGAGTGTTGTCAAAATGATAGAATTAGACACTTGGTTAATATGGGGAAGAAAGTAGAGAATCTGTTTATCAGTTGGAGAAAGACAGGTAAGAATCAGGGTGTTTAGCTGCAATCCTACCTGCTTTTATGGTATCTTCTGAGGCATGATGGATAATTTAGGATAATCTGCTTCCTTCTGTATTTGGGTATTGCTGCTTTGATTATCTCATAAGGTCACTGAGAACATCAGTGTAATGAATTAAATGAAGCAACCTAAAAGACCATCAAATACCATGAACCAGAGACACCCTGTTCCTATGAATTCTGAGTGTGTGTTCTGTCTAGTTAATGCCATCCATACTCTGATCAGTGTGACTCCTGATGCAGTTAAATGTCTCAGGCTTATAATTCCTAATGGTTAAATAGTTTCTATCTCTAAAGACAGACTAGGGAGAGTTTTATCACTAAAAATGCATCTTATGGCTACATTGGGTCTCAGAATGATGCAAAGAATATCTTTCTGTCTTTCCCTTATTCTGTGGGTGCCAGGATTGTCTACCACTAGCTCTAAGTAAGGAACAGCAGACTTATATAAAAACGTGTTTGATTTTTATAGGCCCGGAGGTCACTGGGACCAGCTTTGTATTCATTATTTGCTAACACCGTTTTTCTTCAATGCACTATGGATCTGTGAGGGCCTTTTTTCCCTTCAAGCAGTCAGAAGTATGAATTTATTTTATATTGATCTGTTTATGGTAGCTGGTGTAAAGGAATCTTTTAGCAGATATGCTGCTGGTCACATCTCGTTTTACCTTTTCAAAAAAATCGTAGTGCTTTGAGGTGGTGAGAAAGCATCAGTGTTTGTCCTTGAACGGTTCTGAACAAGTCATTTGGCTTGGCTCTTAAATCTTGTGTGGTATGGATTATGAAAAAGAGAGACGTAAGGGATTCTGTCATCAATCTCATTCTTCAGGGCTTTCAAAGGAAATTCTGAAAGGCCCCGGATTTTCTGAAGCCATGAGGTTTCTAGCATTTACATTTAGAGATGGGTTGAGCAATAGCCTTTTCAAGGAGAAATCTGGACATTATTTTTCTGTTTCTAATAGATCTCATGGTCACATGTTTTAATCTATTCTAGATTCTGAAATGAAAAGTTTGGATAACCTACATCTCTATAACCGTCTAAAACCATTAGCTGTGTGTTTTTTTTTTAAATTTTGTGATTATTTCATTGAAGATAATTTTGAAATCGCATATACTGCATAGTATTAACTGTTGCTGGATTATATAATCCTAAGAAGCGCATATAAAAGACACGCAATCCAGATATTTTTTTTTGTTTTTTTTTTATTTTATTTTATTTTTTTTATTATCTTGAGTATTTCTTATATACATTTCAAGTGTTATTCCCTTTCCCGGTTTCCGGACAGACATCACCCTCCCCCCTCCCCTTCCTTGTGGGTGTTCCCCTCCCAAACCTCCCCCCATTGCCACCCTCCCCGCATAGTCTAGTTCACTGGGGGTTCAGTCTTAGCAGGACCCAGGGCTTCCCCTTCCACTGGTGCTCTTACTAGGATATTCATTGCTACCTATGGGGACAGAGTCCAGGGTCAGTCCATGTATAGTCTTTAGGTAGTGGCTTAGTCCCTGGAAGCTCTGGTTGCTTGACATTGTTGTACTTTTGGGGTCTCGAGCACCTTCAAGCTCTTCCAGTTCTTTCTCTGATTCCTTCAATGGGGGACCTATTCTCAGTTCAGTGGTTTGCTGCTGGCATTCGCCTCTGTATTTGCTGTATTCTGGCTGTGTCTCTCAGGAGCGATCTACATCCGGCTCCTGTCGGTCTGCACTTCTTTGCTTCATCCATCTTGTCTAATTGGGTGGCTGTATATGTATGGGCCACCTGTGGGGCAGGCTCTGAATGGGTGTTCCTTCCGTCTCTGTTTTAATCTTTGCCTCTCCCTTCCCTGCCAAGGGTATTCTTTTTCCTCATTTAAAGAAGGAGTGAAGCATTCACATTTTGATCATCCGTCTTGAGTTTCCTTTGTTCTAGGGATCTAGGGTAATTCAAGCATTTGGGCTAATAGCCACTTATCAATGAGTGCATACCATGTATGTCTTTCTGTGATTGGGTTAGCTCACTCAGGATGATATTTTCCAGTTCCAACCATTTGCCTACGAATTTCATAAACTCGTTGTTTTTGATAGCTGAGTAATATTCCATTGTGTAGATGTACCACATTTTCTGTATCCATTCCTCTGTTGAAGGGCATCTGGGTTCTTTCCATTTTCTGGCTATTATAAATAAGGCTGCGATGAACATAGTGGAGCACGTGTCTCTTTTATATGTTGAGGCATCTTTTGGGTATATGCCCAAGAGAGGTATGGCTGGATCCTCAGGCAGTTCAATGTCCAATTTTCTGAGGAACCTCCAGACTGATTTCCAGAATGGTTTTACCAGTCTGCAATCCCACCAACAATGGAGGAGTGTTCCTCTTTCTCCACATCCTCGCCAGCATCTGCTGTCACCTGAGTTTTTGATCTTAGCCATTCTCACTGGTGTGAGGTGAAATCTCAGGGTTGTTTTGATTTGCATTTCCCTTATGACTAAAGATGTTGAACATTTCTTTAGGTGTTTCTCAGCCATTCGGCATTCCTCAGCTGTGAATTCTTTGTTCAGCTCTGAACCCCATTTTTTAATAGGGTTATTTGTTTCCCTGCGGTCTAACTTCTTGAGTTCTTTGTATATTTTGGATATAAGGCCTCTATCTGTTATAGGATTGGTAAAGATCTTTTCCCAATCTGTTGGTTGTCGTTTTGTCCTAACCACAGTGTCCTTTGCCTTACAGAAGCTTTGCAGTTTTATGAGATCCCATTTGTCGATTCTTGATCTTAGAGCATAAGCCATTGGTGTTCTGTTCAGGAAATTTTTTCCAGTGCCCATGTGTTCCAGATGCTTCCCTAGTTTTTCTTCTATTAGTTTGAGTGTGTCTCAATCCAGATATTTTAATTATAAGCCATATACCTAGATCGGACAGATCTAACTAATTCTCCAGCTATAAGGCACCTTGTTACTTGCTTTTTCTCCTGCCCACATGGTTCTGGTCCATGACAACTTCCTCCACCTCTGCCCTCTTCCTCTCTCCTCCTCTTTACCTGCCACCCCCTCTTGAGCCTCCAGTCCCACCTTTCCCCTCCACTGCCAAATCACAGACTCTAGCTTTTTACTGACCAGTTAAAATGGGGTAAGAAGATTCAAATGGCGTTATCACTTCAGTACATGATGGTCTGCTCCTCAAGGGCAACCACCTCTTGAGGAACCAGTATTAGCATCAGAATATAAGCAGCATCAGGCCAACCCACTACAATTAATATTTTCTTTTCTTTTTTTCTATTTATTTATTTATTTATTTATTTATTTATTTATTTACTTACTTACTTACTTTTTGAGCTTTCATCTTGAAAGATGAAGACAGGTTCAAAAAGTCTGTAAAAAATTATGTTATTGCTTATATTTAGAACAAAATGTTTAGAACAGTGATCCTGAGAACATAGATTCATAAAGCTATGAATCCATCCTATTAGAAGGGTGATGGTTTAGCACTCTCCTTGTATCAAAATGTTTCCAATCCTTGAACCCAAAATGGTCCCAGACACTTGCCAATTAGGTCAAAACTTCATTCAGTATATCATAGTTTTTGACATCATTACTACTCAGTCACAGGACACTATGTTTCTTGATATACACTCCATAGAAATGCTAGTTCCTGTGCCCTAAAAGTAGGATTTGGTGACTGGGATGATTGACCTTGATTGTCAATTTAATATGATTTGGAGTCGCCATGGAAACAAACCTCTGGGCATGTCTGTGAGAGGTTTCATGATTAGGTTCATTGAGGTGGAAAGAGACACACTAACTATGGATCCCCCTTATTCCACAGTCTGGGGTCCTGACTGAGAAGGAAAACACCATCTGAGCATACTGTCATTTCTCTGCTTTTTGAGTATGGATAGAACAGGACTACCTAGTCAAGCTCTGGCTACCATTTTTTCCCCACCATTGTGTTCCATGCCCTGCAACTGGGAGCTAAAATAACCCCTTACACTGCTTTATCAGGCATATTGTCAGAGCAGCAAGGAAATTAACTATTACAGTAGTAAAGTGCGTGTCCTGGTTTGGACTCACTTTATATCTGGGTTTCTACTTCTCTGTTCACTCTGTGCCAGTTGGTACCTGCAAGTAAACAGATGACATTAGGACCAAGAAGAGCAGTTGCCACATATCTGGCTCTGGATAGTATGTTACTTGAAGACTCTTGACAATAACTGGGAGTGCAGGTTGACTCCCATTACCATGAGAAATGCATCCTTCACTGTCTACACTAAGACACTTCAGGGTGACAAAAGGAGAGTTATTGATTTTTAAAAGATTTATTTTTATTACCTTTTACATGCATGCTACTGTGTGAGTATACGGCATTCGTGTGTGTATGACATGTCCCTTAGCAATGGAGGTATAGGGGAAGTTGACATGCCTATGATGGGTGTTGGGAAATGAACTTGAAACTTCTGTGAGAACAGCCAGTGACCTTTATTCCTGAGCCATCTTCTGCCCCCAACCACTTTTTAAGAAGAGAATTATGTTTGATCCAAAGAATAGCATTGTGTTGGGTAAACTGAGACATGTAACTACCCTACCTTTGCTGAGGTTACTGATTTTGAAGGCCTGATTTACACACCAACTTATCTATAATGGCTTTTCTGTTGTTACCAATTGAAAACCATTTTTCTGTCATATTCTTTTGTTTTGACTTTCTTTCAGGACTGGGAATTGAATCCAAGGCCTTGTATGTGCTAAACAAGCCCTCTACCACTAAGCTAGTTCATAGATCTTTGTCTTTTCTCAGATTATTTTCTGCCTATACAAGCTGCATTTGTTCTGTCTAAACAATTTCTTTCTTTTACTATTTATATATTCTTGAAGTTATGGTATTCATCTCCCTCAGGAAACAGAGAAGGAGACAGACAGGGCACTGACTGTTATTATTTCCCACGCAGTAGAGCTCAGATGGAAACTCCTGGTAATTTCAGGATGGAGAGGGCCATCTGTGAGACTGTGTAAAAGGCCAAATGTAAATGCTTGACACTTTCCAGTGTTCCAGAATAGAACTTGATTGTTGGTGAGGTAGCTTTTTGTACACCAGTGGCTTTCAAACGAGTCAATAGTAGAGAGCTGTGGACCAGGACAAACAACCCAGCATCCCTGAGAGAGCAGTAAATAATTGATTGTTGTTAGTTGGCCTACACAATACATGGAGTCAAGTAGCTGCCACCACCAAGGAGCAGGGGAGGTGTTTCTGACCTGTCTCTTCACTCCGTGTTGTCTTGGCCCCTGGGGAGAAAAGAATCAATAATAGGATGAGAAAGTGACTAAGTGTACTGTAGCTTTCATTTTGGAGAGAGCAAATCAGGAATTAGTTTGCTAGCTCTTGAAGATGTTTTCTTGTTTAGAAAGTACAAGCTCAAACATGCAGATAAGGTGGGACCATCTAAAAAATGGCGTGACTTTGAAATGGGCTCTGAGATCGACGTCCTCTTGCATTTAAGATGGCTCCAAACACGTGCCTCCTAAATAAACACTGTTGCCAGTGAATGGTTTACAGGTAGTTCTGCCAAGCTGCCAATCCTGGCAGGATTATTACCATTGTTGTTGTTGTTGTTATTATTGTTATTATTATTATTATTATTATTATTATTATTATTATATTCTATGACATGAAGGTTAATTTCAGTAAAAAATTTGGTTTTGTTCAAATGACAATAGAGATTATCCTATTTGTGGTTGTCCTAAAGGTCGCAGCAAGTAGGTACAGACTTTATCAATACCATAATACCTGGTGATAGTTAATTAATTCAGTTTGGACATAAAAGGAAGGCCCATCAAGGAAGCTGTGGACCAAATGCAGAATGCTTCAGGGAAGTGGTATTTTTTTTTACACCATTTATATGCACACATCACTTATCTTACCAAACCACAATCTGATTATTCTGATAAATATATTTCTTTTATATCTTTTTTGTGAATTTCACATCATGCTCCCCAATCCCATGCATCTACACATCTCTTCACATCTGCCCTCTACCCCTGCAATGTTTCCCAAGAAATAAAATACAAAAAAGAGCAAAACGAAGCGAAACATATCTCCATGGGAGCTGTAGTGTGTCACACAGTATACTCTTTGACTACACAGCATTACTTACAAGAGTTCATTGCAATGAATCACTGTTCTGTGACCTCTGGCTTCTGCTGCACTATCAATACTGGATCCTCATAGGAGCTCCTCTCTGATATCCTACTGTCCTGTGCCATGGAGATTCTACAGCTTTGGATATGTTGGACTCCACCTTCATGTGTACCAGCAGTTCATAGATGGGACAAGGCAGATCAGTGGTGAGACCAACTCTTCAGAGCTCATGCCCTCAGGGTCGGCTCATCTATGTTCTCACCACCAGGGCCAGCTTTACTGTGTTACCCAGGCATGGTGTAGCCAGTGAGCAGGGGTACCATTTCTATACACACAGCTCTTGGACCTTAACATGGTCCCAGGAGGCAACCTAGACCAGGGATGTCTGCACAGCCTTTGGTGGTAATATGAGCCATGGATTTTGACACAAACCCCTGTTGCTATGTAGCTATGAACTCAGACATGGAACTTAGTGGCAGCATGAGACAAACAGGACTTTAACATTGTCTCAGGTGGCAGGGCAGGCTACTCACATCAGGCTATTTTTCCTCACCATCACATCTCCAGTTCCTTCTTCAAATGTTCAAACCATTCTGTTTCTCTCTCTCTCTCTCTCTCTCTCTCTCTCTCTCTCTCTCTTTCTCTCTCTCTCTCTCATCTCTCCCCTGTCTCTCTCATCTCTCCCCTGTCTCTCTCATATCTCTTAAATATAATTGTACATGGTGTGTGTGTGTGTATGTGTGTAATTGGGAGAAGGTATAACTGATTTCCTATTTGTGGAATTCCTATCATGTTCAAATTTATGAGAGTCTAAAAGAGAGGAAAATTATAGAGAAGATTTAATCTGCAGAATTACAGATTAAGCATTAGTTTCTTCATTTAACAAATGTTGATGGTGTAGCTCATATGGATAGGTTGGGATTGTAGGGTACAATTGATTATGGATTTGAGACAGTCCCATATGAAAGGAATATACACATAAATATATAATGATAACTTAGATAATATCTTGAAAAGAAGATGTTATCCTCAGACTGCAACAGGGGTGAAGGAAAGAGTTTACAGCTGAAATTGAAAGACCATAGGGTGAAATGTGAGTTCCTCACCAAAGACAGTTACAAACCATCACACAATCAAGTGGTTGAAAATGAAATTTCATTGTGAAGGTCAGAAAAAGGTCGTAAGTGGTGACTGAGTTTGGGGCTTTTAGAATCTTGTCTGTCAATTAATGATTAGCCTGTCATTTCTCCTTTGTTCAGTTTTCATTCAGAGATTCAGTTGATCATTCATAAACCTTGGAATTCCAGGAGTATGTATGGCTATATAATAGAAGGGGATTGTGGGACAAATAAAGATCAACACGAGGTCATATTGTGAAGCATAGGAAAAATTCCCCAATGATTACTTATCATAGGGGAACTATCAATTTTAGGGGCAATTACTTTACTAAAGGGAACAGAGTTAAGTTTCCTCCTATGAGAATTCCATGCCCTTCCTCTTAAATTCTTATCTCCTATGTGCTTTTCCACTTTAAAACAACAACAACAACAACAACAACAACAACAACAACAACAAAATCCCCAAGGAATTTCTGAAGACATAGGGAGATCATAATCAATAGATCATGTTTTTAGCACCAGTGCCCACAATGCAAATCATGACCATAGACTGAAAGAATACATCTGTGTTTTCTGCCACAGGTCCATGGTTGAGAGCCACAGGTACATTAGGAGCTCCGTAAAATCAGAGTACATTTATCTCCATATCCCCATTCACCCACCGCGCATTCAGGTCATTTCTTGTTCACTCTGTGTGTGTGTGTGTGTGTGTGTGTGTGTGTGAGTGTGTGTGTTTATGTGTGTTTCTCTTCCCAGAATTTTGCATGCCTGAGAGCGCTGAAGGCAGGTGTATATTCCCATGCCCCAGGAGTGAATACTATCCATCTGACGGGGGAGATTTGTCTTCTACTTCTTAGAGTCACGTGAGCACATGCATTTTTTCCAAGTCAAGCTCTCTATCATTAATTTCCCCTTAGAAACCTATTGAGGCTGTTAAAAAAATAAATTATCGGTAATTGCCAGTGCCAGCTGATTCATCTGGGATTATCACTGAAGTATAAAATGCAATTTAGAACCTCATTATGATTATTATTCCATTTTGTTCACTAAATATGGTGACCTTCTAATTTTGAAGTTTAAGGTGTTTATCAAAAAAATGTTAAAATGACACTGGTATAATTGTGGTTGTCTTCTTTTAATTTCTCTCCTGGTTGCTTATATAAAGGGTGGTCTTCCTGGAATTAGGAGTTGCATTGGGGAAGCAACTGTCATGTCTATACCCTTCCCTGAAGCCAGACTTTAAAGAAACCTGTAAAACAAAAGGGTATCATTCTTCCCACTATTTTACTTTGGGAAAAGTGCTATTTTTGTTATTTGTTTCTTTGAGGCAGGGTCTTCCTATGTAGCCTTGCTTGGCCAGGAACTGGCTTAGCCTTAGATGTGTCTGCCTGCCTTTGCCTTCCAAGTGCTGGGGTCAAAGACATGGGATAATACTCCAAGCTAAAAATATGGATTTTGTTAACAGGTAATGATGTAATATTTTAATGAAGTAATAGGTTTTATTTTTCTCAATTTTAATTAATTTTTTGGTGTGTAGGCATGTGTATGCGACTACAGGTCTCTAAGCTGGTATGACACACAGTTGTGAGCTGCCTGAGGATGCTCAGAATTGAGCCTGGGTCCTCTGAAGAGTTGTCTGTTGTCTTAACCACTGGTTCATCTCTCCACTCACACAATTTTAATTTTTTCTTCTTTTTTCTTTTTTTTCGGAGCTGGGGACTGAACCCAGGGCCTTGCGCTTGGTAGGTAAGCGCTCTACCACTGAGCTAAATCCCCAACCCTACAATTTTAATTTTTAACCGTGTAAATAAAGACAGAAAGATAGAAAACTTAAGATGTTTGAGAGGCCTTCAATTATTTTTATGAGTTCTTAACCTCCTAAAGTTGAGAACTTCTGGTTGGAAATTAAATATATGCAGTCTGAATCAGACTCCCTTACAGTGACTGAGCACTGGAGACTAAGCAAAATGTATGCTGTCCAGTGTCAGCCACTTTACCTGCGAGAGGCTGTGACACGTGACTGAAGGAAGGGGTGTGAGTGCTCAGCGAATGCTGTGCGTTAAGTTTGCCCAGCCCCACATCTGTGAGATCACGTGGAACATCTGTGTCTGAGGTTGTCTGCTAATTCGTGCTACTTTTGGGATTGACTTTCCAGCAATTTTTATCAATTATCAGAGTCAAATTTGCTCCTAACAATGGACTCAGACTGTGGTAACTGAGAAAAAGGACAGAAGTTTTTTTCCATTAAATGTTTCTGGAAATTTTAAAAATGATCATGTGATTCTAGTCCACGTGGACTGTATCAAGCATATAGTTCTCTAACCCCTTTCAGTGTAAAAGAAGTAGAGAAGGTGACTTTATCTCCATTTAACAGGTAAGGAACTCTGAGACTCAGAGGAGGTTAAATGTTTTTTGCCTAACATTTCACAGCAGACCAGACATTAGACACCAGACCTTGTAACTCCCTTGTGTTACATCATACAGCTGTTCACCACTGTAAATACTATCTAATCTAACCTCTCAATTTCACAGAGGAAAATGAGGTGCAGAGAAGCAAAGTGACTTTTTAAGGGGATGAGAAGGGTGGGGAAGGGAAAACTGTAAGTGTGGTTTTCAGGTTCCTTATTTATTTATTTATTTTTTGTTGTTGTTGTTTCAAGTTTCAGTCTACTCTCATTTAATGATAATTCTGTTTTTTTCCTTTTATTTTTTCTTTCTTTCTGACTCTGAATTAGATAAACACTACATGGTTGTTGTTTTAGTGTTTAAATGTCACAGAATGGGTAATGTGCATTTTTGTCTCATCAGCTAGGTTGCTTAATGGCCCTTGTTCCTCTGTCCTCTGTGTGAATCTTATTGGAGGCAATTGGTATAACTTGTACCAGGGGACACACTGATCACTTTTCAGGGATGAGCTTTACTTCAGACATTGTAGATTTCAATTTGAAATACCTTCGTGTTAGACTGTGTGGTTTTGTTTGTTTTGGGGAAGCAGGGAGGAGAGTGCTGACTGTTATTAATCTCTTTTGTCTTGTTTTGTAAAGGCATATATAATTTGGTACCTAAAGGATGATGTTCCTGTCCCTTCTTGGGTTTTGTATGAAAACAGCTATGTTTCTTATATTTGTAATTTTCGTTTTTTAATAAATAAATCTAAAGAGCAAAGTGAAGAGCCCTGAGTCTCCTTAGCATTGACAGTGCCATTTGACATGGGTGCTGCCTTGAATCGTCTGGGGTTGGGGGACAAAGACAATAGAATGGAGACTGTCCAGGCTTGCTCGCCACTCTTATGACTTCATGACTGCATATAACAAAAAAAAAATCTCAAGAAAACTTTTCTGAACGTCTCAGGATAATAACTTCTTTTCTCTTTAATAGTTGTAAATTGGTGAGTTTTGTTTGTCATTTAGCATCTGAAAATTCTAAGTGTGTGACAGACCCTGTGATGGCATCTTCTTACTTCATCTCTACTGTCCAGATTTCTATTCTTCCCTCAGGAGAATTCAAAGCCTGAGCTCCTCATATCCACATCCCTTGAGGCTGCCATCTTGGATATATTTCTGAGAATACTCATGCATCAGTCAAAGAAGGCTGTTAGATAATTGTTTGCAGCCATACACATGTTTTTTCTGCTTTAAGTTCTTTTAAACATAAATTCTTCATCAAATTATATTTCTTTCTTTTTTTTTTTGGTTCTTTTTTTCGGAGCTGGGGACTGAACCCAGGGCCTTGTGCTTCCTAGGCAAGCGCTCTACCACTGAGCTAAATCCCCAACCCATCAAATTATATTTCAAATAATAATTTTGAATCCCAGGAACCATGTTTTAATTCCAGGAATTGATGGGGCCTGATTACTTCAGTGGTCTCCATACTCCTCACCCATCCATTTTTGAGTCTATGTCATAGGAGTGGATGTTTCCTATACTACTATGGAGAGAGCAGATAGTTTTTGTGTCTTTCTTGAATGAATGACTCATAACGGAAACTATGAAAGTCTTATTTCCTTGGCTGGTAGTCACTTCAACATTCAGGGTATGGCTTGAAATTTGACTTGTTGTGTAGACTACTGGAGACTAACACTTTTGAAGAATAACGGTAGGTATTCCACTGATAAATAAGATCACCACATGTTTGTGTACTATGTGTGCAGTGCCTACAGAAGTCAGAAGAGAGCAGCATATCTCATGGAACTGAAGTAACAGATAGTTGTTCTGGGAATCAACCCTGGGTCCTCTAGGAGCAGAGAGTACTCAATGCTGAGCCATCTTTCCAGTTATACATTATGCTTTTCTAGACTCTACGGACTGCAGCCATATACTTTTGCAAGGCACAAAGCAAAACAAATCAAAGAACAACAACAACAACAACAACAACAACAATAACAACAACCCCTAAACCACAAACAAAACAAAACACTGATAAAATTGCATACTTGTGTCTAAAGTGATTTTATAAGATAGTAGGGATAAATTAATTATGTTCCCAACTTACAGAGTAATGTTGATTAAGCTTGAGAGCAGTACCACATACATGTTATGATAAGTATCAAAGTCAGGGAAACTAAACATAGGTTTCCATTTCTCAATTCTGTGTTCTGTTTGTTTCATCTCCATGCCTCATTCTGGAAAATTGTCCTTCTTGCCAGTCAGGTAATTATGGTACACACTCTTTAGAGAACTCAGCCCAGAAGAGATCTGTTGTAAGTCAGTTCTCTGTAGCAAAGGTAAATTACTTCCATTACAAGGAAGTATTCCCGTGGCTTTGATGATTGCCGAGGCAAGGGACACCCAGGCCAACCAGAGCCCTGAGTTGCTACTTACTGGCTGACATTTGCTCTTAGGCAAATTATGTTCCTTGAAAGAGTTCCTTTAGTGCAGCCTTCTGTGTTCCTTAGTCCAGCTGTGGTTTTGGATGGTTTGAAAAGACCCTTAGCTTTTCTGCTTCTTGCATGTTCCTAGACTTTTGACAACAGAATAAAGGCTTTTCAATGGGCAGTGTGAACTCTTCATGCTTGCACTGCTGATATTTTTTTCTAAATGTGTCATTCACCCTAGCATGCCTTATTATGAATGCTCTTGTATCAAGGTGGGGCCATGTCCACCTCTTGGTTCATATTTGTATGTTTTGTCTTTCCCTAGATGATAAAGTCATTGAGAATAAAAATGGTGTCTCAATGTCTTTGTAGTATTGTTATGATCTAAGAGATGGATGCCACAAAGTCACATCATGCAACAGATCTCATGTGAGGGTTTATTGGGGAGAGGTATACAGAGGCTGTCCTGCTCTGGGTGAGGGTGGAGGGATAAGAGAAAAAGGAGGAGTGGAGGCACTGTTTTTTTATTAGGGGATATAGTGCATGTGTATAGGGAGGATATCCCACATGTGGAAACAGTAGGAATGTGTCACAACTTGGCAGCTAATGATGAAGTGCCCTGATGTCACTAAGTCCCTGGGGCAAGTGATAGTAATGTCTCATTGCTAACAAGTATGTTTATCAAGGTGTTAAATATTTAGTAAGTTTTCAAAGAATACTTTTGAAAATAAAAGAAGGGAGAGGCAACTTCTGGGAATGTAACGTAGACAGAATCTAGTGATGACAAAGGACTGGAGGAATCTAGTAGACTCTGAATAGAGTTTTCTGTTTTTCATGAGTGTGTCTCAGTCATGCTGGAATCTGGTCTCGGGTGGCCTGGTGATGAGCTGAGGTCTGCTGATGTATCCTCACAATGCAGATGGACCTCTTCACTGTGAGCTTTGAGTGCAGGCAATCAGGATTCAGGACTTGATTGCTGCACCCTCCCTGCTTTCAGATTCCAGCGATTTTTAATACAGTGTGTCTTGGCTAAAGGACAGAATATTAACTCAAATGTCATATTTTAAAAGTAGGCAGGTTGTCTGTAAGGTGCCAATTGCGTAATGGCCAACAAAGTTGGAATTATGGTATTAATAACAGTCAGCTTGTGATCCCTTAATCAAAAGTGAGGGGTGAGAATAAAGCTGTGCTCCAGCAGATGGCCTAGGATTTCTGGCCTTTCCGTCTGGGCATGTTTATCCATGGGGTGCACTTTGATGCAGGAGAAGGGCCTGCTGTTGTCTCTAATATCCTAGACCCAGGAGACATGTAGGTATTTTTTTTAAATACTCTACCTAACACTATGTCTGGGAGGAAGGGATTTTTTTACCTGCTAGATAGTATCCTGCCCAGTCATTTATCTGCTGGCCACTTATTACATGACCAAGAGTTTGAATAGACAGAGTTCATCACCTAAAATAAATGGATTAATTTATCCTGTTTCAGGTGTCCAGGGGATACAGCCTTCCACCCTCTCTCCCTCCCTCCCTTCCTCCTTCTCTTTCCCTTTATTTCTTTTCTTAATGAAATCATGCCCATCATCTTTCTAACTTGCTAAGCAGGATATAATCTCTAATTCCGTTCATCAATGATTCATAAAGATAATATTGCACAACTAAAATATGAGCAATTCAGTTTACTAAATAATTTCAGTAATTTTAAAAGTAAACAATAAACATTATACTAATTTTTACATTGGCTTAGTTCTCAGAACTTTGGCTGTGATTGGATAAATCTGTTGAAAAAAATTTAGGTTAGTCTATTAATTTTTACTATGAGAAAATACCCTTTTCCCCCTGAGAGATGGAGTAGTGGTTAAGAACACTTGTTCTTGCAGAGGACCTGAGTTTGGTTCCTAACATGCATATCAATTAATCACAACCATCTGCAATTTTAGTTCTAGTGGACCCAAAGTTCTCTTTTGATTTCTGCAAGCAGCAGTCACTCACGTGGTGAGCATACATTCCTGCAAACAAAATATTTATATCCATAAGATGAAATAAATCTTTACAAAACACTTTACTATTTTATTTTCAAATGAGTTTACATGCAAAATGTTTCCAAAGCATTGCAACTAATTCTTGTATATCCTTCATTGGGTTCCATAAATGTTAATATTTTCCCAGATTTGCTGTTTCAAAATCTTTATATAAAATTCAGTTCAGACACAGTTCCTTCAGAGAAGTTTCATACAATGAAAAATATGTCCTTAAAAGCTATTGTTATTGTTGTTTTTATGTGTACAATAAATTATATAAATATTACTAGTAACAGTTAATACTCACAAGTGGAGTGGGCCCTGAATATGCTTTATAGACTATATTAGTTCCATCAGAGGAAAGAGCCATTGTCATATCATATACACATATACACACACCTATATATGAGGCATGCACAGGGGCTGCCTTATGAACTCACACTGGCATACAAAGGTATAATCCTTCCTTTTCTAGAGACACCTCCATTCTTCCACTGCCTTCAGTGGGCTGGATCAGATCTATCTTGCTTAAAAGAAAATAGTCATCCCTACTTAAGACAACAAATTATACAGTTTAGCTAATCTATGAAATCTTTGAAGTTGGGTTGCTTAAGTGAATTATTGAGTATTATTATAGGATAGCCAATTTGATACATAAATTCATTGTCACCTACTACCCTACTTTATTAATTTTAATATTATGATGGCAGTATTGCCATAGTCATTTTATAGCAAGAAAAAACTGAAGGGAATTAGCTAGCTATGACCAGATTGGTTAGTCAGTGTTGAATAAAAATGGAAATAAAAAGGAAAGGAAAGGAAAGGAAAGGAAATGCTGCCCCTAGATATGGTGGAGGAGAAAGTTTATTATAGACAGGTGAGAGCATAGCCAGAGGCAGAGGCATCTGGGAGAGTCCAGAGTGGTCATGACTCTGAACCATATGGGGAGAGGGGAGCCGAAGGCAGAGAGGGGAGCCAAGGACAGCAACCAGGAAGCCAAAGCTACCAAAGGATTGGTGGATAATCAAAATGCCTAGATTATATAGGGAAGAGCTTCTGGAGGAAGGGCAGCGCAGCTGGAGAGTTCAGGGTAGAAGGCAGCAGGGTATGCCAGCCATTCCCTGTATCAGGTAAGGACTGAGGGATGCTGGAGAAACATGGAGGCCAGATCTATTTTGGTAAGTTAATTAGGCACCTCAGCCAGGAAGTTCTGATCTGGAAACATAACAAGTGGCAGATGTGCATTTTGAGCCCTTACCCTGCTCCAAAGCTCTCTTTCTAAGTGACTACACTAAGCTAATTCCCTGAGAACCAAACAACTGGCTGTTAGTGTCTTTGTAACATTTTTGAAGAAATGCCACTCCTGGAAGGAGATGACAGCACATCAAGCATAGAAGAAGCAAACTAAGCTTCACCAGAACTATGTGATGCTTACCTTCATTCCTTCTGACAATATATTTTCCATAGTTTTTGTTTATTTTTGTTAACATTTAAAACTTCCATGTGGCATGAAAACTAAGGGGAAAATAAAATTTCTACATGTGATACTGTGATAGTATAGGTTTGGCTCAGGTTAATAGAAAGTTTGTTGTACGATGTAATGCAGCCTACTGATATTGTTAACTTTGTGGTCTGAAGTATTTAGCTGTTGAACTGGATTCCTTAGTAGATGAGATTAAGTTGGTTTAAGTTTCATCTTAAAATTTTATTTCATTCCCTGTAGTTAATTCTGCATGTACTAGTCTTAGAAATAAACACCAGGTAAAACAACTTGACAGAGGAATTCTACAAGAGGCTTGTTTTCCAGAGTACCAAGAGCAAAACCCTAAGTTTCCGTAGGTCTTGTAACTCAGCAAGGCTTATGAATGGAAAGAACAGTGCCCAATCATATTCTGTTTTAAAAGGTAAACTCAGATGAGATAAAAAGAAAAAGAGAGAGCTCAGCTGTGCAAAGCACTTGTGGATTTTGCTCATTTAGACCTTCCCTGGGGCCTCAAGTCTCAGGAAGATTAAGCACATCTCCAACTGAGGCCAGACCAGGCAGACCCCTGCCATATGTGTGGGACTTGGACTGACCCGTGTATACTCATGGTTGGTGGCTCAGTCTTTTGGAGCTCCCTGGGGTCCGGGAAACTTGGGGCTATTGGTCTCCTTCAACTTCTTCAATCCTTCCCCTTATCAACCATAGAGGTCCCCGACTTCAGCTCAATGGTTGGGTATAAATATATGCTTCTGTCTCAGTCAGCTGCTGGTAGGATCTCTCAGAGGACAGTGATGCCAGACTCCTGTCTGATAGCCCATCATAGCATCAGTAATAGTGTCAGGCTCTGGTGCCTTCCCATTAGATGGATCCCAAGTTGGGACAGTCATTGGACCAGCTTTTCTTCAGTCTCTTCTTCATTTTTTTTGTCCCTGCAGTTCTTTTAGACAGGAACAATGCTGGATCAGAAATTTTGACTGTGGGTTAGTAATCAGAATGCCTAATGTCAAAAATTCAAGTGACAGCACATTAGAGAGGATGTGGAGAAAGAGGAACACTCCTCCATTGCTAGTGGAATTGCAAGCTGGTATAACCACTCTGGAAATCAATCTGGTGGTTCCTCAGAAAATTGGAAATAGTTCTACCTGAATACCCAGTTATACCACTCTTGGGCATATACCCAAAGATGTCCTACCATACCACAAGGACAGGTGCTACATCATGTTCATAGCAGCCTTGTTTGTAATAGCCAGAAGCTGGAAATAACCCAGATGTTCCTCAACAGAAGAATGAATACAGAAAATGTCATTCATTTATAAAATGGAATACTCCTCAGGTATTAAAATTGAGGACATCATGAATTTTGCAGACAAATGGATAGAATTAGAAAATATCATCCTGAGTGAGGTAACTCAGACCCAAAAGGACTTACATGGCATGTACTCACTGATTAATGGACACTAGCCAAAAAGTACAGAATACCTAGGATACAACCCACAGACCCTAAGAAGTATAACAAGTAGAAAGGACCAAGTGAGGATACTTCAATTAACTTAGAAGGGGTAAGGAAATAATCATGGAAGGCAGAGGGATGGAGGGACCCAGGTGGGAGAGCAAAGGAGGAGGGGAAAGGGGAACAGGATCAGGTATGGGGAAGGGTGAAGAGAAGCCCAGAGAGGCAAGAGAATGAATGGAGATAAGCAGCCTTGGGTGCTATGTTCCCCCACTCTTGCTAGAAAGTACTACAGACCTGGGAGGTGAGAGACTCTAAGGACTCAGTGGGGGTGACCTTAGCCAAAAGCTTTTTTTTAAAGGTGCCTTGAGATAGGATGTCACACTGTAGTCAAAACTAGCATGGAACTCACTATATGTTAAAATCAGAGTAGTCTATGTGCTTTGTTTAAGTTGCTGGGGTTATAGGCATGAGTCACCATTCTTGGCTAATACATTTTCTGAAATGTGATTGGAAAAATATTTATTAAAATAAGGTCTGGATCTCCCTTTGTAGCTCAGAGTAGTCTTAAATTTGTAGTGTCATTCCTGACTCTGGTTCCTAAATACTGGACTTTCAGGCCTGTACCACTATGCACAGTCAAATATTGCTTTAGGCAAGTAAATGCTGTTCTCTGAAATTGAACATATCTGTAAAATAGGAGGGGTAAAAAAGCGCAAAAGTGAGAAGGTAATTACAGGGTTCACTACGTCAAGGGCTTGAGATGATCATCATAGTGAAATACAGGCAGTCAGCTGGTTAAATGCTCAGTGTTTGTTCAAACAAGTCTTAGGAGCTAGCCATCTGTATTGTCATAGGTAAATGAGCAAAGACAGGACAGAGGCTTGACAAGCTCCATCATGGTCAGCAGCTGAAGTGGAGAGCCAGGATGTGACTTAAATAATGTAGCTGCTGCATCTTCCTTCTGTACACCTGTGTAGTCCTCTGAATGTGTAGGAAAGGTCTCAATGAGACCAGTGTGTGTGATATCTGGTATACAAAAGCCACGTTGTAATACTTCAAGCTATGAGGGCTTGAAACTTCCTATATGGGGGTTGTAGGGCTGGTAGAGCACTTACTGTGCAAATGTGAAGATCTGGTTTCAAATCCCCAGAACCCATGTAAATCCAGGCATGGCTGAGTACACCTGTAATCCAGGGCACCTTACAGGGGGATAGGAGGCAGAGAGGTTAATCCCCAACCACACACAGGCCAGCCAGCCTGGTTTACACAGTGGCAAACAACAAAGAGATCCTCTCTCAAACAAGGTGGAAAAAAAGGACCAATACCTGAGGTTGTTTTCTGATCTCCACCCCCAAGTTCCTCCTTGCACATCTATATAAAATGGTCTAGTGCAAATATATGTTTCATAAAACATACATATTTGTATTTATTTTGTCTATCAGAACATGGATTTATACTTGTATCTGGGCTGCATTGTGAAGGAGCTTGCTGTACAGACTTGGTACCCTAAGTTAGATAATTCCCCAAATTCACCTCAAAGATAGAAGGGGGAAACTCATAAAGTTGTTTCTTGACAGCCGTGTGCATGCTCTGGCACATGCACCCAAACAAATCATGTGTGCACATTTGCCATAAAAAAGATAAAAGAAAAGAAATGGAAAAACCCTCCCAATTTGACAATTGTTTTGGATTTTTCCTCATTTTAGAAGCATGGTCCTCAGGTGTAGAGACCCAACCAAACCAGGACAAAACTTGACTAGAGTAGTAGACATGTCTATACAGGGCAAGGTAGGGATCCAAGATGATAAGAATACATTAGCCTCATACTGCTCCTTGGCTGACAGAGCACAGAGTGCTACCCATACATCACTATGCTGCGTCACAGTTTCTTAGACTGAAAAATTCATCGTGCATTTGTCATTTTTGTCTGTTTGTTTTTTATTTTTAATATTTATTTTGTGTGGTTTTGTTTGTCTCTTTTTCATTTTAGTATCCTTTGTTAATAAAAAACAAAACAAAACAAACAAATGAACGAACAAAAAAAAATGAACTTTGAGACCAGAGAAAATGGAACAGATATGAGCATTTGTGCAAGGAACACCAGGGTGGCTAGTTTATAGCAAAACTGTCAAAACTGGGATGAAAGAATTACCATTCGTAACCTCCACTGAACTGTGGGTAAGAGTGGTCCTCACCCCTGCAAATACAGATGTCTGGGATTGACCAACCTGGAAAATCAATTGGATTTTAATTTCTTGGTTTTACAGGTCAGGAAAGTGGAGTCTAGAGAGCAGCAGCTTGCTCAGGGGTCCGTGCTTTTGGGAGCAGAGAGGCCAAGCTCAGGATAATCTGAGTGCTTCCAATTCTGAGAGAAACAGAACTTTCTTTGGGAAAAGTTGAACATTGCCACAGTTACAGTTTGCCCTTGTATGTTTTAGGAGATGGGACTAGGGTGTAAATTGCATAAAATGATATTGTTTATGCCACTGTTTCCTGTAGGACCCAAACCAGATGACATGAATTTCTATACCCAGTATGTAATAAGAAATGTGCTGAATACCTGGGGTATAGTGGATGATCCCACAGGCACTTTATTATATATTTCACCAAATCCTTGTAACTTATGAGGTAGATTTTTAATCATCATTTTTATAAGTGAGATGGATTCTTAGATAGACTTTGATACTTTCTCAAGACTGTACCATCAGTAAAAGAATAAGACTAACCCCCTAGGCGACATCCCCCTGAACCTGGCTTCCTTCCACAAGAGTTACACTTTCTTACCAATGTAGCCTATGAGCTTCTGACAGTCTTCCCTTGAGCTCCTCACTTAGCAAGCACGTACCTAATTCCAACAGTTTCCAATGGTCTCAGACTCTTTATTACAGTCCTCCATGCATATATTACTATATGACCATATTACCATATTAGAGGAGTTACATAGGGCAGCCTTTTCTATTATCTCAGGGTGAGGTGCAATTTAAGAATACTTACAGCTCAAAGACTTTACTGTATGCTCTACAGGGTTGAAGAAATGTGACATACATTTAACTCATGTCTTTCCTGTATTGTTCTGGGCATTGAGAAAACGCTGAGGTTACATTTGGATTTGAGAGAAAAGGTACCACATGCAATCAGGAATGACTGAAGGAAAAACAACACTCTTGCTCTTGGGGCTCATAGAGAGAATGTGAGAGACCCAGTGCAGAGTCAGTATTTGGAATGTTGTTCAAAAAATTACAGCAAATACTGAAGTGTGTAGCAGGCTCCTTCTCCTCACAGGTTTTTGCCTTTTTTTTCCCTGTTTAAAACTGTTTTAACAAGGGAAACATTTAAAATTTAGATGAGCATACTTCTTTTAACCATACATTGTACATTTTATGATGATTTGTTATTGTTTGTAGAGACAGGCTCAAGGCTGATCTTAAATCAACCTCCTAGGTTCTGGGATTAGAGGTATATTTTGGTACTCCAAATTCAATTGTTAGCTTTCTATTTTTATTTTTAATTATGTATATGAATGTTTTGGGGGCCACGTGAATGTGAATGCAGGTGCCCATGGAGGCCAGGTATTGGATCCCCAAGAACTAGAATGATGGCTGGTTTTGAGCTGTCTGACTCAGATATGGGGAATTGAACTTAAATTTTCTGCAAGAAGGGGCCCTTAATCGCCGAGCCATCTCTCCAGCTCCTCAAGTCTATATTTTTTTATTAACTTGAGTATTTCTTATATACATTTCGAGTGTTATTCCCGGTTTCCGGGCAAACATCCCCCTCCCCCCTCCCCTTCCTTATGGGTGTTCCCCTCCCAACCCTCCCCCCATTGCCGCCCTCCCCCCACCAGTCTAGTTCACTGGGGGTTCAGTCTTAGCAGGACCCAGGACTTCCCCTTCCACTGGTGCTCTTACTAGGATATTCATTGCTACCTATGAGGTCAGAGTCCAGGGTCAGTCCATGTATAGTCTTTAGGTAGTGTCTTAGTCCCTGGAAGCTCTGGTTGCTTGGCGTTGTTGTACATATGGGGTCTCGAGCCCCTTCAAGCTCTTCCAGTTCTTTCTCTGATTCCTTCAACGGGGGTCCTATTCTCAGTTCAGTGGTTTGCTGCTGGCATTCGCCTCTGTATTTGCTGTATTCTGGCTGTGTCTCTCAGGAGCGATCTACATCCGGCTCCTGTCAGTCTGCACTTCTTTGCTTCATCCATCTTGTCTAATTGGGTGGCTGTATATGTATGGGCCACATGTGGGGCAGGCTCTGAGTGGGAGTTCCTTCAGTCTCTGTTTTAATCTTTGCCTCTCTATTCCCTGCCAAGGGTATTCTTGTTCCCCTTTTAAAGAAGGAGTGAAGCATTCACATTTTGATCATCCGTCTTGAGTTTAATTTGTTCTAGGCATCTAGGGTAATTCAAGCATTTGGGCTAATAGCCACTTATCAATGAGTGCATACCATGTATGTCTTTCTGTGATTGGGTTAGCTCACTCAGGATGATATTTTCCAGTTCCAACCATTTGCCTACGAATTTCATAAAGTCATTGTTTTTGATAGCTGAGTAATATTCCATTGTGTAGATGTACCACATTTTCTGTATCCATTCCTCTGTTGAAGGGCATCTGGGTTCTTTCCAGCTTCTGGCTATTATAAATAAGGCTGCAATGAACATAGTGGAGCACGTGTCTTTTTTATATGTTGGGGCATCTTTTGGGTATATGCCCAAGAGAGGTATAGCTGGATCCTCAGGCAGTTCAATGTCCAATTTTCTGAGGATCCTCCAGACTGATTTCCAGAATGGTTGTACCAGTCTGCAACCCAACCAACAATGGAGGAGTGTTCCTCTTTCTCTGCATCCTCGCCATCATTTGCTGTCACCTGAGTTTTTGATCTTAGCCATTCTCACTGGTGTGAGGTGAAATGTCAGGGTTATTTTGATTTGCATTTCCCTTATGACTAAAGATGTTGAACATTTCTTTAGGTGTTTCTCAGCCATTCGGCATTCCTCAGCTGTGAATTCTTTGTTTAGCACTGAACCCCATATTTAATAGGGTTATTTGTCTCCCTGCGGTCTAACTTCTTGAGTTCTTTGTATATTTTGGATATAAGGCCTCTATCTGTTGTAGGATTGGTAAAGATTTTTCCCAATCTGTTGGTTGCCGTTTTGTCCTAACCACAGTGTCCTTTGCCTTACAGAAGCTTTGCAGTTTTATGAGATCCCATTTGTCGATTCTTGATCTTAGAGCGTAAGCCATTGGTGTTTTGTTCAGGAAATTTTTTCCAGTGCCCATGTGTTCCAGATGCTTCCCTAGTAAATCTTCTATTAGTTTAAGTGTGTCTGGTTTGATGTGGAGGTCCTTGATCCACTTGGACTTAAGCTTTGTACAGGGTGATAAGCATGGATCGATCTGCATTCTTCTACATGTTGACCTCCAGTTGAACCAGCACCATTTGCTGAAAATGCTATCTTTTTTCCATTGGATGGTTTTGGCTCCTTTGTCAAAAATCAAGTGACCATAGGTGTGTGGGTTCATTTCTGGGACTTCAATTCTATTCCATTGGTCTATCTGTCTGTCTCTGTACCAATACCATGCAGTTTTTATCACTATTGCTCTGTAATACTGCTTGAGTTCAGGGATAGTGATTCCCCCTGAAGTCCTTTTATTGTTGAGGATAGTTTTAGCTATCCTGGGTTTTTTGTTATTCCAGATGAATTTGCAAATTTTCTGTCTAACTCTTTGAAGAATTGGATTGGTATTTTGATGGGGATTGCATTGAATCTGTAGATTGCTTTTGGTAAAATGGCCATTTTTACTATATTAATCCTGCCAATCCATGAGCATGGGAGATCTTTCCATCTTCTTAGGTCTTCTTCAATTTCTTTCTTCAGTGTCTTGAAGTTCTTATTGTACAGATCTTTTACTTGCTTGGTTAAAGTCACACCGAGGTACTTTATATTATTTGGGTCTATTATGAAGGGTGTCGTTTCCCTAATTTCTTTCTCGGCTTGTTTCTCTTTTGTGTAGAGGAAGGCTACTGATTTATTTGGATCATCCTGGTTTTGACTTGGAGTGGGTTTTGATTAAAGGTCCAAGTAGATGATGGAAGTTGCTGCTGGAGGAAGGGATGCCTCAGGAAAGGTAACGTTCTAGATACTCCTCCAGACACACTCTTCACCTTCCCACCTCAGGAGGCTTGTGTGAAAGCTTGTCTCAGTTCACCCTGTCCTTTGGTCCCTATTGTGTTCAGTCAAGAACAAGCAAGAAGCCCAAAGGCAGGAGCCCGGTGAGCGCATAACGTTCTCCTTGGCAGCCGGTGAGCACACAGTATTTCTCTAGGCGCCCTGTGAGCACATAGTATTCCCCTAGGTCTCTTCTGTTGGCATCACAGGGCTGCCTGTCTCATGCCATGGAAAGCTATGACCCCTTGTGGCCATTCACTACCCTTTCTGCAACCCTCTGCGAGCACAAGTCTTGGTTATTTTAACAATTTATATTGGAGAACTTCAAACTTGGCTATAATCCTGACAGCTATGCCCACCTTGTTAGGTTGATGTGAGGACTTGAGATAATAAATGCAAGTCCCTCAGTTCAATGAGGAGCCCTTGGAGCTATTCAAAAATCAAATTTTTTTTTCTTACTAAATCCCTTGAGATTCTAAGTTCAAATGGTTGGCTAATGGATGAGCATTGCTTTAGTAATAAACGAAATAAGATCCAGAACTTGTCCTGTTTATAGTAAGCTAGAGTATAAATGCAAGGTCTAGTATGTCAGGCTTTGTTAATCTTCTCTTAAAAGTTTATTATTATTTCAGATTTCGATGTCATAGTCAGAGGCAATTACGTTTTTCCACTAAGAAACAGAGGAATGTGAAAACTTTAGCTGCACATGTCTATGCAAATCGCACTGAATTAAAAACTTCGTATTTCCTCCTCACGTTTCAGGTCTTTGGTCTTCAGTGTTCTCTTTCTCATTTCCTCTTCTTTCTGGCTCAATGAAGCATGGGTATCAAGATGAGCAGACGGGGAGGTAATTGCTTCTGTCTCATTGTAGAAAAAAAAAAAAGCAAAGCAATGGGAAGACAAAGGGTGTTGAAGTTCGGCAGAATGTATTAGGTCTATATGGCGGCTTTCCACAGTACTACTGACACAGACGGAGGCACAGGCCAAGGCAAACTGGAGTTGATTTCCCTTTGCTGTAGCATTTTACATGCCATAAATCAGAGTTATTAGGAGGACTGAATGGGGAGAGTGGAGAATTGCGCCAAGGTGCAAGCCTTGCTTTCTCATTTCCACGGAGCCATTAGATTGTCTCTCTCTCCATGCTTCCATTTGTTACCCCAGTTTAATGACACTCACCACTTTCTGTTGTGTCCCATGCTGTTTTATTTTCCTTCCAAATGAAATAGTTGGAAGAAATTATCTGAGCAGGGGAATTTAGCACTTGCTCATTAAAAATCTGGGTTGCAGCATATCTCTTTCTGGGCCTTTCTACAGAGACTCTAGAGTGCAATGATTGAGAACGTGCACTGTGGGACTGGAAAGATCGCCCGACTGGTTAAAGCACTTCCAGACGAGTAGGAAGACTAGAGTTTGAATCCTTAAAATTCCACATAAATCCTAGATGGTTATGGTGGATACCTATATAATCCTAGTCCCAGAAGACTGAGACAAAGGATGGCCAGTGCAAGCAGATTAGGGAGACTAGTTATATCAGTGATCTCTGAGTTTGACTGAGACACCCTGGCTCAATGACTACCATAGAAGAGTGACCAAGAATGATTCAAGACATCAACCACAGGCCTTTTCAGGCATGTGTGTGTCTGTCTCCTTCTATTTATCTACATATATGTTTATGTCCACATAGATATTCACACATATGCAAGCATAAATGAACACATGCATAACACACACACACACACACACACACACACAGACACACACACACAAATTGAAAATGGAAAACAGTGCCTTTTAAAGACTCGAGTTTATTCACCAATTTTCTTACTTTTCTTGATCTCTAAGTTTCCTTAGGAGAGTTTATAGCGACCTCTGCTCTACATAAAATGTCAGTCACTATAGTCATTTGAGGGACTATTATTTCCAAGCTAATCATCTATTATAAGAGAATTCTAGACTATATAGATTATATAGCTGAATATAGACTATATTCAGCTGAGATAAAGACTAGAAGCACTTAGTAATTGAATAAAGCACACAAAGACATGGTTCTCAAGGCAGGTCTTTTAATTGAATGATATAGTACATGAAAAATAGTATGAAATTGTGGCTAGCCTGGGCTAAGGCCAAAATAAATGTTAATCTATGTTTTTATTAAAGAACTGACAATGAAGATTGTTTTCTGTTTCTGAGGATATTTTCCATTGCTAGGGCATTTTTCCCTGCTGAAAGAACTCCAAAGATAAATTACCAGTTGATGATAACAATAAGCCGTACACTTCAAGGTGGCCTTTATTTGCATTGTATCTTATCCGATAGTCACAGAGGTAGAACAGCTTCCCCTGTTATTATTATTTGGATATTGTACAAAAGGAAATCAAAGTTCTAACTTACTTAGATCCATAAAGGTTGAGTCCATGATGTTAACTTTGGCTCTTCCTCTGGTTTATTTTGAAAGCAAACTCTGAGAATAAGTGTTGGCTTCTATTCTTTGGGCAAGTATTGTGTTGGCCTAGATGACCCTTCTTTCTGGGATCCTGGTGATTCATTTCAGTGATTGTGGAACCTATGGACTGATAGAATCTATGGTGATGGTTCTATGAGGGAGGTTGAAACTGCTGAGGCTTAAGGTCTAGGACAATGGCAGTGGGTTCCATTATAGAAGAGATAAATTCTCAGTGGTACCTGAAGTGATCAGTAGGACAAAAGCAGTGAGAAGGCAGGCGATAACATTCTTACATCATCATCACCTCATCAGGAATGGGCTCCATATCCTCTTGACAGTGAAAAGTGGTTATCAAGTTTAACAGATGAAGAGGTGTTTCTGTTTATCACTGTAGGGGGGCAAAGCAAATTCAGTGAAAAGTAAAGCCATGTTGAAATGTAGCAGAAACTATTAAGAGCACACAGTGACTTGAAGGGTTACAGTATACTGAAGCTCCTATGTATTAGAGCATCCTATGTATGTAGATTTCACTAAAAGAACAGAATTGGAGGCTGGGCTGCCCAACGATGAATGCTCTGAATTCTTTTTTTTTTTTTTTTGGTTCTTTTTTTTTCGGAGCTGGGGACCGAACCCAGGGCCTTGCGCTTCCTAGGTAAGCGCTCTACCACTGAGCTAAATCCCCAGCCCCTGAATTCTTAACAATAAGAAAACCAGGTGAATAATCAGTTAAAAGGCTGCCAGCCTCATGATTGAAAATGTTGAACATTTCTTTAAACGTTTCTTATCCATTCCTGTTTCCTCTGTTTAGATCTGTACCTCTTTTGGGTTATTTGTTTTCTTGATATCCAGTTTTTCTTGTTCTTTTTAAAAAATTATTTCAGATGTGCAGCTGGTAAAAATCTTTCCCAATTCTGTAGATTGCTACTTTGCATGATGGTGTCTTTTGCCATACAGAAGCTTTTCAGTCTCATGAGGTCTCATTTATTAACTGTGTTCTTAGTGTCTGTGCTATTGATGTTCTATTCAAATAGTTTTTCTTGTTTGAATGACTTCAAGGTTATCCCCCACTTTCTCGTCTATCAGGTTCAATGTATCTGGTTTTACATCGAGGTCTTTGATTGCTATGGAGTTGAGTTTTGTATAGGGCAATAAATATGGATCTATTTGCATTCTTCTACATGCAGCTGTCCAGTATGATGCTGGTGTCAAAGATGTTTTTTTCCTGCTGTGTGAATTTCTGGCTTCTTTATAAAAATATCAGGTATGTGGACTTAGTCTGAGTGTTCAATTTGATTTTATTGATCACTGTCTCTGTTTGAGGGCTAATAATACCATACTGTTTTTATTATTATAGCTTAGTAGTATAATTTGAGATCAGGAATATTGATACCTCCAGCAGTTATTTTATTATTAGGGAAATAAAAATCAAGACTATTTTGACATTTCACCTTATCCAGTCAGAATAGCTAAAATCAATAAAACAAATAATAATTCATGTTGTTGAGTAAGGGGAACTCAACCATTGCTGGTGGGACTGAAAACTTCTATAGCCACTATAGAAGTAAGTGTGGCAGTTCCTCAGGAAGCTGGGAATAGATCTACCTACAGATCTTGCTATACCACATACCAAAAGGATGCTTTTGGTCACCACAGGAACACTTGCTTAATCATGTTCATTGCTGTTCTATTTATAATAGCCAGAAGTAGGAAACAGTGTTGATGTTCATGAATGAATAAATAAAGAAAAACTGGTACATTTATATAATGAAATATTAGTCAACCATTAAAAAAATGAAATAATGACATTTGCAGGTACATGGATGGAACTAGAATAAAATCATCCTAAGTGAGGTAACCCAGAGCCAGGAAGGCAATTTTAATATGTATTTGTTTATATGTGGATGGTAGTTGTTAAGTCATTGATAAGCAAGCTATATTCCATAAAACTACAGAGGTTAGAGTAAGTGAATGTAGCTCCTTAGGAATGTGAAAAACTATAGTTAGTTATGGTTGGACAAGATGGGGGAGATAGGGAAGGATCAATTGAGGGGGATGGAAAAGGAGATATAAGGGAGGGAATATAGATAGGGACAATGAAAATTAAAGGATATTTGAAGGGTTGTATGAAAATCTAATAGAGTAGAAACTTTCTAAAATATAAATATATTTGAAGGTACTCTAAACGAATTCACCAACAAAGGGGTGGAGACAGGCACAATTGGACATCTCTCATCACCAAATGAAGCTTCCAGTAATGGAAATAGGTTATAGCTAATTAAATTGTTGTGCAAATGTGTTTCATGTGAACCCCCAAACAACTCAGGCTATTATCAAGGATATTGATTGCTTCCACAAACTGACAGTAAATCCCTATTGCCAAAGACAACACATATACAATTCATTGAACTCAGAGAAGTCAAGTTGGTGCCTTTGTAAAGCCTTTATTCTTATAGACTAGTGTTCATGGTACTTGGAGGTACTCTGCATGATACCAAAAGAGAAAAGGTAAACACCAACCCATCTATAAACTCACAACATAAATTGTAACCTGACTAAAAGATATGCTGGTCCAATAGTGACACAGACTTTGTGGGAAATTAACCCATATCTGATTTGCTTAATGTCCATCCCATGAGATAGAACCCATACCCAACACTACTTGAGTGGTCAAGAAGTAGATAGGTTATAGACCTAGGGGATAACCAAATAATACTGATCTCCTAAGTAGAAATACTACTTATTCAGCCATCATCAGAGAAGCTTCCTCCTGCAGTAGATGAGAACAGATACTGAGACCCACAGCCAGACAATGTATAGAGAGCAGAACACATTAAAATGCTCAGTCCTCAGTGAAATGGCTCTATCTAATTCCTCTTCTCTGGGCTTAAGAAACATTTCAGAGGAGGAAGTTTTTTTTTTTTTAAAAAAAAGAATGTAAAGGTTAGAGATCATAAGGGACAGCAAGGGAAAAAGGCCTTCTAAACAGCACAGTGGACACACTTGTGAGCTTACAGAAACTGTAGCAGCATGCTTATGGTCTGTATAAGTTTGTGTCAGGTGGAGGCTTATCCCAGAGAGAAGATGTGAACCTAAGCCCCGCATGCCTACCATAAAGGCTGTCTCCATTTTTTTTTTTTGGTTCTTTTTTTTTGGAGCTGGGGACCGAACCCAGGGCCTTGCGCTTCCTAGGTAAGCGCTCTATCACTGAGCTAAATCCCCAGCCCGGCTGTCTCCATTTGATAACAACTCCAAATGGAAAATTAATTTTACCAATGGAGTCTATGTGGGCTTACAAACTACTTTTAAGGGTAAGCCCTGTGCCCAACAGTAGATGAACAGAACAAAACAAACTCAATGGCATTTTTGTCAGGGCATTTTTTCTGACTTTCCAGGCCATGTGTGTGTGTGTGTGTGTGTGTGTGTGTGTGTGTATGTGTATATATATATATATATATGTATATATATATATATATATAGTAGATTTTGGATTTGTATTTTTATGGGTTTTCTGTTTGTGCACATGTGTGTGTCTTTATGCCTATTTGTATTTCTTATGCTTTTCTTTGGCTTCTTTTCTTCTGTTTATTTTGTGATATTCCAATTTATTTGTTTTTGTTTTGTCTTATTTTACTTTATTATTATTTCATAGATGCCTGTTGGTTTTATAATAAGAGACAAAAGTGGTGTGAAACTGGATGGGAGGGAAAATGGGGAGAAACTCAGAGGAGTTGGTGGAGGAGAAACTATTCAGAACATATTATATAAAAATTTATTTTTAATAAAGGAAAAATATAAAAGAATAGAAATTTCACTTTTTGATAAAGTGGTTACATTAAAAAGGCACCTATAATTACTGCTTAATCAATCTTTTATCAAAAACTTTCTCAAATCTGTTAGTAGAAGTAAAAATACACAGTACATAAAAGAAAAGATACTGTCAGCCTCAGGATGACAGAGACAAATAAAGTAATCCCAGTCTAGAAGCTCCATAGAGAGTTGCTAGTGTGAGTCACCATTGAAAGTCAGCAGAGTCTATAGTTTGATGTTCACAGGCAGTAGCAGTGGCAGTAAACATGCTTGTTCAGGAATAATGAAGTTGGCATATGTTTCTTTTTATAGCCTTCAAGTTTTTCAAACCTTCACTTTCTCAAATTCTCACTAGAAACCTGGCTAAAGGTAGCCAGCAATAAACATGCCACAGGCTGACTGCTAGACTGCCTTGATCATTCCAATGCTTGAGTAATTAACTCATTCAGCTCTAAACTCAGCTTTCTATAAGATTATTTCTGGAGATGGAAAGACATGTTCTTTGCCACAATGTAACATGAACGTCTTCAACATAGCTCCATTCCCATCTGAAATTCTGTGAGCTTGGTATTTACTGTCCACAGACCTATCAGCATTCCAGTCTTTTGAACATACACGTGGATTGTGCATTAAGATCTGCTTACAGTATATAAAAGCTCACACTGCTAGAGTTCTACAAATCCTGCTCACAAATCAGTTTAAAATGTTTGATATGGTCAGATTTAGCCACAGCAACAACATGTTTTCTAGTACCATTTTGTATGTGGTAGGGAAGGGGCTTAGGTGTTTTGTTGACATGAAAATACACTCAATAGAATAACTTAAAAAAAGGAAAGATTTATGTCGTCCCATGACTTTAGATATTTCTGGTTTTAGTTATGGGACTAACTCCTTTGTTTATGGGACATGAAAAGGCAAAGCATCATGGTGAAGAGAGAGAGAGAGAGAGAGAGAGAGAGAGAGAGAGAGAGAGAGTCAAACAGAGACAGACAGAGACAGACAGAGAGAGATACAGAGAATGAAAGACAGAGAGAGAGAGAGAGAGAGAGAGAGAGAGAGAGAGAGACTAGCCTTAACATGGGTTTTTGAAACCTCAAAGCTGTGACACATATCCTTCAACAAAGCCATATTTCTTTTTTTATCTTTATTAACTTGAGTATTTCTTATTTACATTTTGATTGTCATTCCCTTTCCCGGTTTCCAGGCCAACATACCCCTAAACCCTCCCCTTCCCCCTCTATATGGGTGTTCCACTTCCCATCCTCCCCTCATTACCGCCCGCCCCCCCAACAATCACGTTCACTGGGGGTTCAGGACCAAAGGCTTCTCCTTCCACTGGTGCTCTTACTACGCTATTCACTGCTACCTATGAGGTTGGAGCCCAGGGTCAGTCCATGTATAGTCAAAACCATATTTCTTAATCCTTCCTAAACAGTCCACCAACTGGGAACCAATAATTTAAATATATGAGCCTATGGAGGCTATCATTTGGACCACCACACAAGTCTACCCATTTTCTTTATTTAAGCCACACAAAGTTAGTGACCATATGTTTTGCTTCAAACATATTAATGTGCTTGATTATGAGGTCATTCCCAGAACCTGTTAGGTATATTATAAATTATTTAGTATAAGTTTGAAAGGCTATACATCTTAAGAAACACCTGTCCCTAATAACTTGGAATTTATACAGAAAGAATATAACATTTGTTCAAAAGTACAAAGTGGGAGTGGCACAGAAGAACTGTATGTAAAGTCTCTCTCTCTCTCTCTCTCTCACTCTCTGTGTGTGTGTGTGTGTGTGCGCATGTGTGTGTGATTTATATTTAGTGTTGAGTGTGCACATGAACATTTAGATGCATATTCATGTGTATGTGCAAGACTGTGGAGGTTGACTTTGGGTACCTTTCCTTGGTCACTTTTTACCTCCACTATACTTACTTAATTACTACAGGTGTGTGTGTGTGTGTGTGTGTGTGTGTGTGTGTGTGTATGTGTATGTGTGTGTGTGTGTGTGTGTGTGTGAATAAGCATGCATGTGTATGTGTGTATGGTGAGTGTGGGAGAGTGCTTGCTTTCGTAGTGAGTATTTAATGGCTAGAGGATAATCTTGTTGAGTTGTGTGGTGGTTTGAATATGCTTGGCCCATAGGGAGTGGCACTATTAGGAGGTGTGGCCTTGTTAGAGTAGGTGTGGCCTTGTTGGAGGAAGTGTGTCACTGTTGGGGTGACTTTGAGGTCTCCCCACGCTTAAGCTCTGCCCAGTGCAGAATAAAGTCTTCTCCTGTTTGCCTGAGGAAGAGTCTCCTCCTGGCTACCTTTAGACCAAGATGTAGAACCCTTGCCTCATCCAGCACCATTTCCCTGCATCCTGCCATGCTTTCCACCATGATAATAATGGACTGAACACCTGAAACTGTAAGCCAGCTCTAATTAAATGTTTGCCTTTAGAAGAGTTGCCTTCGTCATGGTGTCTTGTCACAGCAAGAAAACCTTAAGTAAGACAACTTTGCTTTCTCCTTCCATCTTTACATGAACTCTGAAAAATCATAAGCACATCACCAAGCTTACTCAACAAAAGCTTCATCTGCTGAGTCATCGTGCCATTAATCCATCTTAATTTTTTTGAGATAGTATCTCACAAAGACCCTGAAGATCATGGATTAGGTTAAGGTAGCTGGACAAGGAGCTCCGCTGATCTTCCTCTCTCTCTCCCATGTGTCTCCCCAGATGCAGTTACAAGATTGAGCCACCACCTCTTGCTTTTTATATAAGTTCTGAAGATAAGGGTCTCATAAAAGAACTGTTACTTTATCAACAGAGTCATCTATTAGCCATGGGGAGTTTATACTTTTAATCACTCTATGCTGTAATCCCTACCATACATGTTGCCAAATATGGGTCAAGAGGCCATTCATTGCTCTGAGAATTCTGTGTATATTTGACATCATATGACTTAAGATTCCTAGTCTCTCTCATACCCCCCGATTTAGTTCTGTTATCTCTTGGTCTACCAGTATCCTCACCCCTGACCGGCAGAGTGATTTTCTAAAATGCAAGTCTGATTCCTACCACACCTCTACCAACCATTGGTTCAAAGCTTTCCAATCAGATCTATAAATCCTGAAATCCTCTACTTGGCATGGTTTGACAATGTCTGTCTTATTAGCTTCAGCTCATGCTGCAACCTCTTCTACTCAAGGTTGTCTGTACTCTTGCTACTCTTTCCTTGTATGAATTATAGTCTTTCTTGCTATAGGATCTTGGCACACGATGTCTTCCCTTCCAGCCAGCATATTCTCATCTCATAATCCATCTATGTCTTGCCCTAGTGGCCCAAGACTTTCTTTGCCAAGCTCAGATTCATCCATCACCACCACCATCACCATCACTGCCTTAGGGGATGTGATTTTAATTGTGACAATGCTCACAGTTTTGATTTACATTTATTTGTGTGATTATTTCATGTGCATACATTTTTCCTCCATATTATGAATGCTGCAAAGACAGGACTGATTTCTGGATTCTTTCCATATCATGAATTGTAGTCAACCAGTAAGAGATACATACACATTTGTTAAATGGAATCAAAGACTGGCTCTTGGTCAGATTACAAAGTTCAAGTCTTTGTTTTATTGAGACAGCTGTAGAGATTTGAGAGATCTGTGGTTTTGGCCATTAGCAGAACTACTACCTTCTTGGACATCACAGAGTTACATTTTCAGATGGTCTTTAAAAGTTAATGACAGCCTGGAGGTACCACAATGACAATTTCCAAGTGCTTTATTCTGACATATAAGAAACAGTTGAAGTGGGCAACAGTTCGGTGAAAGGGTACTGGTTTCTTGGAAACTCAAATGGCAAACCACCATGTGTTCGGTACTTGGATGAGGGCATCCCAGCTCTCCCATTGAGATGCATTGTTCATTTATTTTTGTGCCTTGCTGAATTTAGCAAGCTGGAGCTTTTTGAAGGTGCACAGCTGCCTTTTTTTTTCTTTTTCTTTTTTTTTTTTTTCGGAGCTGGGTACCGAACCCAGGGCCTTGCGCTTGCTAGGCAAGCGCTCTACCACTGAGCCAAATCCCCAACCCCACAGCTGCCTTTTTATTATTGCTTTTTAACACAATTTATTTATAAGATTATTCTATAGTCCTATATACACTTATCCCAGAAAACTCATTCTATACTTGGAGTGGCTAACTTTCCAGTATGTCCTAGATGTCCCTTTTTTTCTCCTATAACTTATTCCCTCTAACAAAAATCAAAGCTTTCTTGCTTTTTTTTTTTAAATTTACAGGTTTGTCAAACTCACCAATCTATTATTTGGGGGCAATTGCCAGAGTAATCTCTCACCTCATTGGTTTTCAACAAAGCCTCCCAGATTGACATCTCAGAAATTGAAAAATAAATGCAGTATAAAAGCTATTACCTAAGCGTGATTGGTAAGGGGGCATTAGGTTAATCGTTAGAGTTAGTTAGTTAGCTTTTTTTTATATGTACTTTTTTTCCTCCCAGGGTGTGTTTTGAGGAATCATACACATCTTGGTTTATTTCTACAATTCTACAATGCTATTATCTCAAATTTCTGTTTTCTTTTATATGACAGGTAGATATTAAGGATTAGAGCATAGATATGAAATGTTTTCCCCAGTGTCCAGTTACAGTCTCAGTTAATTTACCTGCTGATAGCTTTGTTGAGAGATGGTGAGAATTTCAGAAAGGGGGGCGCTGATAGGAGGAAATAGGTTTCTAGGGGTGTGTCCTGCAAGGGCTAACTTATGCCTGGCTCTTCTCTCTATTTGCTTCCTGGTCCCTATGAGGTGAGCATCTCTGTTCTACCACACACTTCCTGTTCCAGCCCAACCCAGGCACAATAGAACAAATGAGTCTGCTCTGGGCCCTTTGAAACTATGAGCAAAAGAATCTATCCTCTTTTAAGTGATTGATGGCAAGAAGGAGGCAAGAAAGCATGGATAACCAACCTCTGATCATTGTATTCATCCCTTGCCCTACTCCCCTTTTGGGTTGGATTGGATTCAAGACTCATTAACATTTATCCTCCTAGCAACCCCCCTTTCAGGGAGAGCTTGTATTTCCCACCTCGCCTCAGAATAGTTAGATTTATACTCCTTATTTTCTGCTGTTCTGTACACTCATCTGTTTGAAGTCATTTCAATACATTTCATTTTTAATAACATTTTCTGATTATGAAATATGCCCATGATGGTAAGAATTCCAGAGCATATAGTGAGAAAGAAGCAACACACACAATTCTACTATCCAGAGGTGAACATCGTTAATGTCTTATTATTTAACCTTCCGGCTGCCTTCATACTACATGAATTGATTTGATTTCTGTGTTTTGATGGCCAGATTATAGGAAAGATTTCGTTATGAGAATTATCTGGCATAAAGTTTTAGGATTGGTGTTAATTGGGGGGTGGGTGTCAGGAGGCAGACTGTGGTAGCAGAATAATGATCTTCACAGATGTTTGTATTTGACCTCATCTGTGTGAATATATAAGGTTAAAAGACAAAGAAGAATTAAAGGTGAAGGTAAAATTATAGCTGCAACCAGCTGGCCTTAAAATAGGGGAAATGTACTAGACTATTAAAGAGAGTGGGCCCAGGCTCTATTCACAAAGTCCTTAAAAGTAAAAGAATTATAATTCTTATGATTATAATCAGAAGACAGAACCACAGCCATGTTAGAAATAAAACATGGTCTAATTTCGATGGCTTTGAAGGTAGAGGATGGTCACCCAGAGCCAAGGATTATGGACAGTCTCTCGAAGCTACAGAGGTCAAAGAAACTGATTATCCCTTAGAGAGAGCGGAAAGGGGGCAGCCCTGCAAGCATATGCACTGCAGTTTAACAGGACCTGTAGTTGATTTTGACACTATAGACGACAAGGTAATAAATTTGTGCTGTCTTACTCTGCTTTTTTGTGGAAATTTGTTTTAGCAATCATACGAAACTACTATGGATGGTATATTAAAACAGATAAATATTGTGAGGAACTATTATATTAATACAGAAATATAACAGGAAAGCTAAAAGAGACTAAGCAGTAACACCCATATTCTATTTAATTTTTAGATGGATTTATTTTATTTTATGTGTATGAGTATTTCACCTGCAGGTATGTCTATTCACCATATGAATGCAGTGCTCACGGTTGCCATTAGAAGGCATCAGATCACTTGGAACTGAGTCACAGATGGCTGTGAACCTCCATGTGGGATCTGGGAACCAAACCAGAGTCCTTAGGGGCAAGAGCATCCAGTGCTCTTAGCCACTGAGTCATCTCTCCAGCCCCAAGTCTACCCAAATTAGTTCTTAGTTCTTAAACACTGTCTCCCTTTCCCATTTCAATAATTTTATGTTATATCATCATCTATACTGCAACAGTTTTGAGCCATTCCTGACTTTTTCTGGTATTACTTTCATTATCTATCTATCTATCTATCTATCTATCTATCTATCTATCTATCCATCCATCTATCTATTCATCCATCCATCTATCCATCTATGTATCTATCAACCTATATATCTATCTATATATCTATTATCTCTCTCCTAGCTATATCTATATCTATATCTATATCTATATCTATATCTATATCTATATCTATATCTATATCTATATCTATATCTATATCTATATCTATATCTATATCTATATCATCTATATCATCTATATCATCTATATCATCTATATCATCTATATCATCTATATCATCTATATCATCTATATCATCTATATCATCTATATCATCTATATCTATATCTATATCTATCTATATCTATACACATATATGTATATATGTATATATATATATACAGATAGATATCTGTTTAGCTTAGTAGATGAGTGATGACGATAATGCAGTGTATAACAAAATGTGTCAACATTTCTTTACAGTGTCTGCGTCATCAAGAAGAACATGAAAAGGTGGGTAGGGGAGACTGAGCAAGCACAGGGATAAATGCTCTTTGATGGTGCTGGAGGTGAGAGAACTAGGGTGTATTTGTTATATGGCTTGGGGATCCTGACTATCCTGACTCTCTAGCTTGTCTCTTTTGTAAAATATGAGTAGTTCTAATACCAGTATCTATATTTGTTGTGCAGAACAAATAACATTATGCATAAAGCCTTTAATACAGTATCTGTTTAAAGGAAGAACCTAGTCCCTATCAAGCAGAACTGTTATTATTTTTTATTGTTATTGTAGTTGCATATTTATCAGTTTCTCTGGGTTCTGGGTCAAGAAGGTTGGGGATAGATCTTCAGTGTGTTATCTGCTGGTGCACACCATGTCTCATGAATATTACATGATGTGAAGACAAGGCATGTCCTTGATGCTAAAAGACAGTGACAAATCAGAGGAGGGTAGAGGGCAAAGAAGCCTTTAGAAGCATGCAGGAAAACATACACCAGAATGAAATATTTAACCGTTTGCTGCAAGCATTTGGACACTTTCAGACTGATTCCAGAGAGCTAATAAAAGAAATGCAGTTTGAAAAGACGTTGGGCTGTCAGGCAATTGTGCTGCCATAGCGCGTTTTCCTGGCTTTGTTCATTTTCTGTTTCCTTTGATGATTTCTAGACCCATGACTGAAATTTCCAAGGAGCTTTTTAGTTGTTACTAATGTTGCTTTATTGTTTCACAAATTATTAAAATTGAAGGTTTGCTTGTTGTTTCATAAGAAGGTATTGGCTTGCGAGCTAAACCAAAAATAAGTGTTAAAAATACTCTCATATACACTCCCTTTATTGTAGTGGGTCTAGGTTCATTTATTTAAAATGTTATTTATCTTAGAGAGTGTCAGCTAAACAAATGGTGTTGCTCAAAAGGTCATGCTTGAATTTTCTCTGAAGTGATTAGTTTTATCGGTCTTTATTATTTCTCAGACGTATTCTTTTCAGAGTGTGTGGCTATTGATTGCTTTGGAAATTGATTTCATAGAGACTAATTTGGTGAAGATGGCAGCTTTAAGCCACAGAATAAGTGACTGCAGACCTTGAAATTACTTTAGAGATGGTGATTATGATGAACCTCTGCTCTGCGTGGAGTGACTTCACAGTCCTTATACTGTTTCCTAACCTTATACACATTTCATATTTTTCTTGTTTGGAAAGACGAAATTATTAACTGACACAGGTTGTTAGGGCAGTGACAGGCCTCCAGTATTATAGCATGTGCCTCGGGACTCATTTGTCCTCTAGTCTCTCTTCATTCTACTTGATAAGATTAATTTTCCCCTAGCTCTGAAATCTTATGACTCTGCCCTTTTCTAATGTCCAAGTCCAGGTCACTGTGGCTAAGGGACGGTAGTGGAGTCCCTTTAGGGGAAGAAGAGATTCTGAGATTCTAGTCACTTCCTAAATTGTGTTGCAGGTTTTGCCTTTTTGATCCTTTTGACCTTTTGGATTCATTTGTTCTCATTTTTGCAATTAATAATCATCCTCTCTATCTCTCAGTGGTAAGGCAAGAATAAGATTATGTGGAAAATAAGCAGACTGGAAATTTAAAGAAAAATATGGTTATATAGTCTGTTCAAGATAGTGCCTATGACAAAAATTTAACATTTGCGAGGGGCATATGTTTGCCTCCCAAGTTGTTGGTTTTGGGGTGATGTCACTGAAAATACCCAGGAAATTCCATTCCTATGGGGAAGCATGTGGTGAGGAGAAAAAGCTCGTAAGTTCATAGCAATGGGGTGGCCTTGACTTTAGTCTGAGGTTAGTTCCAGGAAGGGGAGAATCGATGATTATGAATTCTTTGCTATGATCTGAACGTTGTTTCACCTCTACCCATTTATACATTGAAGTCTGAAGCCCCAAGATAACTTTAGCAGACAGGACTTTGTCAGGTTACTCCAGTATGAGGGGAAGCCCTCAGGAATAGGTTTAGCATTCTAGACATCTGGGGCTGAAGAGATGGCTCAAAAATCAAAACCACATTGTTCTCTTGCAGAGGACCCACATTTCATTTCCAGCACCCATGTAGGATGGCTCACAACTGCCTCTAGGTAGCTCTACTTCCAGGATATGCAACACCCCGTTCTTGTCTCCTTTGATAGGAGGACCCACAGGCATTAACAAATAATTAAAAATAAAATTAAAACTTAAAATAGACTCTGGGGGGCTGCCTTGCTTCTTTTACAAGTGTGAGGGCATAGTGAAAAAGGGATTACTCTCTGCCCAAGAGCTAGGCATTTTTCTAACAGGCATCACCTGCCTTTGCTGGCTTGTGTCTTTGCAGAAGTCCAGCAAGAAATTAGTATGAGGACTAGCCATATTTGGCATTAAAAATTTTCTATTGTTTTTGCCCCACTGGTTTGTGGTACATGGCAGCCCTAAAAAATACAGGTTTTTAATGAGGATTGAATGAAACAGAAGACCAAAAACACTTCTAAAATTAAAATATATTTGTCAGCAAATGTTGGTATGGATGCAAAGCAAAGAGAACTGTTACATAATCCTGTTGGGAATGTTAAAGTGTTCAGCCACTGTGGAAATCAATGTGGGGAATCTTTAAATTCTTTAAATTCAAATAAATCTACCAAATGACACAGCTATAAGACACCTTAATGTTTACTTCAAGGACTCCAAGTCAATATACCACAGTTGCTTATACAACTGTGTTTACTACAGGACTATTCTCAGCAGTAGGTCTCCAACAACATCGACACAGAGAACATGTGGAGTAGCTTTTCCTCTGTCTTAAAGCAAAACAAAATTATGTTAGCTGTAGCCAAAATGAATGCAACTTGAGATTATCATGTAAAGCAAATTAAATCAGTGTCAGAAAGATAAATATCCAGGTTTCTCTCTACTTTGGATCCTAGAATTCATATAGACACATTCAATCACGTAGTCAGGAAAGAGAGGATTAATGAGAACAATTGGCAGTGGCAAGGTAAGAGGCATTGGAGGACATGCTCTATGTGCCTCATATACTCGTATGAAAATGACCTTATGAAATGAATACCACATATAACTAAGGTATGCCAATGAATAATAAACATACTTCTTTGAGTTTTGAAAATATGGCTGTCAGCTGACACTCTCTTGTTCTGTGTCACTTGTGATCCAAAGTACAGTACTGGTCTGACTTTGAACCAGTTTCTCACTTATTTTAGACAGAAGAATAGAAAAATGAAGTGATCCAAAGGCCCAGTATTGAGCTGGAGAGATGGCTTGGTGGCAAAGGGCACCTAATACTCTCCAGAAAATCTGTTCTTTCTTCCTAACAGCCACACTGAGCAACTCACAACCACCTTAACTTCAGCTTCATGGGATTTGAGGCCTGTGGCATCTATGGCACCTGTTCTCCTGTGTCCATGAACACAAGCACACACCCACACACAGGTACATAGTTAAAGAAGAAATGAATCTCAAATTATAAAAAGAGAAGGGCATGTCTCCTCCTGTAGGTGACATTTATATTCTCATTATTCTAACAGCAGGTGAGTCAGAGAAGGTCGGAGCCACTACAAGTGATAGCCTCTTATTGCCTAACATTCTCTTTGGTTGGAAGATGATGTGGCCTGCTGTCCTGGGATCAGGCTCTGTCCTTGAATACTGTCAGTAGGGTGGGAGGGAAGAAAAGAGCGGGTGACTTGCTTCTCCTTGGGTATTTACATCTATTTAAAAACATTACGGCTTTAACATCTGCTTCTCCTCTCATCCTAAGAATGTCTTTAGGGGGGTTTGCATTGGACTGGGAAATAGCAAAACAGTGCTGTGCAATTTGGGGACATGTGCCTTTTGGGAAATGGCAGAATAGTGCTGTGCCACTTGGGAGCATGCGCCTCGTAAGATGCTTTGCATAGTGCACAGGTGACATAGGAGAGCAGGGTGCTGTGTATCATGAACAGCAGCACTTGCATTGCTGCTTCTGGTCCTCAGGCTTAGCCAGAAGAAGTAAAACAGAGGCTTGAGCAGCTTGGTACTAAGCCCTGTACATGGGAGGGATGCGAGGACAGGAAGTGAGACAGAGGATAGAAGAGCTGTGCCAACCTGTACAGAGGCATTTGGGTCTTCCTCTTTTAACTACCTTCCTTCTCTGAACCTTTTTGTTTTTGCCTTAGAGTAAGGACTATTCAGCCATATACAAACTACTTGGATCCCGGTATTTGATGAGTGTATGGTGGCTGTGTTCAGTAAATCATTTTATCTGGTTGATGTCATTAATTTCAAGAAAATGAAATTGTCAACCTTAAAGGGTGAGTGGCAGTTTTATCTCATTAATATCTGGAGAAATGATTTTTCCTACATTTGAGAGAAGACACTTAGATAAGATTAACATGATCTATCATGGCAGGCCATCTGATGGGCACATTAGCATACATCATTACCGTTGTTTAAGGCAGCTTAGGAATTCTCTTTTTCTCCTCCCTCTTTACAGACAGGGACACTGAGGCCTGAAAAGGAAATTGAAGACCTGAGAGAAAAGGCGTAGCAGTTATATCATTTTAGTAATAATATACTCGTCTGAGTACATATTTTTCTGAATTGTATGCCAGGTCCTTCTGTTTAGAAAGATAAGCATGTGCATGTGTGTTTGCGTATGTGCATGTGTGAGCACATGCATGCACATGGAGGTTAAGCACAGGCGTTATGCCTCAGGAGCTGTCCATCTTGTTTTTTGAAGAAGGCCTCTCATTAGCTTGAAACACTCTAAGAAGGCTGGGTTGTCTAGCTAATTGGATTAGAAGCACGTGCCAGAGTGCTCTATAATGGTTCTCAAGTCAAACTCAGGTCCTCATGTTTGTACGCCAGGCAGTTCATTGCTGGAGTCCTGTCCTTAGCCCGCAAGTTTCAGGTTTTATGAGGATCACTTCTCAGCATATTTGTGATATATTGTGAGGGTCATTGCAGTCATCACCAAATGCGTTGAATTCTGATCCCTACTATACTACGGAGAGAACCAGCTCACTTCCTTGAATGCAGATTTAACCACCATGGAACCTGTTACTTCCATGTTCTCGCTTTAAGAGCTTGTGGTGATTTGCCTTGCTCCGTTTTCTTCTGTTGCAGTAGCTGGGGATGTTCTCTGTGTTAGCTTGGGTCCTGGCATTTGGGTGGGATAGGACAACATGCTAAGCCAGCCTACACTTATGTGTAATGCAAGTGAGAAAACGAACCCATTCTTTCGACCACTGGGACGGCGAGGTGTACTGGGTAGCAGCCTGTCTCCTGTGTTCTGACCAACAGTAATTACCTGACACTGATTTTAGCTTTCAGGTACATTTTCCCTTTGTTTTCAAATGTAAGACTGTTAGGTTACAACCTTCTGCTAAAAAGTTATGCAGCCTTCTAACTGTGGTTTTTGCACGGTGCCTGCTTGGGGCTGAGGATAATGGAGAGTTTCAATGGCTTAAACTGAATGATAAACAACATTTAGTAAAGAGTGTCTACAGTGCACAAAACATTTTCAGGGACTTGGATAAATCAGGTAAGTTGTCTCAAGAGTTTGTAGTTTATCAGAGTTACCTTCATTTGTATATTCAGTATACGAATGAAGGGAATGAAAATGAAGGGAATACAGTTTATAAATTTATATAAACATACTTGTTGAAGTCCACGATTGCTAAATTGGCTAAGTGCCGGGGAATCTAGTGTAGCAAAAAAGGGGTAAGTCCATTTCTTTATGAAGGTAGGCAAAAAGCAGAGAGGAAGTTAGTCATGCAAATGTAAAACTATAGGATGAAGGATAAAGGTAATAAAAGTTTAAAGGCTTCCAGGAAACAAAGATGGGTATTAACTTGGTCTATGGGAAGTTACAGGAACTTTCTTTGAGGTCTAAGATCTTAACCAGGGCTCCTGGTGTTTCTCCCAGAAAAGCGTTGCCATCTTTGCAGTTAGTTTTGAGGTTTACGTAGCTTTTGTCTCTGGCAATTCCCGGGAGATCATGAACGCTCAGTGAGGCCTGCTAACTTTCTTTCTCCATGACAAGTTTATCAGGGGATGGGAAGAAAATGGGTCTGAGTCTAGGGTTAGAGAAGGCTTTGTGAAAAAGTAGCATTTGAACTTAGACTTGAAGAATAGAAAAAGATTCAAGAAAGGGACTTGTAATTACCCAATAAGAAAATCATTATAAGAAACTAGAAGTACTGCTCAGCTAAGATCATGGCTTCAGAATGAGATGGAGTCCGGTTCCAATTTAGGAGCCATCATTATTTATCCTGTGACCTTGACCAAGGTCCTCCCTTTCTCTACAGGAAAGTTTCCTTATTCAAAGAAGTATGAGGATATATTAGGACAATTTCTGTAAGATTGTAGTATATATTTACTAATAAACACATATAACGTTAAACACTCATAATGAGGGAGTAACTCAACATTGCTAGCAACCAATATTTTTTCTTACAAACAAGGAAGGCACAGTCTCTAGGTTCTTTTTTGGAGCTTTAGATAGATACAAACTCCAGATGCTAGTCTAACTGCAAGGCACTGATGTCATTGAGTTCAGCATGAGATTTACTGTCCCCTTAGAGTATTAATACCCACCAATTAATAGTGACAGTCACTAAACATTTAGTACCTAATGAGCTGCATCTCCTTGGGATGGGGGTAGCATGGAGAAGGAACTGCGTAATTTAACTTGCCAGACTTCCTTCTTGCCGGCTGGCTGTGACCTCCCCACTGGGCTGCCTGAGGGGTTGACTTCATTTGAAAAATACATTTAGAGATGTCAGTGTCTAGAAGCCCTTAGCTCGAAAGCCTCCTTGGAACCACAAAAGCAAAGGCTATCAGAGCTGCTTTCTTTTGAGGTGATGGGGATACAGCAATGAAGAAATTAGGGAAGTAGGAAAGGCCCTTGCTCTTGGATAAGGGTAGAGAGAAGGAGGGGGAGAGGGAGGGAGGAAGGGAGGAAGAAACAGAAGAAGGGAGAGAGAGAGAGAGAGAGAGAGAGAGAGAGAGAGAGAGAGAGAGAGAAGGAGAAAGAGAGAGATCTTTATGCAAAATGTCAAGAACATGGAGTTTCTGGACTGAACAAAGCAGTTTGATAATTTATAATTCTTCAAAGCTATTTTGTGAGTTTGGCAGGGAAGTTTGTCTGAGGAGGTGACATTTGAAACGCAGACTTAGAATATATAAATGTAAAGATCTAAGGCAGGAATGTCCCTGGCAGAAAGAATAGCATGTTCGAAGTTGCTGAGGCAGGAATATGCTTAGTGTGTTTAAAGCTGTGCCTGGGAGAAGCCCAGTGGACAAAGGCAATATTGGTGTGAGATGGGGGTCAGAGAGGTGGATAAAGCAGTGTTTATAAGGTTTAAGCAATTCTTGAAGGTTCAAATTTGATTTTAAGTACAAAGTGAAGGAAGCCTCCTGGAAAGTCTCAGGCAGTGGAGTGACAAAGTTTGATTAATGACCTAGATCATTCTGCTGTTCTACAGAGAATAGGCTGTTAGAGGGTGATTACAGAAACAGTGAGGCCAGCATGGACGTGAAATCCTGCTTCCGAGTCCATAGCAATAGCCTAGTTGGGAGATAGTGTTAGAACAAACCAAGGAGCAGCCTGAGGAGAGGAAAGAATGAAGAAAACAAAGACGGATTTTGATGGTAGTGGTGAATGAAGTATGGGGAAGGAATAATTAAGAATAGCTAAGCCTGTCGTGTTTTGCCCTCATCAACTGAGTAGTGCCATTTACCATGATGAGGAATGATGGGAAAAGACCCAGGGCATAAGAGCATAACACTGGGTAAGGTGGTGAGGGGTGTTGTAAAGTAGCATTTTGCTATTTGAACCCTTGCCTTTTACTACCCATCCACTCACTATAAAATTGTTTCAAATTCCGAAATTTTATGTTGTCATTTTGCTACTGAATGTTCTTACAGATATTGCTAATAGATTACAGAACTCATTAGGGGAGCCTAGAGATGGTCTTACAGCTTTTCTAATTACAGTGTTTCAGACAGCCAGGGTATAATCCTGTTGGGGTTGGTTGGTGCTTGTCCTAGTTAGGGTTTCCATTGCTATGGAGAGAAACTATGACCAAGTCAACTCCTCCAAAGGACATTTTACTGGGCCTGGCTTATAGTTTAATGGATTTAGTCTATTATTGTTATTGTGGGAAGCATGGCAGGGCCTAAATGGACGTGGTTCTGGAGAAGGAGCTGCGGGTTCTGTATCTTAATCCACAGGCAGCCAGGAGGAGACTGGATGTGTTTCACACTGGGCAGAGCTTGAGCATAGGAGACCTTAAAGACTGCCCCCACAGTGACCCACACTTCCTCCAAAAAGGCCACATTTATTCCAACAAGGCCACACCTTCGAATAGTGTCTCTTCCCATGGGATAAGCATTCAAGCACATGAATCTATTAGGGCCAAACCTCTTCAAACTGTCATAGTGCTCAAAGGGCATCTATTTGTCTTTCCCAATGTGTTATCTGAGCACTTCCTTCTCCATCTCAGAATATTCACTGTCTTACTTATTTAGTTTGTAGAGTACCTGCCTACTACAGCAAAGCTTTAGGTTCAGTCACTAGCACCATATAAAGCAAAGACTGTGCTTGTAACCCTAGAACACTAAAGGAAGATCAGATGTCCAGGGTCATTCTTGGCTACATAGAAATTTCAAGGCTATCCAGTGCTGTATGACACTATGTCTCAGAAACAAATGAAAAAATAGAGTGAGCAAAGTATAATTTATATTTGAAAATTCATATATATATATATATTGTGTGTGTGTGTGTGTGTGTGTGTGTGTGTGTGTGAGAGAGAGAGAGAGAGAGAGAGAGAGAGAGAGAGGAGAGAGAGATGTATTTGCATGTGTTTATGGTATGTGTGTTTGCACATCTGTATTGGAGATGAGGGAAGAGGAAGATACTGAATATCTTTCTCTCTCACACTCAGTATTATTTCCTAGAGATATGTTCTCTCACTGGATTTGGAGATCAGATGGCATCCAGCAAGCCCCAGATATCTTACCGTCTCTATCTAGCACAGGGTAGGGCTACAGGTACGTATGAAGCCATGCCCAACATATTAGACAAGTTCTAGGAATTTGAACTCAGGTCCTCATGCTTGCACAGCAAGTTCTCTGCTTAGCCCCCAATTTATTTAGTTTTTACATGTTCCTATTTAACATTATAGATTGTTATATATAATTCATAAATACATAAATGCAACCTGCCGAGTCCAGGTAATGATACTCAGAATCTAGTATGTACTTTTTCAACTGTAAGATTTGGGTGTGGGAAAGATAATTCATATCTGATTTGGTTACTTCTCAGAAAAGTTTTTGTCTTAACTAGAGCATTTGGTAGGGGTGACCAGAAGCTGGTTTGGTTAAATATATATGCATGTGATGTAAATATCATGTCTAAAGGGAGGGGGTTGCCACAGTTAAGGCAATTCTGAAGTAAGGTGGAGATATGGGGCTTGGTCTTGTACAGAGGAAGTCCAGTGTTTGCATGGTGTAATAGCCACTTTCCTCATTGCCTAATAGGAACAGCTTATGGGGAGAATGATTTATTTTGAATTACAGTTCAAGGTAATGTAATCTATTGTGGAGGGAAAGGCATCACAGTGGGGGTTAGTATTGCTATGATGAAACACTATGACCAATGCAATGTGGGGAGGGAAGGGAATGTTTATCTTACACTTCCGTGGTGTCACTATATATCATTGAAGGAAGTAGGACATGAACTCAAAAAGGGCAGGAACCTGGAAGCAGGAGCTGATATAGAGGCCATGGAGGGGTGTGGCTTTGTTCCTCATGGCTTGCTCAGCCTTTGCACCATCCACAATGGCCTGGGCCCTATCCATTAATCACTAATTAAGAAAGTGCCTTACAGGCTCGCCTTCAGCTTGAGCTTATGGAAGCTCCCAACTCTCTGATGACTTGAGCTTGTGTCAAGTTGACATAAAATTAGCCAGCACAGGGAACCTCTGGCAGTGGCTTCTTTATATCTTGGCAGCTGACCAGGAAGCAGAGAACTGAGCCAGAAGTAGGACTAGGCTATAATCACTTACTCCCATGGCTCTGTGTCTGCCAGCTGGGTCCCATGACAAAAGGCCTGACAACTTTCTGAAATAGTTCCACAAAGTACACACACACACACACACACACACACACATACACACACACACGCACGCACGCACGCACGCTCGCACGCATGTACACACACACACACACGCACACGTACACGCACATGCACATGCACATGTGCATGCACTGTGTGCATGCTCACACACAGACACCTGTGCAAGCCTGAGGGTGACATTTTACCTGGGCGACCATCTATAACAGAAGAAGTCTGTTGGTCTAAACAAGTTGTGAAGGGACTTGAAGGTAGGAAGGGGAAAGTCGATTTGAAAGACAGAAACTTGATTAATATGGAGGGGAACATAGGAAAAAGAGTTAAAACAGTGGTCCTGTTCTGACTTCAGGGCACACCTTTACCTGGTTGACTGACTGGCTTTGATGATTTCTAAACTGCCTTTGGTGCCAGGTTGGTGTTTTACTCCAGAGCATGAATTTCTGTCTTTACTGATTCTACTCCCAATTTCCTTGCCATCTGCTGCCTCCCTAAGCCAATGCTGTACACTTTATGTTTTTGTTATGACCATATGCCAAATTTGGTAATGTTTTTTGTTAGCTAGCTGATTAGAGATAAATTCTCAAATAGCAGTGGCTTGATGCAAGGCAAGTTCCTTCCTGGCTAATGGTCTAGTGTAGGCAGTCTCCAGAAGCTCTCCTGAATGAATGACTCCAGGTTTAAGTGTCCCTCCCCACACCCCCCCACTTCCATTTTTCCTTATGTAGCTCACAGGGCTCCATCCTAGTCAGCCAGAGGGGAAAAGACAGGAAGTTGTGGCTTGGTCAAGAAGTATGGGCTTGGCCAGTGGAGAACCGACTCCCATTCTTCTGTCACTGGCTAAAACTCAGTGCTGTATCTCAATTGAGCACTGAGGAAGGCTATGGTGTGTAATCCAGCCCTGTGACTCAACAGAGATGAAATACAGAGTCAGGATCAGATCCAGGAAGTGTCTGAGCCTGGAACTGATGTGTCTGACAACTTAAGGTCACATCTTCCCATCTCATTTTCTTATCTCCACCCACCACTGGGCTGAGACAACCCATATTCAGAAACCACAAAACAAAAGAGATGATGTCTAGAATAGGTCCCTCTGTTATCCCAGTGACTTCGTTTAACTCTCCTTTAAGACTTTTCTCTCTGTCTCAGTGCTATCTAAGTATCTGTTTGAACATAGTCTTTACCCTTTTGATTTATAATTGCTCTCTCGTACCATGTCCTGTCTCGTTTGTTGTCAGTTTCTTGGGAGGAATACAAAACCTTAATGCTTTGAGTACGATTGTTTTAGTCTTCCAATGTGTAAAGCCCAGGGTTGCTAGTATTACAAAATGAGCTGTTCCCAGAGAATTAGCCTGGTATGGTGGTTCATACCTTCAATCCCAGTCCTTAGGAAGTTGAGGTATAGGAATTGCTATGTGACTGAGCCTTTGTTATGGCATGAGACCTTAACAAAAACAAAACAAAACAAAACAAAACAAAACAAAACGAGAATGTAAGCTCTAGAGAAGTGTGCATCCAGAGTTATTGTTGGATTCAAGATAGTCATATCAAATACTAAATCATTCAGACATTGTCATTTACTTAAATAACTTTCATGTGCACAGTCCCATCTTCTTCTCATAGTACTTATAGACAAGAGGCAGTAATTCTCATTTATCAGTCAGATATAACCAGTGGATGGTTAATAAGTAAATGATAAATTGATTGATTGATCTGCGGAAGTAGATAGCATGACAGATAGACTTGTACAAGTGGAGGCTGCTAAGTAATTCCTACATCTGTAGGTCAGATTATCATGAAAGGGAGTCTGGATCCCTAGGGTGTGAACTGAAGGCACAAAGAATTTCTTCTTCAGACAAGACAGGTCTGCTCTTAAATTGTGGATTGAATAGGCTCATCCAGATTGGATTCGTCTGTTTTCCTTAAAGTCAACTGTTGATGTACAGTTTAACTACAGTTACAAAATACTTTCACAGGTATACATAGATTAGGGTTTGACTTAGTTGTAAGACCAGCAGCCAAGCCAAATTGCCATATAAGACTAACCATGATAGCCTGTCCTCCACTCTTAGGAAATAGGGCCTGAAGTTAGTAACTTTGTAGTTAGCAGGTGGGGCTTCCTTTATTATGCCGAAATATTTTCCTAGGTATGTGTTATTCTATACTATTTATAGCAAAATCTAAAAGAAAACATCAGCCTCAGTTTATCATAGATGACCTCAAATAATGCCACATTTGAAACATAATCCATGGGAAGTCTAACAGCAAGCAGCCAAAGGCATGAGGGAATGGCATAGCTTTTCCTTCTCTAGGAGCCTCATCATGAATAATTTCCAATATGAATAAATCCTTGATTTTTAAGTAAGTTAGTGATAGCGCCATTTGCTTCTTTAATTCTTTGTACAGAATTGCAGGAGACACAGATCCTTAACATTTAATTCCAGCCCTGAGGCTGAACAAGTTATTGGTTTAATCATAGAAAGCTGAACTTTCATCTTTCTTTAATTGAGCATGGATAATTTCTACCTGTGATCAGTTGCCAAAAATGTCATAAAATCACTTGAAGCCTCATTCTCTTAGACAGTAGGAAGAAAAAAAGGAAAACAGTTATTTTGTGGGCCTGCACAGTGATCATTTGGGACCACTGTCTCACTCGGATGGTAATTACTGTCAGCATTTCATGACTAACGTGGTTTGGCAAGTGTCAGTAAAAGTATTGTTTGTCTTTTAGTGACAGCCAGTACATTTAGGGAAAAAAGGCCAATGAAGAGACAGATGCTGGCTTTGTGGAGATGGTTTGAATGACAATCAGAGATCAACGGATCTTTCTTTTTCCCAGCAAGGAGAGGATAAGGACTCTAAAATCCTGAACTAAATGTCAGCTCCTGGATGCTTTTGGTTATAGATTCAAACCAAAGGAAGCAATGGCAGTCATTGAACCCATGGTCTTTAGTGAGAAGGCACCCTAGAGGTCTGAATGACTACTGTGTGTGTTTCTGCTATAAATGTTGATGGTGGAAAAGAGTGTTGGACTACTGATTTATTACAGCCATGGAGATAGTTAGCAGCCCATGTGCCTGGTAACAATTGTAATCCACTCAGGAAGAAATGGTTGTCCTGTCAGTGGAGGAACAGTCTGTATAACCTCGAGGGCAAAATTGATCAGATGGTTGTTTTTATATCCCTTTTGTGCAGAATTACCTTTTTTTTCTTTTTTAAATGATCGTTTACAAATTTAGAGTTGAAAGAAACACATAGATTGTATCGTGTATGTCTCCCTAAGGTATTCAAAAGCTGATTTAATGCTTGGTTTCGCAATTTAAATTCTACAGCAGAAAGGTCATGAGTCCATGTTCCGTACTAGAGGAGAATGAAATGATGGGTAGAGGAGGAAGAAAACATAGAGTATTGGAGCTAAGAAGGCAGCTCTGCAGCTGTTGAATTAATAAAGAACTGGGCAAAGGCAGATCTAGATGCCTGGTGAATTAGCTCCTAGGAAGAAGGTGGCTGGCAGTCTCCTGCAGACAGACTGTAAATTGAGCAGAATGCTGAGTGAGGAATTGGAACTGAGGCAGTAAAAACCTTCCTGGGCAGACTGGGAACAAATAGTTTGGAAAAGAGGAGTTTCTCCATCAGGAACTCAGCAGAAAACAGAAGGCATGCTCTGCTTGAATTCTGGAGAGAATTCACTGAAGAAGACACACTTTAGGTACCCAGGACAATAAGAGGAGGAGCTTGGGATCAGTGGCACAAAGCTGTTCTACTGTCTAGGTCTGAGGAACAAGGTATGAACATGGGGACCTGGTGGTTATGGAGGCGACAAGAAGACACATCACTGAAGAAGGGGTTCCAGGACAAGAGTAGAAGTTGTAAAGGGACCCAACCTCTGCCAGTGTCACATGCTGAGACAGGAAGAACGGCGAAGGAACAAGCACCCTAGTACCTCTCCCCACTTCTGAACTCTGTTGTCTCTCTAACAGCATGCATAGCCTGAGATCATCTAAGACAAGAGCACAACTGACATAAAGATGAGCCAAGATAGTCTGTGCAAACAGGAAAGCTGAGGGAGTGACCTGCCTTGGTGGTCAAGCAGGCTGAAGGGTTTTAAGGAATCCTTTCTGTTTCATTTTTTTTTTTTTTGCTCCTTATCAATAAGAAGGAATCATAACGTTTAAAATTTCTTAACATTGCTCTAAAAAGTAGATGACAAAACAGATGTACCTCATTTCATTAATTTTATAGTCATGTCACATCCGATAATTCTTAAGCCTCGGTCATGCCTCCGCATTTACATTGGAAAACTAGCTTGTCGGGCAGTCAAGATAGGTTTTATTATTTAGATGACTGAGCTGAAAAAATTAACTCAAGGTCTTAAGACTCGTAGATCTTTCCACTGAAAAATGTGACTACACTTTTCTTCTAATATACTTTGAACATTTTGAATATTATTTAATTCAGCATTGGACTTAGTTTCGAGGGGCTTGATATTGTATGAAGGCATCAGAATTCCAGAGGAGAAGCCTGAGGTGTTCATCAGCAGTGTAGATGGTCTTTCAGAGCAGCACAGACATTGGGGAAGGAAAAAAACGGGAAGGAAAAAGGGCAGCTTCCAGTTCTTTAATTGGCCATTGCTTGTTTTTGTAGAAAAAGCAAAAGAAAGCATAGCTTCTGTAGTTTGCACCTCAGCAAAATAGAGTTGCTTTATCTATACATTTTACACTCTCGGAGAATGTTTACTTACTTCTAAATGTGTGACTATGACGAGTAACTTCCCTTTCCGTGTAGGGTAGTAACTCGTACTTACATATTGTTTAATGAGAATTATTTTAGCATCTGTTGCTTTTATGTGGCAGGGTTAGAAGAAGGAAAATAGGGAGGGATACTCAATATAAAAAGAGTAAACAAACGGGCATGTGAAAGACCTACTACTGAGGAATTTTCTAAATACATGTGGTTTGATTCCACATACATTTGCTCTCTATATTTGGGCAAGTCATGAGCTTCTGTATCTTTTTTTTTTTTTTTATAAAGATGCTGATGAAGGCGGAGAGCTACACTAATCCTAATCTATGTGCGTAGAGAAAAATATTCGAAAGCCACTTTGATACTGTGTGCATTTAAATAGTAAAAAGTAGGGAATAGAATCACTCTGAGAGCCAACCACTACCCAGCCATGGGTTCTTGGTCAGATTTACCTGAGCGAGCATGTGTTTTCTCCTGTGGAACAGGCCTTAAGTCCATCGTGGAAATGGATGTTTATGCCCAAAACATTCATGCCGCTATTGCATCTATGGGCACATCTTGACAGAATGATCATAATTATAGCTCATAGGGTTCACAGCTGTGTCATATCTTTGGTGACTTTTCTCCCCCATTAGCCTGTGAAGCACTTTCTGGTACAATAATACAGCTATCAAAAAAGCCTCTAATTTAGTACCAGCTTGATTTCTCCCAGTCTTCTAACCAAATGTATGTATGGTATCTTCAGCAATATGATCTTACTATCATATTCTGATAGGTAACCAAAAAACCAAACAAATAAAACAAAACAAAACCTGGCAATATCCTGTGTTATTGTCCCTGGACCTACATCACCAGGGCAATATCCCACACTTGCCACTGAGATTTTTATTTGACAACTTATGGCTTCGTGGAAGTAACTCCATTTAAACTATTATATACATACTTTATAAAATATATATGTTATATATGTATATATACACGTACATATATGTATATGTATGTATACATGGGTATTTATATTAACCTACACACATATATGGATGGATATTTATGAAATCATGTTTCTATAAGGCATTTTCAAACATTTTTACTGTTATATAATCTTCCCCCATGTATTCCTGTTCTCTACCTTTTATTTCTCTTCCCGCTTAAACCATTCTCCCTAGGATTCCACTTCTATATCATATCATATACCTGTGTTTTCTCCCCTCCCTTAAGATCTTTCTCTGAGCTCTGTCCCAGTGGCATCTTATGAGTTGTTCAACTTTTGTAGACACTCCAAATGAAACACATGAATCTGCAGATGTGATACCAGATCCGCATGTGGGAGAGAACATGAGGACTTTGTCTTTCTGGGTCTGGGTTACCACATCATGAGGTTTCTTATCCCTGTCTGACATTTGAATGAATTGCTTCTCTGAGTCTCGTTATTCTTAGTGTAGTAACATAGGATTAGGTGTTGTCAGCTGCACTGCTGCCTACTGTGACATTGAGCTTACTGTCTAGTAAAGTCATTTACAGTCTGCCATTTTACAGGACACGCTGCAGCTAAATCAAACTGTCAGCAGTTTTACTACTTTACCTTTCACCCATGTCTTGTGTCCATATGTCTGTTAAACTTCTTCCTTTAGAGACTATCTTAGAACCGTCATGATTATTTGTCATCCGTGTATTTACTGTATGTTCTAGCAAAATCTCAGTATCTAGATCCTGCAATTCTTTCTAAGTAATTTACAAAATGTTAAACTGTGCTGGGAGAAGGGACTGCTAGATGATTCTAGATCTGAATAATTAAAGTAGGAAGACATGAGGAAGAATCAGTTAATATAGGATGACCATGTCATAAAATGAAAGACTTAGTAACAATGGTCCTAGAAAAGTAGGCTCATCCAACAATTCATTGTCAGTCCAGCAAGATGGCCAAGCTTGATGGACTGAGCTTAATCCCTGGCACCCGTCTATTATAGATGAGGGAATCCACTTCTAAAGGTTGTTTTCTTACTTTTGTATACGTATCATGACATATGTCCCCCCCAAATAAATGAATAAAGTATGATAAATTTTTACACATATACATATATACACAGAGAGGGAGAGAGAGAGAGAGAGAGAGAGAGAGAGAGAGAGAGAGAGAGAGAGAGAGAAAGAGAAAGAGAAAGAGAGAAAGAGGCAGAGAGACAGAGACAAACACAGATTCACACTGTAGCTCTGGCTGGCCTGCATCTTGCTAGGTAGACCTCGCTTGCTTCAAATTCATATAATAGCTCCATGTGTCTCTATATCTTATATCTTGGCATTAAAGATATGTACCACCATACTCAGTTATTTTATTTTAAGAATTTTTATTGCTCTGTCTGTCTGTCTATCTATGTATCTGTGTATCTATGTATCTATGTATCTATCTATCTATCTATCTATCTATCTATCTATCTATCTGATCATTTATTTTGTGTGTATATGTTCAAATGTGGGGATTGGAGGACAGGAGATGCATGTCCAAGTCTGTGTAAGGAAGTCAGAGGATAACTGGTAGGAACTAGCTCCTTCCTTTTACTATATGGGTCTTGGGTATTGAACCAAGGTAATCAGTCTTGGCAATGGATTATTTATCATCTAAATCATCTTGCTAGCCATAATAAAATAATTTTACAAGGGAAATTATGGTCATTATGAATGATAAAGCTTTCAGCTGTTGCTTTTATTTATTTTCTCCAACTTTATTGAGGCATATATGACAAAAATACTATACATTTAAGGTGTTCAATGTGATAGAGTGGTATATTTATAGACTGAGGATGATTACAACAATGAAGATATATATATATTTATATATATATATATAAAATCTTTCATGTATTTTATTTTTCATATGCTTAGAGTCTACTGTTTCAACATATTTTCAACTATATTAACTTCAGGACCTATTGTTTTTAGGATATTGACTTTCTTTGCTTTTACGATTTAGATAATGTTCATGTTTTCTGTATGCTAAAAAGAAACGATAGACCCAGAATATGAGTCATGATAAACTAATTTCTTAGATTATTTTAATTTTCTGTCTTCATTTTTCCTGTGAACTGGTAAGAACTAAAGGGAATACTATAGCATTTACCATTGCTGTTGTAATTAGGTAGGCTTCTCCCTTCTAACAAACACTAAATGCTTTCATATAAGACTACTTGTTTCATAAATGCTTAAGCTGATGTCTTAATTATGGATTATCAAGTTAATCTGTTGATCCTCTTTAATGCTTCTTCCTGGAATTGAGCCTTGTCTGACGCTTCTTTTAGAACTTTTGGGCTCTACTAATCTACATTTGCCTGGTAGCCATATTTTCTCTTTCAACCTTTTGGCATCACTTTGCTTTAAATTCGCTTTGTCACAGTGTTTACTGCATTCTAAACTGCTAAGAATTGTAAGCTTTATTGCCATTTGAAGAACGGTTTTTCATAAAAATAACATTTTTGAAATATGCACATAAAATATTTGACATTGTGAGTCCAGAAATATATAAAAAACTGTATGCGTCAGCTGCAGGAAAGATCACAGTTGATGTTAATTTTTGAGCCCAGTTGAAGTGATTTTCTTTCTGCAATATTTGAGTTCATACCATTTACATGTCACCATGGTAGACATGTTTAGTTTCACCTTGTTATTTTATTTTATTCTCTGGTGTTACCTCCATTGCTGATTCTGTCACCTTGTCTGCTTTGCATTCTTTTTTTAGTAGTAATTTCATAGGTTTCTCTTGGTTTTTCTAGTGTTTCTATTTTCACCTTTACATAATGTGCCATATGTTTCCCAATGTCTCAACTTTGGGAAATAAATGACTTTCCCTCTAGTGAATGTAAAGTGATCTGAGGACTCCCTGCTCTTTGTCCCTTTCTTGCAGTGGCACACATTAACTTTTATACCAGGATTCTATCCACTTGTACTTTCTAAAAGGGGGAAAAAGGAGGGTCTCGGGAGCTTGCCATTCATCTATTCTAGCCAAATTGGTGAACCTCAGCTTAACGGAGAGACCCTGTCTCAAACAATGAGGGTAAGAGCCCGGAAAGATGGATCAGCAGTTAAGAGCATGTACTGATTTTGCAGAGGACCAGAGTTCCATTTTCAATACCCACAATAAGTGGCTAGCAACCAGCTGCGGTGCCAACTTTGACACCCTTTTCTGGTCTACTTGGGTACCTGTATTCAAGTATACGTACCCCAAACACAAACATACTTATGGTTAATTTTTAATTACTTTTTATTGATTCTTTGTGAATTTCACATCATGTACCCTAATCCCACTCATCTCCCCGATCCCCTTATACTTACCCTCCATCCTTGCAAACTCATCACCAACGGAGAAAACAAGTCTCATTGTGGAAGCTGTAGTGTGTCACAGTAGGTCCTACAGTAGTCCCTTTTGTCTGCATTTCTTTGCTTGCAAATGGCCATTGGTCCGGTACAAGATCTTTGGCTTCTGCTACTCTATCAGTACTAGAACATCACTGGGACTCTCAGATATCCTGCTGTTGCCCTGTGTCATGGAGATCCTGTAGTTTTGGCTCTGTAGAACTGGCCCCTTCATCTACTTCAGCAGGTCATTGGCGGGGTAGATGTTGGGACTGGCCGATTCAAAATCCTGGATCTGGACCCAAGAGGTATCAAAGATGGTCATCTTGCCAGCTCACATGCTATCATGCATTTGGGGGCAGCTTATCCATAACCCCTGCTATCATGCCGGCTCTGCTTTGCTGCATATGCAGGGCTTCTCCCCCTAGTGTTGCAGCCAGTGAAGAACATGGCCAGTTCTTCCACTCTCATAACCCTGGGGCTAGCGCTCCCATATGCCATAGACTGTGAGGAACCAGGGAAGGGAGGAGGATGTCTCTCCTTTGCCTGCACTACAGCCCAGTAGACAATAGGCAGGTCCAGATCTCATGTGTTCGTACCCTCAGGACCAGCTTACCTGCAACCCCCACATCCAGGGTCACGTCTACTGTACTGCCCAGGTGAGGTTCAGGGCCTACTGTGCCAACTGCAGCAGGTGAGGGGCAGGGCTTACTCTCCTACCATGATGACCTAGGGATCAGCTTTCCTACCTGCTATAAGTGGCAGGGGGAGGGACATCACTCTCTTACCCTCATCACCATATTGCAGACAAGTGCAGGGCCAGCTCTCTCATGCTCACATCCACATGGCTGGCTCACCCGTGCCCCTGGTACCAGGGTCAGCTCTACTGTGCTGCTCGGGTGAGGTGTAGGGCACACTTTCTAAAGTGCTGTAGCTAGTGAAGGGTAGGGATAGCCCTCCTGCTCTTGTGACTTCAGGGCCAGGTCTCTCTTTTGCTACAGGTGGGGAGGGACAAGGGGGAAGGAGGGTATTTGTCCCTCATCCGTGTCACTGCAGGAAGTGATAGGGTCAGCTCTCCCATGTTTCCATCTTTGGGGCCAGCTCACTCACAGCTCCTGCAATATGTGGGCCTGTTCTCCCAAATACTGTCACTGACTAGGGGTGGGGTCAGCTCTCCTGCTCTCATGCTTTTGGGCCAGCTCTCTCAGGATTCCCAGGTGAGTGGTGGGGCCAGTTCGGCACAACCCTCAGATAACAACAAATCCAGGGGTGGCAGCCCAGACCAGGGACGTCTGCATGGTCTTTGGTGGTATAGACCCATGCTGTTGCTGGGCTATGGCCCTAGGTGGCATCACTGGCTGCTTACATGAGGCTACTTTTCACCACCCTCAAGTCTCCAGTTGTGCCTCTTCTTATTGTGCCCACCACTTATTTGCTCCTCTTAGTGGCACCTGGGGTCTGAGTGTCTGAGGTCATCTCTGGAGTTATCTCAGAAGTGCTATGCCTGATTATGCAGTCTGGCATAAGGCAAGGATCATCTATCTCCACATGGCTCACCCCCTCCAAACTCCAGGCCTTTATTGTATTGTACTGATGCTCATCTCAGGTTAGCTCACTTTCCAAGTCCCATGGTGCTGGTCTGGTAGTCACCTCAGGCTTGCTTCTCACATGACACACACGAATGGTTATCTAACTTGGGCTTCTCTTGACTGGAGCCTGTGGTCCACAGAGAGGTTCTTCTAGTCTCAGGCTTGCTTCCTGTCCTGCGAGCCCATCTAGACCTGCCTGGTGCTAGACTGGTAGTGATCTCAGGCTAAGTCCCTGTCCAGGCCCCCTGGGGCTAGACTGTTAGATCAGAATACTCAGTATAGACACAGACTCTCTCCTCTCTACCACCTATTGACACACATGTGATACAGCAGACACATCTGCAATGCCTCCAGAGGCAGGACAATTAAATAGTTTTTAATCCAACTGAAGAGCTGTTGAGGAAGACATTTATCCTCTGGCCTCCACAGAAGTGTATATATACATACACACATACATAAAGATAAACATACAACATATTGGAGATGGACAAGGAAAGCAGTTAGAATTGTAGTTGTGAATAGAATGGTCATGTCAAAATAAGAAGGAAGGGTTCAGATAAATTCTTTAGAAATTTAGGTTCAAAGGGAACTTTCATGGGAATGACCGAGGCTCTCTGTACATATGCTACAGTTGTGTAGCTCTGTTTTCTTGTGGGACTCCTACCAGTGGGAGCAGAAGCTGTCTCTGACTCTGTTGCCTGCTTTTAGGACCCTTTCCTTCTACTGGGTTGCCTCATCTAGTCTTAATGGGCAAGCTGGTGCCTCGTCTTACTACAACTTGCTATGCAATGGCTGGCTGATATCTAAAGGAGTCCTACCATTTCTGAACTAAATTGAAGAGGAGTGGATGGGGGGGGGGAATGGGAATTGGAAGAAAAGGAGTGAGAAAAAATTATGGTCTTGATGTAAAAAAGAAAGAAAGGAAGGAAGGAAGGAAGAAAGAGAAACCTAGCTTCAGTTTTCTCTCGGCTATAGAACTTACTTCACTGAAATGGAATGTAACTTCTCCATGGCGTTCTATAATTCTGTTTCTTTTGTGCTAATAGGTCACTCTGTCAATGCCACTTCATAAGATCTAACTGCTTAGACTGCTTCTTTAGTCTAATCTAATTTAAGCATGCTTGAATGTACTTACTCTCTTTTTAGCAATAATGCAGTTTCCTAGTTTGTATCTCCTTGAATGTTTTAATGTGTACTGTTTTGAAATGTCGGCGCCTCTGTACTTTGAGGCCAGCATAGTATGTGGAACATTGTGAAGGCCGTTCGTTCATTGAGTTGTGTCTGTCTCTGTGTGTTTTCACGGCCTCTTCTTTCTGCCTCACTGACCTGAGCTCACTGACCTGAGCATCACATGAAAACAAGAGTTTCCAAGACCTAATTTCCCAGAACACCCTGACAGTTTATTAGGGTTATTTATGTTAGAGCAGGTCTCCTTCAGTTTGTTACGTGTAGACTGACATTCGGTATCAGAGTGGATATTATGTAAGGTCCTTCTCCACGGGGGCTTCTGTGTGGTGCCTGTGGTCTGCTGCATAGGTATTCATCAACCTGCTCTTCCCGCTCTTCCCACTGCTCACCCCATTCATTTGTACATAGAGGGGAATCTCTTCCCAGAGCAGCCTCCTAGTCCTGCAGATGTACAGGATCCTATATGCAGAACCTCACAGAGCCCACTTTCCCCCTTTGTATCCTCCAACACTTCTGGCAGCACTGAACTTGACAAGGAACATGGCCTAGGATGTAGGTTTTCCTATGGGCAGACAGTCCTCTTACCAGAGCAGAGCCACAAATTAACAAGATCAGGAACAGTTAGTGGGAGACCTAAATGAGCTTCTGCACTAAGGGGTATGTTATTTACATGTAAGCATTAGTTCTCTGCATCCCATACACATATTCCTCTGTCTGTCCCAACCTCACAGGATTATGCAGCTTAGGTAAGTGTTCTAGATGAGTGAGTTACGCACACCATTCCCTTTAATGCTAACAACAATCTAATGATATAGTAATATAAATCTGACTTCATAAACTTTAGATTAAAACATTCTATAAGGTAAAGGTACTTTCTTTGAGACATGGAGATCATCATAGGGACTCAAATTCTACCCAAGCATCCATTCTTAACCCCGTGCATTTTGTCCTCAAGCTACACTCTTGAACGTACCTTGTACCTTGTGGTCCTTTAATGCCATTGCCACTGGTAGTGTGTTGAGAACCCAACCTTTTCCACATATGCTTTCATGGATTACTCTTGGGATAAAATGAGTGAGCTAAAATTGCTTTCTGCTTGGGGAAAAAAGAATAAAGTGATCCTCTAACACTATGGTCCAAAGAGGCTACATACTTTGTCTCAGGCCACCTGAAATGCACATCATGTTTCCTGAGCCATATAAGATTTTGGATTGTTTTCCTTATTTAAGACTCATATACTCTGGACTCAGCCAGGATATAGGTAGGGTTGTCTTCTATAGAGAGTACCTATAGAGCTCTTATACTGTCTCAGAAAATCCCAAGCCTTGTGCATCTCTTGCCGTTTAACGGTTCCCAAGGGCTCCAACACAACCACTTCTGGCTCGGGAGAAAAAAGAGCTGCCTAGGCACGTGCACCCATTGTACTCTATTTCTGTCTTTGGGGACACTCAAATTTTCTCCCCTTTTACTTAGGAATTTATGACCTTGACAATTTCTGTTTAATGCAAACCACTCAGAACAGAAATCAGCATCGGGAAAATTGACTTTTCTTATCTGTGCTCCAACCTCAATTTGAAAAAAGGGTGACAATTTTATCTACTTCACGTGATAGTTTTGAGGATTGATAAAGCAATTTTCAATATATGGAAAGCAATTAGTATAATAAGTAACCAATACCAAGGCTAAGATGTGAATATTTTCATTTAAGAAAAACGTTTGTCTATTCGTCTTTTGTTTGGTGAAGGATACTGTACTCAGAACTTTGTGTTTCCTGGGCAAACACTTTACTACTGAGCTAGTTATACCTGCAAGTCTATAGGCAGGGTAAATACTTGTAATGTCACAAATAGTTCATTGTTGCCATCCTAATAAACATCACCATTGTCCCTAAATTATGGATTAAATCAGTTTTTACTGCATGTTGTAAATGCCAGTCTAAAGGCTTGGCATTCTTAGTGTTGACATTAGGCACCAGTTTTTGTCAGTGACCATAACAAATCACCACATGCTTAGAGCATAATACAATAAAAATGTGGTTGAATGCTTCAGAAGTACAACGCAAGTCTTGTTGGGCTAAAAATCAAACTGTCAGGGAGGCCGTGTTCTTCCTGGAGGCCCTAAGGAAGATTCTGTTTCTCTGTTAGTTCAGATTGCTTCTAGAATCCAGCTCCTTAATGTTATAGATCTGGAGTCCCTGTTTCCTTGCTGACTGACAAATGATGGTGGTTGTTAGCTCCAAGAGGCCTCCAGGTTGCTTGGTTAGTGATCTCCTTCCTTAGTCTCTAAAGCCAGCACTGGTGGATTAGTCCATCTCATGATTGAGAACTTCTTTGTCATTTCTTTATCTGCCTCTTCTGTTTTCATTTTCTACTGTGCCCATGTGCTTAAATTGAGCCCACCTAGATACCTAGATAATTTCTTCTCCATTAAGAATATCCTTTTTTTTTTGTTTTTGTGTGACTCAACACATAGTATGACTCAACATAGAGTGTTTTTGGTTTTGTCTTATTAAAACAAGGTATATAACACTTTGGCCTTCCTGTTGTCAAATTCACAATGTTTATCTGCTATCTTTTTTTTTTTTTATTAACTTGAGTATTTCTTATATACATTTCGAGTGTTATTCCCTTTCCCGGTTTCCGGGCAAACATCCCCCTCCCCCCTCCCCTTCCTTATGGGTGTTCCCTTCCCAACCCTCCCCCCATTGCCGCCCTCCCCCCATAGACTAGTTCACTGGGGGTTCAGTCTTAGCAGGACCCAGGGCTTCCCCTTCCACTGGTGCTCTTACTAGGATATTCATTGCTACCTATGGGGTCAGAGTCCAGGGTCAGTCCATGTATAGTCTTTAGGTAGTGGCTTAGTCCCTGGAAGCTCTGGTTGCTTGGCATTGTTGTACTTTTGGGGTCTCGAGCCCCTTCAAGCTCTTCCAGTTCTTTCTCTGATTCCTTCAATAGGGGACCTATTCTCAGTTCAGTGGTTTGCTGCTGGCATTCGCCTCTATATTTGCTGTATTCTGGCTGTGTCTCTCAGGAGCGATCTACATCCGGCTCCTGACGGTCTGCACTTCTTTGCTTCATCCATCTTGTCTAATTGGGTGGCTGTATATGTATGGGCCACATGTGGGGCAGGCTCTGAATGGGTGTTCCTTCAGTCTCTGTTTTAATCTTTGCCTCTCCCTTCCCTGCCAAGGGTATTCTTTTTCCTCATTTAAAGAAGGAGTGAAGCATTCACATTTTGATCATCCGTCTTGAGTTTCGTTTGTTCTAGGGATCTAGGGTAATTCAAGCATTTGGGCTAAGAGCCACTTATCAATGAGTGCATACCATGTATGTCTTTCTGTGATTGGGTTAGCTCACTCAGGATGATATTTTCCAGTTCCAACCATTTGCCTACGAATTTCATAAACTCGTTGTTTTTGATAGCTGAGTAATATTCCATTGTGTAGATGTACCACATTTTCTGTATCCATTCCTCTGTTGAAGGGCATCTGGGTTCTTTCCATTTTCTGGCTATTATAAATAAGGCTGCGATGAACATAGTGGAGCACGTGTCTCTTTTATATGTTGAGGCATCTTTTGGGTATATGCCCAAGAGAGGTATAGCTGGATCCTCAGGCAGTTCAATGTCCAATTTTTTGAGGAACCTCCAGACTGATTTCCAGAATGGTTTTACCAGTCTGCAATCCCACCAACAATGGAGGAGTGTTCCTCTTTCTCCACATCCTCGCCAGCATCTGCTGTCACCTGAGTTTTTGATCTTTCTGCTATCTTTTTAACTTTTACCCAGCATCCCCCTCCCAGAAAATTGGGAGAGAATTAGTAGCGATGTCTTATTTCAGGAAGTGGATGGTATGGTACTTAATACTGTATGGTATGTACCTCATCTCACTTGTGACCCTGTAAAGCACTTAGTTTTATATGTGCATGATATAGGTAAAGAAACTGAGATGGGGGCTACTGAGATGAATCATGGGCTAAGAGCACTCGTTGCTCTACAGAGGACCTGGGTTTGGTTTCTAGCGCTACATGGTGGTTCACAACTATCTGTAATTCCTTTTCATGATCTGATGCTTCTGAGTTCCCTTGGAACTAGGCAGGATGTGGACCACATATACACATATATACACAACCAAAACAATCATACACAATAATCTAAAATAATTAGATGTCAGTAAATGAACTCATTGGCATTTGGAAATCTGGCATAAATCCAGGTCACTGTGGTCAGCTTTTCTTCTGAGATGAGAATACTTGAATCTTTTATTTTGTGCCATTGTTTATGTCTACCCTTTACCTTTTAGTGTGACAGGAGGTACTGTGTCATGTGGGTTCTTCTCTTATGTCCAGATGAATTGCATGATAGAGAAACTCTGTAGCCAATAGTTCACGTAAAGAAAATTTCAAATGACTGCATATCTAGGTTTTGCTCAAATATAAAAGTAGAGTAGAACAGTTTAATACTGTTTAACCCGGAGATATCAAACTTGCTCCTAATTCCAACCGAATGCTTATTATAATTCTCATAACATAGGCCTTATGTATATTATTTCTTTATTGTATAGAAATTTATTGTTTAAAACACATTTGTCTTAGTCAGGGTTTCTATTCCTGCGTAAATCTTCAAGAAGCAAGTTGGGGAGGAAAGGGTTTATTCAGCTTACACTTCCAACATTGCTGTTCATCTCCAAAGGAAGTCAGGACTGGAACTCAAGCAGGTCAGGAAGCAGGAGCTGATGCAGAGGACATGGAGGGATGTTACTTACTGACTTGCATGCCATGGCTTACTCTGCTTTTTTTTTTTTCTTATAGAACCCAGGACTACCAGCCCAGTGATGGCACCACTCACTTTTGATCACTAGTTGAGAAAATGCCTTACAGCTGGATCTCATGGAGGCATTTCCTCAAGGGAGACTCCTTTCTCTGTGATAACTCCAGCTTGTGTCAAGTTGACACAGAAAACCAGCCAGTACAAAATTTTATAGGCTTTGTCATGGTCTTCAAAATATCCAATGAAGTATGATTATGATAGGAAAACACAAACCTTGTGGGTACCAAAATGGCGCAGTGGTTAAAAACACTGACTGCTTTTGTAGAGGGTCGAGGCTAGATTCACAGCACCCACATGGCAGTTCACAGCTGTCTATATGCCCAGGCTTGGGAAACTATGCCTTCTTCTAGCTACTTCAGTCACTACATGCACATGATTCACATAAGTGCAGGTGAACACCCATACTTTTTAAGAGTACCATGTCTTAAAGACAATGTTAGAGCAGTGAGGAGGAGGAAGAAAACTTACTACACACTGACATCAAGTAGTCTCTCTATTGTGTTTTGCTTAAAACTATCCACAACCTTTCTGGGGTAGGTACTACCACTTTCCCTCCATTTTAGAGACAAAGCTGATTGACTTCTTCAAGGTCTCACAGATAGAAAAGATGTGACAGGATTTTCAACCCTGACAATTTGATCCCCAGGACTGAATCTGAAGAGAAGCCTCAAAAGCATTCTTTTTATTTTGTAGCTGAGTCAATTAAGACCTGGGATGAAATTACATAAGTTTTGTTAAGGCTGCCCAGCTGGCAGCTCTAGGACTCAGACCGAATTTTCTTCCTTCTATTTGGAGGAAGTACCAATATTAGCAGAAGTATGGAATCAGAAAGGCTTTGTGCTCTATCAGACACTAAATGTGTAACCTTGAGTAAATCATGGATCTACTCTACTCCAGTCTTTAATTCACTGAACTCAAAACCAAGAGTAGTCACATCTACTTCCCTAGGACTAGCAGAGTGGCAATAAATATAAAATATATGGGGTACAGCGTGCAAATAATAACTATTCCCCTGTATCAGCTCTGGCAAGGTTTGGTCTGGTTAAATTGTAGCTGACTGGTATAGAAATTATTTTAGAAGCCCATTTCACAAACCATAGGCTCTTGGCAGGTGCTCCTGGTACATTATAAGTAATTTAAGGGGAACTAAGCGATAGGTTATAGGTCTGAGGAATGTAGTATGCTATGACGTATTCAGATATAAACCAATCATATCTGAGAGTTAGGGGCTTGCTAATATGCACCATGCTTTCACTATAGCTGTTACCCTGGGTGAGCTGCTGGTCACCATGGTTTCTTGCTATTTTTTTCTGTTGAGTATATATTTCCCACTGAAGAGAGAGATTCCTAAGGCAAAACAAAACCAAAAAAAAAAAAGCTGAACAAAATATGAGGGTTCTGGAGAAATGTGTGAATGCCAAAGATGCTTCTCTATGTCACGGCTGTAAGTGCTATGGTGGACCACTAAGGTACAAACCGTTGGGTTGTTTTACAGGGTTGTTCCCTTGAGTAAACACTGAAAGGCTTCAGAAACATTTCTTTTCGGGATGATTTATGACCTTATGCAGTGCTGTGATCTGAGTTACTTTTGAAAGGAGCAGCAGATACCAAATGAATTTGACATTCGGTTGATGAGCACAGATGCAGAAATGCCCTTGGCTTTCTCTTTCCTCCAAGGGGGTTTACAGGAACATACCAAGAAAAGTTCTCCTCTGATGCCTCCTGGCAGTGAATGCTGAACTGTAGAACTTTGTGAGTGTTTTGCTGCCGAGGCTTGTGTGTGTCCCTCTGTGCTAGCATTCCTATTTGCAAGGAAAGCATACAAAACAACAGTGGTAGAGAGCAGCTTATAAGAACAACAATGCCAACCAAGCAGAGCTTTCAGGGACTAAACCACTACCCAAAGCATGGACTGACCCATGGCTCTAGCTGCATATGTAGCAGAGGATGGCCTTGTTGGGCACCAAAGGAAGGAGAATCCCTTAGTCCTACCAAGGTTGGACCCCCCAGTGTAGGGGAATGTGGGGGGGCATGGGAAGGGAGGGTGGATGGGGAGAGGAACACTCATAAAAGAAGGGGAGGGGTAGGGGAAGGGGTAGGGGTAGGGGTAGGGGCTTATGGACAGGAAACCAGGAAAGGGAATAACATTTGAAATGTAAATAAAAATAACCAATAAAAGATATTTTTAAAAAAGAATAAAAAAGAAATGAATGGTGATGTCGAACCTGCCTTGGTGCTTCTCCAGCTACCACAGATTTGAACTAGGGTGTAACTGTTTCAGGTGATATATAGGCAGAAGAATGATCAGGAAACACCCCACTTGATTATTTCCATCTAGGAGAATTAAGACGAATAATCTTGAGGGCAGCCTAGGCATGTATAAAATCTCTATGTACTGCTAAGCAGTTGTCCCTACTTGCAAATCTCCTTTATGTCTGTATTAGGAGTCTGTGGACAAGTTGCTTCATTTCTCTATATATCAATTTCCATATCTGTATGACAGCAATGGTAGCAGTATCTATTGTATAGAATCTTTACGTAGATTAAATTATTTATCTATAGAAACTGTTTGCTATGGTCTAAATATGAGCTGCTACCGATGCTTGTGCTCCCAGATTGTGATATTATTTTGGGAGGTTCTGAAACTTTAGGAGTTGGGACCTATGGAGAAAATGATTCCAAGGAGGGGGTGTGTTTTGAAGGTTATTTCTAGTCCTCAACCCTCTCTGCTTTCCCTACTTCGTGGCCACCATCATGTGAATAGCGTCCTCTCTTTCACTGTTCCACTACCCCTACCTTGGGTCTCACCATGTGTACCAAACCCTTCAATACATGATCCAAAACATGTCTCTCCTCTAAGTTTGTTTATGTCAGTTAGTGATAGTGACACAAAGCTAACATACTTCACCATTTCCCATCTGTAGTATTTTGGCATCTTCTGCTCAAATCCTCTGAGTCTATTGATGTTGGTAATTTATTATAGGACTGCTTCGTTCTTCTTTTCCTCTATTTTAGTATTTAATAAAAGGTCAACTTTCATTCCAAAAGGCAGATCTCTAGCTAGGTCCAGTCAGGCTAACTCCCAGAGCTATGTCTCAAGCCAAGGAGTGGCAGACATAGCTTTAACTGTGGGCAAGCCCCTCCAGTATATTCTGGATCAGTCACCAGAGACAGGAGGCTCACTGAATACCATAGGCAAAGTCTCTCACTTCTAGCCTGCTGCCAAGGCAGGCAGAAAGCAGAAAGTTCAAGCCAGCCAGACTGCAGGTGCAAAAGCCACTGGAGACGAGAAGTGCATCCAAAGCTGCCTGGCACAGCTGTTAGAAATGAAGGTCAGCCAGATCCACGAGGTATCACCTCGATAGCGATAGAACATGAACAGGGAAGCAAATGGATCTGAGGGGAAAAAATAGTCTGATGTGAGTCATCAAGGTGGTCAGTTAGAGCACTTTGAAATTATAGGATTAGATAAAATGTGAACTTAGATTTCTTTTACTGAAATGGAAATGTAGAGAGAAGGAACTGTCCTTTCCTACAGGCATGGGTGTGAGGAGGGCTATTGATTTCTGGTACACTGCATTGCTAGGCATGGCCTCTTGATGATTTGATGGATCCGAGTTATGTAAAAATCTAATACACTGAGTTATTTAATGCTAAGGTTCGTTTTTTAAAGCACCATTTGCTGGGGCTATAATATGCTCAGTGTTAGAACATTTCTCTTGCAAGTTCAAGGGCCCTGGGTTCAATTCCCAGCATCATAACACATACTTTTAGAAGGTGATATGAGGTCACAGTACATAAATAAATGCTTTTATATATGATTCCCTAAATCTTCTAGATGTGTAGGATTTAGGTCATCTAAATATGGACCTTTTGTAGCATGAGAATGGTTTTTCTGGAGGCAAATGAGAGCACAGATTTTTTTTTTTAAAAAACTTAGTTTTTTGCCATTAGAAATTTGTAGTGTATCCGAAGCTCTTTATTTTTACCCAACAGAAAATAATACTCTTTCTTTCACATGTCAGGGTGATACAGGTAACTATGCCCCTGCTGAGGATGGCAGTAAGCTGATTTTGTAGTAACGAGATGGATGTTGTAAGCATCATTACCATCAGTGCCATTATTTTACTGACCCTGTTATAACTAAGAGTGTGTTTTCAGGAAAGCAGGCCCAGGTGTGGAGTGTATCTCTCGTCCTCAAAAAGCTGAGCCAAGTGAATCGGGTTGGATATCAAGCACTTGACCTTATATTCATCGACACAACGTTCTAACAGCTGACCTATATGCATTTTTTTAAAGTGGTGCAACCGGGTGGCTGCATGCCACATGATGCAGATCCTTGCAGATCAGTTAGACCAACAGTGCTCCCAGAAGGAGCAATGAAAGAGCAAACTGCCCCAAACAGCAGGACACACAGACACAGACACACACAGACACACACAGACACACACAGACACACACAGACACACACACACACACACACACACACACACACACACACACACACACACACTTTCTGTCCTCTCTTTTTAAAGCCTATTGCAAAGCAAGGAAGCAATTTCCAGCTTAGCTCTCAAGGCATTAAAATAGGACACTTATATCACCTCCCTTTAGGCTTATCTTTAAGACTTAATAGAGATTTGAGGGAATTAGTATATAGCTACAAAAAACACAGTCCTATAAAAACATGAAGCAATTTGGACATATGAACTGAGTTTGTAATTTTGATTACTCTGAGTGGATACAATTTTCAAAATAGGTGAAATGAATATATTTATTTAGCCATATATTTTAGTTAAGCCATTTGTCAGTTTATTATTAATATAATATATACTTGGTATTATAAATTATTAATACAAAAGCCTATATTATTTTGTTCTAATATTAGCTTAATGTATATTTGATATTATAATTTATTGATGTGATGACCTTTATTCTATGTCTTTAAAATCTGCTGTCTCATTTGGGCATGAAGAAAACTAGGTCCTCCATATTGGGGTTCCAAGACTTGCTAGAGCGATTCAACCCTGACTTCTAGAAACAATTGCTTCTCTTAGTACAATAGGGAAGACCATCTCAATACCAAGTAAGAAAGAGCAGAAAGAGTTGGTGATGGAATTTTCATCAATACTTTATGAATTTATTCATCTATTAATGGGTGTTTGAATGTGTGTAAAGAGGTGTATTCTTTCCATCCCAGGGGCCTGTCCTTTCTGCTCAAGCTCCTATGTTCTTGTGGCACCTCTCTGTGGCAGTGGACAATTGGATAAGCAGCCTGGGGTCTGAAGGAACTCGGCATTTGCCTCTTATCTCTGGCCATGGGTACTTCTTTGTTACACGTTCAAGTTCACTTCTGCCAATGCTTGCAATTTACCTAGAGCAGAGGTATCCAGATTTCTCCTTTTGTCCCATTATCCAATAATCAAAGGTTATTTCCAAGGGTGAAGCCATTCTCTCTATTTACTATTAAAGATCACACAAGAAAAAGTGATCTTGTCACTTCTCAAATTGTGTAATGCTATTTTTGCCTCCAGGCCAAGAGAGAAGGCCCACCCCCTCCCTTCCACAGAAGGCTAGAGTTTGTCAGTGGTTACAGTTTTATTGTTGACACTGCTGTACCTCTGTATTAGTGTGAGTGCAAGGCTCATAAACCTTAGTGACTTTATTACTCACCAATTAGTTTCCATTGAATTTTACTGTCTTGAATCTAATGGTGCTATTCATGGAGAAGGCTTGATGTTCATAAAGAATTTTTCCTCTGACTTCTGCAAGGTTGGCACAGACACAGACTCCCCACATTCATTACTGGCTAGTAATTTTGATTTTCAGGGAGTTCTTTTGAGGTCTCAAGGTAAAGTTGTTGGTTTTTTTTCCTGTTCTCACTGTTCTCCAGCTTTGTTGATGCCACCTTCTTTTCTCAAGACTTGATCCAAGTGTGTGAAATGCCTTGGAGATGAGAGTCTGATGAGTCTGAGCAACTTTACTCTTTGACACAGGACCTTGAACAGAAGCCTTAGCTTTCCAAATCACAACTGAACCTCTGTGAATGGACATAAAATGCTCATAGCACATTGTGGGAATTAAGTTGGACAGTGGACATTGAAGTGGTTTGTGGAGTATAAAGTATCTTGCAGATATGAGAAAGGAATAGACCCAAGGAGAGTGTATGCCTATGAAGTGCTGAGAGGCATTCTTGAGATAAGTCAGTCAGGGAGCAGAGTCTCCATCCCTTTCTCTTTGCAGTACTTCTCTTTTAGTTCAGCAAGGCAGTGGCCTAGGAAGGAGCAAAGACCATATATGCTTTCAGCTGATGATGTAATCCCTACCGTTACCTAATTCATTTTCTTCTTTCAATGAATGTATGACACAATTCATTTCTAGGCTCTTATCAATGGGCATCTCATCCTGGTTTCACTTGAATTAAGTCTGGAGAAGAGCAGCATTTTAAAATATTATATTAATTATATTATATTATATTATATCTATTTGTTTTAATTATTCACTTTACATCTTTCTCACTGCCCCTCTCCCGGTCACGCCCTCCCACAATCCTTCCCCAATCCCTCCCTTTCTCCTCTGAGCAGGTGGGGGAATCCCTGGGTATTCCCCCACCCTGGTACATCAACCTCTATGAGGTTAGGTGCATATACCCACTGAGGCCAGACAAGGTAACCCAGCTAGAAGAACATATCCCACATACAGGCAACAGCTTTTGGGATAGCCATCTCCCTCCCCCCAACCCCCACTCCAGTTGTATGGAAAATGTATGAAGACCAAGCTGCATATCTGCTACATATGTGCAGGAAGCCTAGGTCCAGCTCTTATATGTTTTTTGGTTGGTGGTTCAGACTCTGAGAGTCCTAGGGTCTAGGTTAGTTGAGCCTGTTGGTCTTCCAGTGGAGTTCCAATCCTCTTGGAATCCTCCCTCTTACTCTTCCATAAGAATCCCTAAGCACAACCTACTGTTTGGCTGTGGGTGTCTGTATCTGTCTGAGTCAGCTGCTTGGTGGAGCCTCTCAGAAGATAGCTATGCTATAATCCGGTCTGCAAACATAACAGTATCATTAATAGTATCTGGAATTGGTGCTTGTCCATGGGCCTCAAGTTGGGCCGGTTATTGATTGGCCATTCCCTTAGTCTGTGGGAAGAGCAGCATTTTTTATTTGTTCCAAATCCAGGACAGGTAGAGTTTCCCCTTCTACATTCTCAGTCCCTGAGGGAAATCTTCTCTGAATTCAGTTCACATTCTAGACTTCTGATTACCCTTGAGCAGATGTGAATTTAGATGGAGCTCATTACCTTGCATTTCCAGGAACTCTGCCTCAGAGATAACCATCTAGGTTTATATCTTCCCCGTAGTCTGTCTTCCTCCCTCTTATTGATATTAGGGTAATGGGAATTGATATGAGGATAACTTACTAATTTCAATTCTTCTAAATAGCTAATTTTTTTAAAGTATTAATGACATTAACCTGTAGGACTTGTGACTATTGGGACTATACCTTATTCATATTGGTCTTTTTGTTCCCAAAACCACAAGTGATGATGCCTTTTATACAGTAGCCGCCTAATCAGTGGTCATGGGATGGATGGTTAATGGTATAAGCAACATCATGAAGATTTAAAGAGTATTGGAAGCATTACAGGAATATTTTCCTCCACTCTTCACAGCAGCTGTGCAAATCCCATTTTTTAGGTGAGAAAACCGAATGGTGGAGCTCATAAGAGCTTTTCCCACGGTAGTGCACCAACAGGATACATGGGTTGGAAATTAGGTCACTCCTGCTTATAATTCCATGCATTTTCTGTGCCTTTAAATGGCCAGCTTCCAGTCTTAATCTGGAAACAGGGTAGCTCTTCTTTGGATACTATAACTTTTAAAGATCTATGTGAAAACACTAAAACAGGCCTAGGCTATGGAATAAATATCATTAAGTAGGAGAGTCCGATAGAGAGATGGGATTCTTTTTCTCCATTCTCACTCTCATGCCACAGTCAAATTTCTTCTTCTTCAAGAAAGCAGTACTTACTGTTTATATGACAGACTCTAGGACTGGCGCTCCACCAAATGTATGTTTGATCCTCACAACCTATATAAAACAGACCCTATTAATCTTCCAATCATCACGTGAAGAGACCATGAGGTAGAGAATAAGCATCTCATCCATGTTTTCACTACAGCTCCTTGATTTCAGTCCATCTGTCTGACTCCAGAATGGAATCTTATCCACTACTTGGTCCACAATCCACTGTTTCTGGACCTACGGGTTGCACATTTATGTGTTTGCAATTGCTGTTCATCTCTAAAAGGTTAAGCTCTTTGAGAGTTGGACATCTTGTGTTTGATGGTAGCTGTTCCTACACTGTTCATGGTACTTAGTTCATTTAATACTTGGAAAATTGCCAGACTTGGGTCAGCTCATCTCTCTGTGACTCCAAGAGAGAAAATTGCCAGACTTGGGTCAGCTCATCTCTCTGTGACTCCAAGAGAGAGGATGACTCCATTTGCTTCCCACTGTAAGCGTCTTCTGCCTCTGTGCTTTTGCCTCGGGGTTTTTTCTTAATCCCCTGGAGCTCTTAGTGTACCTTTTAGAACAGAGCTATGAGGGAATAAATACCCTGGGGGCTCTCCTCAACTAATATGCCTCAGCTCCCTGGCCTTCAGAAGTCTTAGGTGGACTTTTCCTGGGCCCTTGAGAATTAGCGTCAGATGCACTGAGCTCCAGTTTTCCACAGCACTTTCAGTGTTTCGTTTCCTCCTTATTTTTGTATGTGCTGCTTAGTGGGAGTGTCTGCAGAATAAATTCCTTGAGCTAAAGTCCTTTTCTCTGTTTGTTAACAAGTTTTGGAGAGTAAACAAGCAAATGGGACTCAGCATTGTTTTCTTACACTTTGTACCATAGGCTAAGTGCTAAAAATATGAATGGGGCCATGTGACTGGATTAGCTAGATAAATTATCTCAGGATAGATACAGCTTTGGAGGTACTAGATAGACATGGTTAAGGTTAATAGAGGTATGGCTTACTTTCAGAATTGCTTTTGTTTTTCTCCTTTAATAGTTCACCACATATGACCAGTTACACTGGTAAAAAAAATTACAATGACTAAAAAGGTTACTGAAATGAGTAGGTTGATTTGCTGAGGACTAGGATGGCTACAAATTCAGTTTGCCCCCATTCCTTGTGACATCAATTTTGGTGTAAAATAGATTAACCTGCAGCGTGCTCCTATGCCTGTGGTCCACAGAAACCGCCAATTGACACTTTTTTTTTATGACGCTTTCCTCTTGAGTCTCTGTCAAGGATTTATTTTAAAAAGATGCCAGATACATATTCATAATCACTGAAGAGTCACTTCACCAACAAAGGTTGAAAAAAGAGCATGGCAGATGGTGTCATGAAAATTATATTGAAGAGTACCCCTCATGATGATGAAAGATGCCGCAGTGAAGTGCTGGCATATATATAGGTGGCAGGGAGGATTTATGCCTGGTGTGTCTGGGATCATAATAACTAATGTATCAACTTCTTTGAAAACTTTTTAATTAGAGAGATCAGCAGGGTTTGTGGATGAGTCATGAAGAATAAGACCTTTCACTTGCAGTAAATGAGGGCAAACCAACTAACGGCAGCAAGAGCTACATTTATTTCAGAGAGTGATATAAATGGCACTGTTCTAATTAGTCAGACCAAGGGTCCAGTCCCTGCATGGGCCAAATCAGCCTACATCATTTCCTCACCCTGACTTCCCTCTTACTCCCAAGCCGTGCAATCACAGCACCCCATATACACACATCTAGAAGAATGTGTTGCAAACTATCGTGTAAACCCGACCTTGGCACTTGTCTGATGAAAACCATTTGCTTGTGTGTCAGTGGGCTGAGTGTAAATTCTGGATTCCTTGCCACAGACTTTGAGGCCATGAATGATTTGTCCCTAGCATTTTAGGTCTGTTACTTCTTCTTTACTCCTCAACTTAGCCAAACTGTCACCTGAGAATGTTCATTGCTGGATGCTTACCATCCTGGAACACTAGGTGTACTATGGTTTTTCCTAGCCTATTAAACAGGTGGCTTCTCCAGGTCTCAATTCCAGAATTATCTCAGAGGGATAGTCTATCCCTCTCACCCCACTATGTTCACAGTACCCTTAGCGGATGAGCTCTGCTTACTCACCTTGTGACACTGATAACAAGCACTAGGATTTTGTTTGCTTCTAACTCATGAACCATTTGCTCTAGGAAGCCAATACATGCCCCTCTAACTTGGAATAATGCCCGACACTTACCATATACTCCATACATATATGTTACTTGGATTGTATATAAAGTTAAATGCATACTGAAGGATAGTGGATAGAAGAGTTATCTTTTGTTTATAGACTGTAACAATTTCGAGAATTTCCACAGGTTTTAAGCATAAGCCTTTAGGGAACTGATCAGTGATTCTTAGGTTAGTTAGTCCCCAATATTAACTTTGTGAGAAATTTGTGTGGACCTGGGGCAGGTGTTGTGTTTATAATTTGAAATCAGTAGCTAATAGAGGCTGCCAAGCAGACTTCTAAGCTTATTTCCAGGATAAAGAACTAAAACTTTATTGTTTTTTAATTGATTTTGCTAGAGTAGTATTCTAGGATTCTAGATGGCACATTTTAGGTACCCAACAAACATTTCCCAACCAGAGGGAATGTGTATAGCCTTCATCAGTTATTTGAATAGACAGTCTTACAACATTCAGTGTTTAAATTAGCAGACTCATCTCCCACATTGGAGAAGGTTGACATGTTTTGCAAGTAGGATGCTGTGCAAACAACACAGTGAGGCTTTTGAGGCTGTAGTAAAGTACAACATGACCTTTCTTCTTGTCTTTTCTTGAGTTACTGTAGAGGAAATTGGCAGCCATGTTGTAATGATATTCAAGGAGCCAAGAGAGAGGCCATACCATGTGATCTGTGGGGACATAGCCAACTTAATTCCTGCTCTCCTTAATTTAAGACTCATATTCTTAAAGGACTAGCAGACTTACATATTTGTTAAATAATCAGTAGACACAAGTCAAACAGGTATTTGGCCTTGATTTTGTTGTCTTTATCATGCCCCTTTTTGGTGTCTTATATTTCAAATATAGCTACATATCAAAAACTTGTAATCTAGAGAATACCTGCCTATATTATTTACAATATTTTCTTCATTCTATTATGTTTCTATTTAAGATTGTATCTTTATTTTTAGCAGTTCATTTTTTTTATTTAAAATGGTGCTATTTACTACCCCCATTTTCCCATATGGAAATTGATATATAGTTTTCTAATTTAAATGTTTTGCTTACCACCAGTACAGCATGCATTTTTACATGTCCAGAAATCTTGCAATGTGATTTTTTTATGTAGTCTATGAATGCCTATTTATTCGTGCTTCTCATGGTGGGCTAGATTAATACCTTAATATGTTCTCAGGCATTGATTTCATTAAGTGGCACTAATTTGCAAGACCCAGTTATCAGTAATTATAAAATAAAATATTTTTCACATATTTTGACCATTTCTCTTTTCTTAACTCCTCCCAGATCTTCCCCTACTTTTCTCTCTCAAGCTACTATGCTCCCATACATTTTGCTCTTAACAAATGTCCTATAAAACCAAACCAAAAAGTATATGTTCACACACACACACACACACACACACACACACACACACACACCCCAAAACACAAAGCACATGGAGTCTTATTTGTGTTGGCTAATGACTCCTGAGCATGAGAGCTTCCCTGGAGTGTGGTTGATGAACCTAAAATGCCATTGAAGAAAACTGAGTTTCCTTCTCTTAATTGTTACACAATTGCAAATAGATCCTTGATTAGGGGTAGGATTTCCTGACCACTTCATTTTCAGACACGTGTTCACTTATAGGTGATAGAGCACCTCTATCTTTTCCTTTAATGTTCTTGAAATTGTTTCTATTTTCCCCTTTCTAAATCCTTGTTAAATGTTTAAGTCATTTTTACATTTTTTTATATTTAAATCTATTAATAGAATTTTGGGTATATATTTAGCCACTCTTTTAGTAAATGTTTGTAGCTGTTTCACTACTGTAAAATCTAATATTTTTTTCTGCTGTCAGGAGCCATCTAGGAAAGGCTAAAGGCTAGCAGATGATCTTCCTGAGATGGTTTCATTGTAGATTGTAGAATGCGATGAATGAGCCCTTGCAGCAAGGCCAGAGATATGCCATGTCAGGATCAATTCCCACTATTGATATGCATTCCTATAAATATTAAATTAATATATAATCCCTGAGTATTATATTGGGCAAATTTTTCTACAGATCAATGAAGATGTATTGTATGGTAGTAATGCTCTACAGACAAATAAATGATTTCTTAATTCTTAATGATGATTCTATAAGAATTTCTAATATTATACTAGTAATAATTAAACCCTTAATAATAAGACTGCAATTAAGATTCCCTGTGATATGCATACTACAATTAGAACTTTGCAAGTCTTCAGGTGTCATAGGCCATTTGCACTAGGATAGAAAGCAGACAGACTCACAATTAAAGAATACATTTCTTAGGGCTGTAAATCAATTAACTAAAGGCATCAACTGAGAGTGAATGACTTATTATAGGTGCTAGGACAGAAGATAATATATTGACTGGGCTTATCTATACAAAACTACAATGTTAACTTAGACACAAAAATTATGGTTTTAGAATCTCAGTGAACCTGTGGAGCACATAATGAATGGCTAGCTGGATAACTAGTCTTAATGAAAACATATGTACACATCTCTCTTGTAAAGTTCTTATTCAAATTATGATTTGAATTTATGTTTAAACTTATGGTGAACTTTTGAAAAAGATATCATGTGATCTAGTCTCCTTTAAAAGGTACAAAAAACTAGGAACAATGACATTACGTGGCAGAAGGAGAGAACAGAATTTGGAGGAGGAGGAAGAAGAAAGCAGTAAGCAGAATGCAGAAAGAAAGGGAGAGAAAGGAGCTGCAGAGAACAGAAAGAGCAGGCAGGCTTTTCTTTACCGTGGACATAACAGATTTTTTCTTAACAGCAAAGAATTATTAGTCTTAATAAAGAACACAAAGATTTTTTTCTTACAGATTTGCATTCAACTCATTTAGCAATAGAAAGGCAGAGCTTATTTTTCTCTTTTTTCCAGAAGCTATTTTTAATGTCTATGCTAAATAAATATCCTTTAAACACATAACACTATCAGATATTTATCAAAGTAAAATGTACAGAGGTACATTAACAATTCAAATTCTAAAATTAACCATCTTTATAGGAAAAATACCACCTTGATTAAAATTTTCAAGTTTAATTATACGCCCTTAAAAATTCATTATCATATTTGACAAAATATGATCAAAATTACCTTTAAAAACAAAGTATGGCTTAAAATTAATCAGTTACCTTAACATCATAATATATGAGGCACCGTGGTTGTCAGTCTGCTTTATTCACTATCTTTAACTCAAAATTCAAGTGAAATCATAGGCGATGCTGATCAAATCCCTCTGTCCCCAACAAGAGTAAGTGTTCATATACCACTGAGGCCAATTAACTTCTTGGTTTGGGGTCAAGACAACAAGCACTAATAATTCAACACACAAACCTTGTAGGACTTCATCATCCCCTTTACATATTGGATGTTTCTAGTGGACAGTGTTCCCGATGTGAAGGAATAAACAAGAGGCACAACTTCCTGTATTCTCAGATCATGTCTGCAGAATAAAACTCATGTCCCTTTCTTATATAATAAATCTAGCCAACACTGTCTTTTAACGTTATTATAACGCCTGCATCAGGAAATCACAATAAAGTTAAGTTTAAATGCTTCAGTAATAAAGAAAAAACAAAGTAGCCTTATTGAAAGTATGAAAGACCAAATTGCTAGAGCAGTGGGACCACTTTAGGAAGAACCTGCTTCACAAACATCCCGAGCTACACACTAGTACACAAGCATCCTGCAAGTGCCCTACCATTTCTACACACCGGCACTCGAGCATTCTGCAACCTAACCCAGCAATTGCTAATTTTATTTACCTTGATAATGAGTACTACATTTGACAGTTTCAAGTCTACAGGCTTACTCGTTGGTAGCAGTTGAGTCTTTCCAACAGGATTTTTAGGAGAACCTTTGTTCTTTTTTTTGTTTTCATGGTTTCTAAAGAACTCTTTTTTTTTTTTATCCCCGGACAAAAGGTCATATTGTTATTTACAACAAATTTTAATCTATCATGACTAGTGAGATCATCCAAAGGAAACTTAATTTGGCCATCAGATTTGTTCTCCTGTTTACAAAGTCGAGTAGTTACAGGAGAAGCATTCAAAGGATCCAGATTTCTCTTTGTTTTTGTGAAAGATTTAGAAGTTAACTCAACACTTGATTTATCACAAGACATAGACTTCTGTGCTTCAAGACTTGACTTAGTATGTGGAACAGAGGGACATTTTGATATGCTTTGTACACAAGAGGGAAGAGCACTGTCACAGCTCACTGATTTAATGAGAGGAGGAGTATTTAGTTGGTTCCTTGGTTGGCTCCTCACTGGGGAATACTTCCTAGAGGAGGTCAACTTTGGGTGTTTCTGAGTGCGTGTCTTCATGCTCCACCTTCGTCTGAGTTGAGTAACATTCCTCACTGGCTTCTCTGACAAATTCTGGACTTTTATACTGTGAGAGATTTTTTTCTGAAGCATAGTTCTCATCCTCCCAGTATATGTATGTAACTTTAGGTGTGTCTGTGTAAGTATGTAAGTTGATCAGACAGATTGCTGGGCCCAACAAATAAGTATTCACAGGATGAATGTGTGTGTATGGATGTATGTATGTTTGTGCCTATTTGCTTGTGTAAAGGTTTTTTTCTTCTGAGAGCATGATTCTCTTCTCCTGATTCAATAAAAGGTTATAGCTAGAAACCTCCTTCCCACCTGGAAAGTGAGAGGTGTGACTTCTGGACAACAGAGAAAAGGACCCTTGCAATTAATCCATTGTGTATGCTCCCCCTTTAAAATTTAATTTTATTTTTTACTTATTTACCTTACATCTGACTCACTGTTCCCCTCCTGGTCATTCCTCCCACAATCCTTCCCTCATTTCCCACTCCCCTTCTCCTTTGAGTAGGTAGGAGCCCCTTGGGTATCTCCTTACCCTAGCACTTCAAGTCTCTGCAAGGCTAGGCACTTCCTCTCCCACTGATGTCAGACAAGGCAGACCAGCTAGAAGAACATATCTCACAGATAGGCAACAGCTTTTGGGACAGTCCTCCTTCTAGTTTTTTGGGATCCATATGAAGACCAAGCTACACATCTGCTGCATAAGTGCTGGGAGGCCTAGGTCCATCCCTGTATGCTCTTTGGTTGATGGTTCAGATTCAGAGATTCCCAAAGTTCCAGGTTAGTTAAGCCTATTGGTTTTCCTGTGGGGTTCCTATCCCCTTTGGGGTCACAATTCTCCCTCCTATTCATCCATAAGAGTCCCCAAGCTAAATCCATTGTTTGGATGTCTACACCTGTCTGAATCAGCTGCTGGGTAGAGCTTCTTAGAGGACAACCACACTAGAATCCTGTCTGAAAGCATAACAAAGTATCATTAATAGTGTCCAGAATTGGTGCTTGCCCATGGGATGGGTCTCAAGTTGGACCAGTTATTGGTTAGCCATGTGCTTAGTCTTTGCTCTATTCCCCATGCCTGTATTTCTTGCAGACAGGATAAATTTTGGATTTAAAGTACTGTGGGTGAGGTTGGTGTCTCTATCACTTCACTGGGGTTTGTACCTGGCTATAGGAGGTGGCATCTTCAGGTTCCATATTCCCAATGTTGTGAATCACAGCTAAGGTTACCCCATTGATTCTTGGGCAGCTCCCTTATCCAAGGTCTCTGTATTGTACAAGATATGCACTCTACCTCCTCAACCCTTCTGTCAGTTGCAAATTTCCATTATTAGCCATGAAATACAGGCACCATGCTACACCCACAGACCCAAAGGAGCTAAACAAGAAGGAAGGCCCAAGGGAGGAAGCTTGAGTCTCACTTAGAAGGGGGAATAAAATAATCATGAGGCAGACGGAGGGAGGGAACTGAGAGCAACATTGAAGAGAGGAATGAAGGTTTCAGGATCAGGTGTGGGGAATGATAGGAGAGATGGCTAGATGGCCATGAAAATGAATGGTGATCTTCTATTAAGCAACAAATGTTAACTCAGCCAGAGGTCTGTAGCTTCTGCTTCAGAGTAACTTGCTCCTCTGCTGCTGCTGCTTCTCAGCTGATTCAGAAAGGACCCTGGGGTTAAACTCCAGGCAACTGGTACTATGAATTAACATTATAAATTAAAAGATGGCTGAAGATAAGTTGCAATCAATTACCCCTTGGTTGTTCCCTATTCATTTTTATTTGCTTGGCTTTTCACTTTATGAAAGGAGAAAATTTAAATTGGCCTGTTAGGCACCATTATGTTGATTATATCTAGTATGTTGTTTCTCTAAACCCCCCCTGACTTCAGTTTTTGGTGGTTCTGTCTTGGGTTTGCTGTACGCATAAGGTCCATAGATAGGCTACTTCATACATATTAGCTTCTTTACAGTCCTGTAGCCCACTTTCTGTTTTATGGAGTTTCACCTCACCTCCCTCTCCTTTGGGTTTGTAATTGTGTACTGGTCCACAATTGTAAAACTGTTGCCGCTTAATCAATGTCTTTATCTGAGCTGATATTCTTTCACCCTCATTTATGAATTTATTAGTAAATCTCCTTGTATTATTCTTAAAGAAAACAATCTTTAATTAATCCTGTTAGCATCTTTCAGTTTTATGCCAATTCAAAATAAAAGATTCATTTTACAGTAGAGGTTTTCATTGTAAGAAAATCTGCTTACAGTTTCTGTTGTTGGAACTGGATGACTTGACCTTGATGTTGTGGAATTGGATGTCTGCATTTTTAGTTGTTTCTAGGCAACCTCGTGGCTGTTGTTCTAGCATTTCAGCTGTACAGTATCAGGTGGGGGCTGGCATTGCAAACCATTGGTGATTTTACAGTCAATGTTTCTGGAAAAATGTAATTTTTTCTCCTTAAAACAAATTCTTTAAATATGGTAAATCTTTGTCTTTTTTTCTTTCCAGTGGAAAATAATCTTACTTGAATAAAAGTCACTGTGCTGCTTTGATTTTTGTTTTCTGCTTTTCTACGTGTTGTGTAACATCTGCTAATATTTTGGTGGTGTCTTTGTGTGTGCTTAGGGGGAGGTCTTTTAAAGGAATCATATGTGTTTATCCTCTCACTGTTTTTAATATATCTTGTACTTTATAGTTAACCTGTGTTGGTGACTCTTTTATACCATCTCATTATGACTCTGTTATGCTCATGTCCTCAGCTTGTACTTTTCAGTGGCTTTTCCATTCTTCAAAACAGCCTCTCCCTGTACCCCCGTTGCCATGGAGTCTCAAAGATGGATGTAATGTAATGCATTTCCTCTTTGTCCTGCCACAAATCTAACCATCAATTTGACTTGCTCATAATTTATGTACCTTCTTTATATGCCATTACATTAATTCAAATATTTAAGTCTCTAGACCACATGTGTATTCTGATTCTTTAAGAGGTCAGAAAAGAGCACTAAGAAATGCCTCTATATAATCAACGACACTAAGAATTTATTCTCTTCAGAGAAAACAAAAAGTCCTTGTATTTTGTGGGCCTATGCAAAAACCAAAACAAACCACATTACACTTTGGAGTTAACCCTAATTTCTAGATTTCTTTTCCATCTCAGACTAATTTGAGTTCTCTCTGGCCAGTAACTGAGACAAAGCTAATCTATAACTTGAGTGTGGTCATAGCCTAAATGTAGATGATAGGTAGATGTAGACTGCAGTGTGCCAATAAGTACGGTGGTGGGGAAAGAGAAATGGGCGCTATCCTTCTCCAACTATCTTTTCCCTTTAATGTATTAGAGTGTCAGAGACATGCCTTGAGGTTTCGAAAGTATCATACATTGAATGGAGGCTGTGGGGAGGATCAAAGCATTGTTTATAATTTGTTTCATAAGTCAGCCTGAGATCTGAACGAGTTAGAGGACTATGCTCAGTCCATGTATAATCACGTTTGTAACACTAAGTACTCATTGTAGGATTTTGTGCATGTCTCTTCCATCTTCTGAAATAAGATAGCTAATAAGTTATACTTATATGCATTTTGATGGTAGAGGTGATTCCAGATTTTGAAGAACTTCTAACACACACATACACACACATACACACACACACACACTATTAATTCATTTAGTGTTGCTCCTATGTGCCTGTGTTTCTTTGGACAACTCTCTCTCTCTCTCTCTCTCTCTCTCTCTCTCTCTCTCTCTCTCTCTCCCTCTCTGCCTCCCACCCTCCCTTTCTTTCTCTTCTCTCTTCTTTCTTTCTCCTTCCTCCCTCCATCTCTTTGCCCTACCCCCGTGTGAACTTTGGTATTGCATTTTCTCATCTAGGTCGAACTCTAGTTGATCCCACTCCTCCACCTACCTTGCAGATGAGGTTATAGGTGGATATACTCAGCTTGTTAGGCAGTTGTTGGGATTGAATTCTGTTTCTCATGATTGCAGCAATGGGTCTTAGCAGCTGAGCTATGTCTCAGCCCCCACTTTAGCATTTTTATAAAACCATCAGGTATTGGTTTTATAAACTCTACCAATAATGTTCCAAAGAATGAAAGGCAAAGAGAAACAGTGTTACTTCCTGCTGAGAAACTGTCATTTTTAAGAAAATAAGTTCAAGAATTTTCTGAATTTCTTTTTGCAAAGCAGAACCAGAAGAAATAAAGACTTTTGGGTTAAGATTTTTTTGTTGTTGTTGTTTGTTTGTTTCTTAAATTTTGTAGGCCTTTTTACAGATTTTGAGACCTGCCTACACTCTAATTGTGTTATGTCTTTGATGAAGACTTGTTTTCTTTCGTATGAATCTAGAATTTCCTGGGTCTGGAAGGAGACATCATAGGTCACTTAAGTGTTTTCTTTCCTCTGGCATTTCTCTGTGGACACATGCATAGGTATTTGTTTGAGTGACCTCTTTTGGGCCACAGAAAGTTCTATGTCTTGTTTTTTAAAAACCTCTACAAATGATCCATATATAGAGTTTCTATGTATATTTTCAAGCTAGCTAGCTAGCTTCTCTCTCTCTCCTCCTCCTCCTCCTCCTTCTTCTTCCTTCCCTCCTTCTCTCTTCCTCTCTCCCCCTTTCCTTCTCTTCCCTTCTTTTCCTCTTTCTTTCTTTCTTCCTTTCTTTCTTTTTTCTTTCTTTCTCTCTTTTCTCTCTTTCTTTTTCTCTCGCTTTCGTGAGGTACTCTCTTTATCTATACATAGTATAAATACAACATACACACACAATGCATACAACACACACACACATGCACGCATGCACGCACACATGCACACACAGATACACCATTTGCCTAGCATAAATGTCATTATTCCCACAAAATTACCCTCTCAGTTTTTTTCCGATCTTTTGTAGCATTTTGACTACTTTTTGTAACACTGATAGTTTTCTTTGTACTGCAATTTTCTGTGTCTGTCATATCTTTTCTAGTCAGGTCTAAACATTGAGGGCAAAGTAGAAGAAATGATTGTGATTGTTCTTTATAACCCTTCAATACCGGAGGCATTGCTTAGTACTCTATAAGTACGTATTATTCAGGCAAACAGATAAACTAACCCCATCTTTGGTTGAATAGCCCTATGTCAGGGTGAGAGAGGAAAAAACTGAATCTACTTTTCAGGCAGCTTTAATAATCAGGCTGTCTGAATCTTATAATCAGAAACAATGCTGAATTCATGGAATCTAGAACATCAGGCTTCTTCTGATAGACAAAACATTGCCAAACTCATATTCAAATGAGTTTCCTAACATTAATGCGTAGACTAATTCTCTTGCTTTGTATCTTCGCTATGAAGAACATGTTCTGTTACCTTGACTCTTGGAAACAAAATGACTAGGGTATCCCTGACTTCATTCTTTCCTCATTTTTCATTTACGAGTAAGTTAGCTAAATTTTTATCTCAAGTTCAACCTATCTCATACGTGTTTTACACCATCATTGTGGCATTCTTGCACCCGGTAGACTCGTCAGAAACAGTTCATGAAGTCCTGCATCGTGGCGCTCTCAGGTGGGAATGTGCCAGGACATTGACCCTATGAGTACTCCCTTCCACAGCCGTGCACTGTTTTGACAAAGTTGTAGTAAGAAGATACTCAGGGAAATGGGCTTTTAAGTTGAAAACATTGTATCTGCTTTGTTGGGATGCATAAAAAGTATGCTACCATTTGCATGAGTTAATAGTATAACTAATTACTCAGAGTTCTTCTGGAGGCTATAAGTCTGGCAAGATTGGTTTCTTCTTAAGGTTGTAAGGGAAAGATCTGTTCTAGGCCTCTCATTAACTTGCTGATGGCTTGGTTTGTTCACTATGTGTCTTCATGTGAATCTTCCTCTATGTGTGTCTCTGCATACACAGATTTTCCCCACTTAATATCGGCGCCACTAATACTGGATTGGGGTTTGCATTAATGACTTCAGATTAATTATCTGTTTTTCTTTGCTCTAGTTTTCAAGACAGGGCTTCTCTGTGTAGCCTTGGCTTTCCTGTAAGTTTCACTGTAGACTAGGCTGCTTTCTAACTCATAGTGATCCACCTGCCTCTGCCTCCTGAATGCTGAGATTAAAGGTGTGCTTCTATAATGATTCTATCTCCAAATAAGATCACATTTGAGGATACTAGGGATTCAGACTCCAACATTTTCAAGTGTGCATGCCACATACATGTATATAAACTTTTTTATGGGAAAGTACAAATGGTTCAGGATCATGAAGAGCTCAATTCCAATCCTCTGTCTTCTAGTTCTGTCTTTATGCAGATCAGAGAAGATCATGGTTGCTGGCTGGTATACTTAAGGGGCTTTGGCAGCCACTTGGGCTGTTCTATGGTTAAGAACAAGGCTGTATATAAGAAGCGATAAAGCATAAATCAATGAACTGAGACAGAAATTTGGAATATGGATCAATTTCTCTTGATAATGGAACTATGACATTGAGACTAACTTGCAATACAATACATTGCAGAAATTGTGTGTGTGTGTGTGTGTGTGTGTGTGTATGTCTACAGACTTGGTAGGGTCTGGACTACTTAAATAGTCTTAGTAGAGGACTAGAGAACTATTTAAGAAGTTAAGAAGTTACGAGCATATACTGCTCTAGAAGAGAATCTGAATTTTGCTTCCAGTGCACAAAATAGTCAGGAGATCTGCTGCCCTTTGATGATGCCCTTTGAGGGCAACCATCTCATAAAGCACTGGATTTTGTGCCCAGAGACTTCAGTATAAATTTAATAATTTACACAGGCACACACATACTTACAAACTACATACACATATACCCAGGAGACATTTGAAATGTGTGGAATATATGGGAATGTATTGTAAACACATATACATGCATATATTCATATAATTTTCCACATATTTTTCACCAGATTCACATAATCTATATAGAAAAGAGATATTAAAACTATAAATAAGTATATACAAATTTATGTAAAATTATGTATTTTTAATCTTATGGTCCTACATTGGCAGCCTCGAGATTTTATCACTATGTGTCATCTCTCAGCTTGTAATGATGAGCTTGTAATGGTTTTGTATCCAAAACCATCCTCAAAAGCTCTTTCTGAAAAAGCTTGGTTCCCAGATGTTGGGACTATCTTGAAGTGATTTGATCCTCAGAGTTTTGACTAGTGGGATTTACTCCTTGATAGATTTAGAAAATGATTATTGGGAGTTTATAGTAAACAGGAAGTAGGGCTTATCCAGAGATACTGTGTCACTGGAAACATGCCTTTGAGGGACACATCCACACTTCATTAAGTCATTTTCTCACAATAGTGATGAAAAATCTAAGCAACATAGGTATTATATAAACTCAAATAACACACAACAATTTACCATATCTAGGAGTCAGATTCTGGTTGGGAGATTTTCATTCTTGGGTTTGGGGACCTTTAGGTTGAATTTAGAGGGAAATATAGGTTCTTCTTTACTACAGTAAGGAGCTGCCCAGGATATAACAGCATGGTACTCCATGCTGTTGACTCAGAATTCGTGCTCCAGCTACTATGCAGCTCTCCCCTGGAGTAATCTTCAGGCTGGAATTCAAGCTTTGAGGACTCACAGCCACCTACGGGGTCTGCAGTATCAACTTCTATGGTTGGTGAAGCTGGCATGACCAGAGGCTGAGGCACCAGGGTTAATTTCCTAAGCATTGCATAAGGCCATTACTGGTTTCCTTGGATCTTTGTGGGAAGTACTTGTCCTTTTGGGAGGGTGAACTCAAGGCTTGAGCATATTAATTCTTTCTCCTCAAGAAAAATGGTGAATCACAGAGAGGTACTCATATGGGATGCTGGTCTGTGAGCAAACAGTGCGTGTATTAGTTTATTCCTTCTGTTAGTGAACCAATGAGCATTCTTCAGGGTCACTATTGGAGTCCAGGAGTTTTTAATCAAGATTCACTGCTCTTTGCAACATCTTTAAGCTCCTGGCCTGTTTTCATTAAAGACTAATTGTTGTGGTAAGCATATAAGCATATGAAAATAGAATCTACCAACCCGTGCTATAGCTGGCTCCAGTGGGCCATATGGCCTCTTCAGGGTATTTTCATCTCAGTCAGCAAAGCGTTTCACCCACTAAGCTCCCAATCTCTGTCCCACAATGCTGACAGCTACTCTCTGAGCCCGGCAGCAATCTCTCCATCCATCTAGTTCCCAAGGCTGGTCACTGCCATGTCAGTAATCATACAGAGACCGCCTATCTTACTGTGGACTCTGCTCACATTCCCAGCATTCACCCCCTAAGGTTATAGTCAAAACTCCCAGTAACCCATTAAAATCAAAACTCAAGAAACTTATAATTTAGCAATCAGATTTATGTCTTAAATTCTCATTCCACAAAATGTCCACACAATAAACTTACAATCAACTGATAATGATATAAACTGCCCACCTAGATAAGACAAATTGACTTATAAAAATCCATCACTCAAGAAAAATTCATAGCTACCAGTGACCACTTAAGGCCACACAGATCTGGGTCATCCTTCTTTGTCTCCATCTTGGTTGTTTTCTTTCTCCTGTCTTAACAAAACTCTGTCTCCGCCTTACTTTTTTTTCCCTCCATCTTTATTAAATTGGGTATTTCTTATTTACATTTCAATTGTTATTCCCTTTCCCAGTTTCCGGGCCAACATCCCCCTAACCCCTTTCCCTCCCCTTCTATATGGGTATTCCCCTCACCATCTTCCCCCCATTACCACTCTCCCCCCAACAATCACGTTCACTGGGGGTTCAGTCTTGGCAGGACCAAGGGCTTCCCCTTCCACTGGTGATCTTACTAGGCTATTCATTGCTACCTATGCAGTTGGAGGCCTTGCCTTGTCTTGTGCCAGCCCTCACCTGCATAAAGACAATAATCTACAAGTAATTATGAAGTATGTCAGAGTGGCTAACATATATAAATGGTCTTTTATGTTTGAGAATAGCAGTTGTGTCCAAATAATCCCCAAAGCCAAGATTAAGAATTTGATCTGGGTTCAGAAATAACTTTCTTTTCAGTTGGGCTCAATAGAGGAACCTTGAAGACACTTAAGCATGGTCTTCAATTCTACTTTTTACACTTTTAGAAGCCCATTTCTGTCACATAAGTTATTTTTAGAATAATAAATCTTGCTCTGAATATTGATTTAATGGTATAAACATTGAAGGCCAAAGTATGTGCATTTCTAGCTTCACTGACTTTATTGGTTGATGTCTTGCTTTTTCTCAGTCCGAGCAGGCACATAAAAAGCCTACCAAAGTTCTGGTTATTTATGAAAAATAACTACATCTGTTAGCTTATCATAGACAATTTTTAAGAAATACAGTGGACATTATCTTGTGTATTAACCGTCATCCCGAGGTTGAGATGCTTGTGTTTAACATAGTTGCGAACATCATGGGGCATTGTCAGAAGCTGTGCACTGACTGTAGCTCCTTATTTTTGATTCATGGGAGTGAAAGAATCTCCTAGAAGCCATGGGATTAACTGAGGGCAGTTGCCACTATGTTTTTCCAGCACAGAGACATCTGTGCCAAACTCCTGAGGAGACACAGTTTAAGAAAAACTACTCATACTGTTCTTTTTGCTTTGAAATTTTTTCCTGTGCTCATTGTCTATTAATTTTTTTTACCATTTCTATTTTTACAAAATATCCTGGTAAAAAATAAATAATTCATAGCTAGTAAGCACTTATTATGGTGATGTGAAGACATCTATATGCAGGTGCCTATTGGTTATTAGCTTCTTTTTCATTGCTTTGCATGCTCTGGGCTTCTGTTGCTCTATATGGGCAGTGCATAAGAAAATGGTGATCCCTTTAGCTCCATTTCTCATGATGCTTAGGTTTTAGTGTGATAGACGATAAAAAGCCAACAAACAGGGAGATTATTTTCTTGAAGAGCAAGCATCTTGAGTTAGACGAAGAGTGGTTGCATGCAGGGAAGAACAATTTTAAATAGACTAATACGAGAAGTTGTCTTGGAAGTGATGGGAAGGTATCAGGTAGATAGCTGTATATCAGCAAAGGCACAATCAGAATTTTAAGGCTCAGAGTCTGAATCAGGAAGAAATACATTGTTATTTTTACTGAGGATTTACTAAGTGTAGGACACTTTGTAGACCTTGAGGATAGAATAAGATGAATCAGGTCACACCTCTGTGGAGTTTATTCCCCAGGTAAGAAGTGAAGAGCCAGACAAAGAATAAATAGAAAGAAAGCCAGTTAGCTAGTAATAAGTGTGTCAAAGGAAAACACAGCAGAGCAAGGATAGATAATCGAGGGAAGAGATGTGCTGTTAGGAGAGTCAGGGAGAGGGTCTCTGAGGAAGTAGCATTTATATAAAGACCAGGTGGGGGGAAGGGAAAGAAACAAGGTACATGGACATCTGTAGGGAGAGAAAGAGTGTTTGGAGTGGAGAGAACAGAACTGAACTGGCGTGTTCAAGGCAGAAGAAGGGATTTGGTGTGCTAGGATGCATGCCAGAGAGGGAGCAGGAACTAGACTGTGTAGGACTGGGTCATTCTAAGTGATGTGGAGAACCACAGGAAACAGGGATACAATGGAAATCCTGATAGTTACGTGGCCTGTTGGGAGAATGAAGAGATAAGGAATTATCTGGCCTAATACGAGGTATGCCACTCAGGATATCTCCAAGACTGGTAGCTTATCTATCTATCTATCTATCTATCTATCTATCTATCTATCTATCTATCTATCTATCTATCTATCTATCTCTCTCTCTCTATCTACCTATCCATCCATCCATATCCATCATCCATCCATATCCATCATCCATCCATCCATCCATCCATCCATCCATCCATCCATCCATCCATCCATCTCCATGTCCATCTCTATCTTATCTCTCTCCCTCCCTGCCTTTCCCCTCTCTCTCTTTCTTCCTCACCACGCCCTCCATCCCTCACTTCTGTCACCCTCTTGATGCACGTCCTCCCTCTTGTACATCTGTGTTGTTTTAATCCATCAAAGCATAAGGTGCCTTCACTTTTTGTTATTTGCTGATTTGCAACTTTCATGCTGTTATAAAATTCTTGAACTTATGAAAAGTATCATGTTTTTCTAATTGACATATCATTTCAATGCCCCACAAGTTATTGGAGTGCAGCTAAATTTCTAATGGAGATAATGTTTGGCCATTAAGATGCTAGTAGGACCCCCTTGCATGGGCTGGGCTTTCCTGAGATTGGTCATGAGAGATGCACTCAGAAGACTTCAACTGTGTTCCTGTGTCAGCTTCCAGGTTTGCAGGTAGGTCAGAGCACAGTGCTAATTCCAGAGGGATTTAGGTCATTTATCTGTGCAACTGAAATAATAATGCACAGGATTTGGGGGAGTTGAGTGAAATAGCATGCAAAACTGCAAGCATGCTAGACATCTCTGAGTAATTAATAGATAATATTTCATGAATGGTACTATCATAGCTTCTTTTCACCTCCTCAATGAAACAAGGCAACTTCTTTAAAAGAGAGGAGGGCTTGTCCCCTCAGTGGCATGTTCATTCTATTCTACAAAATGTCACACAGTCTAATGCGGGCTCCTCCTGTTTCACCTTGTCTTTTTTGATGTGTGTGGTTTTTTGCAGGCAAAGAAATGGTTCTATTTATTTTTGTGGCAAAGAGAATAATTACTTGGGTCATAGATTTGGGAAGTGGCAGAGCGGGCTTTGAGTGCTGGTGACACTTCTTTAGCAGTTTCTGGGAAAGAGAAGGTGTGTCCTTCTAGGCAGTGAGGATGATGTTGGCCCCCCATTGCTTGTCTGGTCCGTGGGAGAAATGCATTTATACTTTTTGGGGGAGAAGGAGGCACTCACTTCCTGATTCCCAGGCCAGTGTCCTTTCTTAGGTTTCATTTATGAGTATACTAAATGCAGATGATGGAGTCTTTGATTTTCCTATATTTTCTCTTTCTGCTTAGTTTAAATTTACAATGTTTCAATTTTTTCTGTTTTGAATATGGGTGTTTTGTCCGTAAGTATTTCTGTGCACTGCAAGTGTGCCTAGTGCCTGAAGAGACTAGATCCCTTGGAACTGGAGTTACAGAAGGTTATGAGACACCTTATGGACCTTGGCAGTTAAACCCCAGTCCTCTGCAAGAGCAGTCAGTGGAGATGACCACTGAGTCGTCTCCATGCTCTGGGCTTTCATACCTGAGTGACAATGCATAATGCACCTACTCTGGTTCTAAAAGGGGACTTGATTTCTGAAATATTAGAGGGACTGCCCCCAGGCACCAATCTCCACCAGCATGTGCTTATGTCGCTGATGGTGCATAGATGTATAGTAGTATTATCATTTTGCATGCTTTGTTCTTCTTTCCTAGTTTATTTTCCCTTCACCCCTCCCCCAGGGTCTTACTCTTTATTTTTTATATCTCTCATGAGGTTCCTTGTGTTTTCAGTCCCATCTGTTCTATCTCATGCTTGTTTTATCTCCAATGGGGAACCAGGAAGATAGGAAAACCAACATCTGAAATACAGATTTGTTGCCTGGGAGAGATCAGAGGATTGTTTGTTTCTTTTCAGGGTTCCCCCTCCCCCTTTCCTTAACAGCATGATCAAATTTTAGTTCTTTGCTGATCACTTTATCAGGCTGGGTAGTTTCTTTGCTAATTAAAAGGTTCGTTAATGAGCATTCTGCATTCTTGTCATTAAGACCTCTTCCCTCTCACAGGTCAGCGCCACCTGAATTAATTGGTACCTTCTCAGCTGGAGTTCAGTTCTCTCCTCTGATCCTCCGAAGAATGGCATTCAGAGCTCTGCTCCGTGTACTCTCCGCCCTCACGCCGGTTTCCCAGCCCCTCCCCCCACTGCCTTTATTACTCATCCATGGATTGGGTAATTTGCCCTCTGTCCCTGGATTGGGTAATTTGCCCTCTGCTGGCCTCTGGCTGTGTCGTTTGCTCACCTGTCACGGACAGCACTTTCACTGTACCTGCAGCAGGAGTGCGATGGCGAATTCCGGAGAATTCTGGTTTGCTGATGCTCATTGTTTAACCACAAGTCTCTCACCTGTATGAAAGAGAAGCTAATACAGCGCCCGTCCCACTGGAGAGTGGCAAAACTGAAATAAGCTAATGGATAAAGGGTTGAGGAGGGGCCAGGCTCTGCAGTGAGACTTCACTAACTAGCTATGACAACTTTTCCTTTTGACCTGTTCAAACCTTACTCCTTCTTCAGAGTTCCTCTAAATATTCAAAACACATCCCTCATTCCCTGTCCAAGGAGTCTTTTCTGACCATTTCCCACTCTAAGACAATCCTATTTTGGGAAATCTATAGAATTATTTAGTGGGTCAAAGTTGATGTCCAGAATCCCCAGGTTAGTGGTCAATGAAATGTTCACTGGGTGGAGACCTAAGCCTCTTGTGCTGAGCTGAGCCACACTTCTGATGAAAGGTATTGCTATTCTCTGCCTTCAAGTTAAAGAAATGTCCTTCTGTTGATATTCCTCTTGGGTTCTTGAGCATTTTAAATTGATTTATTGAATGGTTTGTATGGTTTTTTCATTCAGCTGAGACAATGGTACCCTAGGTGTCTTATTTTTAGCACTATAATCAATTCAGTACGCTGAGGCTGCACGTAGACTGTTTAAAATGAAAGATTCAACCTTAGCTGTTTGCTTTAGACCATTAGGGCCAGATAACTTTGTAGATTCTGAAAGAACACAAGGAAGTTCTGGGAGAACCTTTAGGGGAATCACAACCTCATGTCTGCACAGATCAAGCTTCTAAGGAAAATGCTCTTCCTTGGTTTTCAGCAGCAGCTCTTATTTATTTGAACAGCAAGAAATTTTGGGTATATTTTGCCTTCCCACTACCTATAATTAGGTCAGAATTCAGGAAAGTGGGCTTCAATTTGCATAGAATGATATTAATCCAGCATTCTTCCCTTAGCAAGGTTGAAAGAGAGGATTAATTACTTATTCATGCAAAACTAACTTGCATGAATCATTTATTTATCTCATTCTTGTAATTTTGAGGAGCTCATTTCTTTTACATGCCTCGGGCTGCAGACAGAGCAGACTCGGGGAGGTGGTTTACCTTCCATGATAAAGGCCTGCCGCCTCTGTAAACAGCACACTTCCTATAGGAAATCAATAGGTAACCATGGAAATGGCTCCATAATGCAAAATTCTACTTTCTTATGAACAAATCCTCAAAAAAAACCCCGATCGATTTTAAGATGAAAGGGCCTTGCCTGGGCCTCTACCTTTCAGAGAGCCTTTTGTTCCGTGGAAGGAAGCCTATAAACGCAGTGTGGTGTACACAAAGAACTATGGGAAATGTGCATGTAAAATGAACGGCCCTTCTCACAGTCTGCCTGGAATTTCTTGAGTACTCTTACTGGAGGCCTGACTGAGAAACTTAGCATCCAAAAAAGTGTTCCGGAGTACAGGATACTTTTGTTCTTGACCTCATCTGATTTTAAACATCAGTGAGCTCTTTGACAATCCGTTAGAGGGAAAATTCCCCGAGACTGAGACAGATCAAATTTCGCTGCGTGTCTTTGAGCAATTATAAACAAAACAGAACAAAGCACAACAAAGTAAAACAAAACGAAATCTGTGAATCGAGCAGGTGACCCCTGGAATCAAAGCAGGGTTCAAAGAGTTCCAGCCAACAATAAGATCTGACAGCCTTTGGAGAAAGCAGCAGTGAGGGAGAAGCTAATTTAATTGGTTGAAGCTTAATTGGTTAATTGCTGACAGAACCTTTTGCAATTAAGGAAAGCCCGGAGCCTGTGAGTAAACTCCATATTGGCTTGCTGTGTTGTTGCTTAAAGCAGGAGACCGGTTCACGTTAATGGCCTTTTGGAAGTCTTGTTTAACCTGGCTCACAGTTTCCTCATCTGTAAAATAGGCAGAGGAGCTTAGGGAGCGTCATCTGATTTAACGCAAGGATGGTATGAATGGTACCCGCGGGACTGTCTTCCCGCTTTCTGGTCCTTGACAGACATGCCTTATCAGTGATGACACCTTTTCTCGTGGACATCAGACAGTCTTAGAATTTCTATTAGGGGTTTTTTCTCTAGGCAACAGATTTCCAGAGCTCAGATTTATTGTGTGGGTACAAGTATTTGCCATGGTGTGACCTTTAAGGCTCACTTAACCTTGACATTATAAGAATATAATATATATATATATAATTATATAATTTTTAAAAATGCTTGTGTACATTCACTTAGATTGAAAATAGAATTCAAATGATAATCCTAACCATTTCAGTTGTGGTGATATTGTGGTTGTCAAGTCAAAGGAATTTCTTGAACTCTACTGTACCCAAAATGTTTCTTTCAATAAAAACCTACCACTGAACCCATTAATGGTAAACAGGAAATGATGCTTTTAACACCACTGCTGCCCATCATTAAAGGTAAAATAAAATAGAAAATAAAAAACTCATCCTCAATTCAGAGAGGCACGGTAGGTAGTGAATCCAGTGATACTACATGCTTGCTCATTTCTCAACACTAGAGGGCAGCACGCTGGTGTGTCTTTGGGAGGCATTTGTACTAGGGCCTTCTGAATGTAATTAGTTTGTGGTGTGCATTTACAAATGTCAACAGAGCACCTTTCATTCCATCTAGATTGTGGCACTGAATTTTACTCACTAGGCTTTTAGACATTTCCGTCTCCTATTTGTGCTCCTACGTTTTTAGCATTACACATTGGCCCCCTCTACTTAGATCTTGTCATATTTCTCCACTGTTGTTAGTGGTCTCACAATTATTTTTGTATGATTACAAAAAAGAGAACCACTTTTGGATTCTGAAGGCATAGCATTGATTTTTCAGGTCTCTTTTGCTAACCCTCAGACTCTAAGTGTTGAGAATTCTCCTTGGTAAATAGAGACAGAAGTGTTCAATCCCTGTCATCACACCACATTGTTAGTGAAAAACAAAACAAAACAACCCCAGACCCTCACTATTTGTGAAAGATTGTTGGAAAACAGGTTTAAAAGTAATGAACAATCCCTTCTTGCTACCGCAGTTGAGATTATAGTTTTTACTTCAAATGAATCACACGAGTAACTTTCAAGATTATTTTCTAAATTATAGGGTATAATCTGGTAATGAGCAGATTTGGCTGAAATGCATACTGGGATGCCCTGAGCCTAGAGGATAGATACCTTGTTGGGGGAGGAATGTAGGTGTGCTATCAATATCATTCCTGGTCCCTGAAAAGATTTGCCCAAGATTTGCAGGCTTAGAAAATTCACTGCATTTTGAAAAAAGACTGATACTTATCTCTCTGAACTATTCGTCCTAATATCTCATTTCCCAATAGATATTTTGCAATGCTACCTTTATTCCTGAAGACAGACAGCAGAATCTATCTATATTCATAGTTTCAAAGGAAATGCAAGTCAACATAACGTCCTAATTTTAATATAAAGGTTTGGAAAGCGTCAAGTAATTAAAATGAATGTAGTCTGAGTTTCAATAGGTAAGAGCTTGGGCTGGTTGCACTGGAGAATGAAGTGGTCAGATTCTGTCTCTGCACGAAGAGGAGAAACCACAAGTGGAGACTGAGACAGGAACTTTGTACTTGCGACTCACATGCCAAGAAGGTAGTTTTATTATTGATGAAGTGATTTTTAAGAGAGTGAACAATTTTGACAATTTTTAAAACTAGAATCTCCTCCTGATTTAGGTTAGAGGAAATTCTGAAAATTTGTAACATGTTAGAATTCACAGCAAAACATACCCTGAGGTTATATGTAAGTGAAGTAGACATCTAACTTCATATACTAATAAAGGGGTTGGCGCCTGCAGCGATGTCCAGAGAAACAGTACCATTAATGCTTGTACATTAGTGGTGGAGTGTCAATTTCCCATAGCCTCTGTTCATTAAATGCCAGTAAGTAGGGCAGTCTTATGGGAAGAGGTAGACCTTATTGTTGCAGCAAGCAAACACATCATTTATAATTCAAAACTGGAGGCAGAAACATCCCAATTGAAAGTCAGTGATTGATCTAAATATAGGGTTCTTATATCATCGTGAACATGCAAGAATAAATGAAAATTAGCCCAGGCATTAAATAAATACACAGAGGATGAAATTTAGTGTATAGGCAATGATAGCAACAGCTGGCTGGCTATCTAGCAATAATTGACAGATAATATACAGATAGCAGTTGTTGAACAGAATATCAGTACTCAGTAAAGAGGGTTAATTTCCTCTGGGAGCAAAAGTAGAGAACAGGAGGCCCAGACAGATGTCTGGTTGAATGAATTAGACTTTGGATCTTTGGATTAAGGAAGAAGTTGAAACTCAATAGACACATAGCTGCTCTGGTCTTATAGCCACTGAACCCCACTGTGATGCAAACAGTATGAATCTTTATGTCTCCTTCTGAGGATGAGTCTGGTTATTTTGGTCAGCCTCAGTCTGGATTTATTCAGGCACTAAATTGGGCTTGGAGCTCTACCCCTAACGCTTTGTGGACTTGTTCCTTAGAGGAGGCGGGGAGTGAATATTGTAGGACTCAAAGTACTGGAAGGAAGTTCCAGAAAGGCAGGTGTTGGCTTAGCACTGGGAAGCAGTTCTGGTGGAATTGCCTGGCTTATGAAATGTGACCTACCCTGGGATAATACCAACTCCCATCCTCAAAGAGATTTGTGTTTGCTCTTAAGTTTCAGCATATTATGTGAGATCATTCAGGCCTTCTCTTGCTATTAGTCTCGTGTTGCCCAGGAACATTTATTTTTAGCCTTCTGGTGAGATCGTTTACACTGAGGTAAGAGGCTCCACACTTACGATCTTCCAGAAGACCTGGTATTTAGAAGGGGGCAGGGAATGGCCTCGATTGCTTTTCCATAGTGCTTGGGTTTTAGAATCAACTGAAGACATTTTTGAGTAAATATTTTATTCCATAGTCATACATTCATACAGTAGGTTTGGCTCCAATCTCCCCCTTCTCCCTACTATTCTTGCCTCTATCACCCTGAACTTCCCTCCCATCTTTATATGCTCACTCTGTTTTGTTTCCCTAACTGACTAGCCACTGAGTCATTTAATGCCGCCTGTATGTACATGGCTGTCAGGCCATCTACTGGAGCACACGTAGTCTCTTAGGAACAAAATCTCTGAAGAAAAGTCACTCTCTGTCTCCCCGGGACCAGCCACTGTCAATAGTTCCTCAGATGGAGAAAGACTTCATGAGTCCTCCCCCGTCCACACTAAAGTTTAGGCTGGCTTGCCCTTGACCATGCAGGTCTTGTGTACACAACCCTCCTATTGGGATTTCATGTGTGCCACTGTGTGTGCTGCTGTGAACAGAAAATTCTGTTTTGCTGCAGACATCCACTCCCTTTGGCTCTTTCAATCTTCCACATGTTCTGCTCTCCTCAGGCGCTGTATGTTTAGACAATATGAATATGGGATCCGTAGTTCTAAAAAGCCTCCAAGTGGTCTCTTGTGCTATGCTGATGAGGAATGACTTTACAAATGTGAAGTTTCTTTTTACCATATCAGAGTCTGTTTTCAGTCGGGGCTCCAATTCACTTTTTTCCAGAATGCCTAGTTTGCTGACAGACACAATGTTCTTAGACAATAAGTGTTATATCAGTAGTTGTCAACCCATGAGTCGCAGCTCCTTTGGGGGTCAAATGAGCCTTTCACAGGGGTCACATAGCAGATATCATGCATGTCAAATGTTTACATTACAATTCACAACAGTAGCAAAATTAGTTATAAAGTAGCAAGGAAATAATTTTTTTGCTTGGGGAGGTCACCACAACAAGAGGAACTGTATTAAAGGATTATAGCCTTAGGAAGGTGTGTTAGGTGGATGTTTTCTTAATGTGAAATTTTAGGCACTGTGAACTTTGTGTGTGCATTGCTTCTGTGGGCATATGTGATATTTTGGAGTAGTATGAGGTTTGTTAAAATACTTCTCAGTTTTTATTTTTTTACTCACTAATTTGACTTAAGTGCAAATTTAATTACCCAAAACTACTGGTTTATTTCTAGAGACTTAGGTTTGATCCTAGTACTATGTCCCTAGCAAATCAATGTCTGTCTGTCTGTCTGTCTTCTATATCTGTCTGTCTATCTATCTATCTATCTATCTATCTATCTATCTATCTATCTCTATCTATCTATCTATCTATCTCTCTATCTATCTATCTATCTATCTATCTATCTATCTATCTATCTATCTATCTATCATCTATTTATCTATCTATCTGCCACAGCCTGAAGTATGTCTCCCTGTAGATTTGTCCCTTGGAGACCTATCTCCAAATATCATTATAATCAGAAATACATTCTGTAAGGAAGCACTTGAGTCTGCATGAAATGATAAGAAAAGAGACACTAGAGAACTTGGAATTTCCTTTGCATACACAAAGAAAAGGGCATTGGACAAGACAGCAAGAAGTCATCTTCAAGCCTGTAGATTAAGTCAGGTGTCACCTTCAAGGGACTTTTAATTGAGAGCTCTAAGTCTATGAATAGTCAGTAAATGTTTTTTTTTTAATTAGATATATTTCTTTACTTACATTTCAAACATTATTCCCCTCCCTGGTTTCCTGTCCATAAGCCCCCATTTTCTCCCCCTCCCCCATATGGGTATTTCTCCTATACTTCCCCTTATTGACCCCCCCATATTCCCCTGCACTGGGGGTCCAACCTTGGCAGGACCAAGGGCTTCCCCTACCCCTGGTGCCCCAACATTGCTATTCTCCGCTACATATGCAGTTGGAGCCCTGGGTCAGTCCATGTATAGTCTTTCGGTAGTGGTTTAGTCCCTGAAAGCTCTGGTTGGTTGGCATTGTTGCTTTAATGGGGTTGCAAGCTCCTTCACCTCTTTCAATTCTTCCTCTGATTCCCCCCAAGGGGGTCCTATTCTCAGATGTAGAGAAACTTGAAGCAATCCCACTAAAATCAGGGACTAGACAAGGCTGCCCACTCTCCCCCTACTTACTCAGTAAATGTTTTTTGCTCAAGCCATTTAACTGGATTATTTTATCTTGTCACTCACTCTGCAGTGGTCTTGGTATCTGTGTAACCCACAAATGCATATTTTAAATCTACATCTTAACGTGATGGTATTAGGAAGTTTGGGAAATGAGTAGGCCTGAGAACAGAGCCAACATACAAGGGACATGCCTTTCTAAAACCATCCCCAAGAACTGCCTCATTCCTTTTACCATGTGAGAATGCCATGACCAGAAAGTGTCATCTTTGAGGCCCAAAGCAGGCCCTCACTAGAAGCTAAATTTCCTGCAGTTTAATCATGGATTTCTCAGCCTCAGGACCTGTGAAAAATGAGTTTCTGTTGTTTATAGGTCACTGTATGATACATTGTTGGCAGTAGTTAGTTGAACAGACGATGATGCAGCCTAAGCAGGTTTTTATACCATCCGTTTGTCATCTGCTCACCAATCATCTCTTCCCAGTGTGTGATACCTCGACTGGCAGATAGTGTCTTTCTTGCTAACTCAAAGGCATCTGGGAAATGGCTTGTGGTTTGGGGGTTATTGTTAGCAGCATTTCCCAGCACAACAGTCTCTGCTATTATATTTCGAAGAGAAGTGGGTGGCAGAAAGCACTGGACGACGTAAGTATTTTTTGGTGTTGAGTCTTGAGTGACAGGAAGTTTAATAACACATCTCCTGACACCAGGTGCCCGTTAATGAGCTACTTCCTTCTCTCCGGGATGGAGCATTTTGAAGAGCTGGTGAAGCCACAAGGCAGGCAATGTCTTCAGGCACTCACAGGCATAATGAAGTTTAATATGATCTTTATTTTTAGGACTGATGGTTGTGATTTCACTTGCTGGTCATTCATGAAAATAACAAATGGAGACAATAAGACTGAGAATCCGAAGGCCTGCGAAGCATTAATTTTAGTTCATTGTCTCATTGAGTTTTTCCCTCAAGGCCTCATTTTCTCTCATTTTCACACCTATCAGTAAGTTTAACACCTTTCTAATAGATTACAAGCTTGGTGATGAAAGAAAGACTAGACAGGGGATTTTCTTCCCCTCATACTTCTGCTTAATATGACTAAATTATATCCAAAGATCTACCTTCACAGTCTCTCCTTTATGAGCTCCAAAAATATAACAAGAGAAAGAGTTTGAGTCTGTCTAGGAAGAGTTTTAAATCAATGCCAAAGCAATTGTATAAGGAAACCGTTGGATTAAAGTTAGGATGTAAGTAGAGGGGAAATGTTTCCCTCAGGGCTTCAGTTCTAAATTGTTTTTCCTTCCTCTTATGAGTTATCTGTGTCTCCATTTATTTTGATGGAAAGTTCCTACTGTGTGTCTTATCGTCCTCAGCATTCAGCTCGCCACATAAAATTTCATTCATGTTTATCAAAGATAGCATTACTTAAAAGTCAATTGTCTTTTTGATTTTCACAGCCTGATTTTGGGGGATGGAGATCTGTGTGTGTGTGTGTATGTGTGAGTGTATGTGTGTGTATGTGTGTGTATGGATATATTATATATATATATATATATATATGTGTGTGTGTGTGTGTTGTGTGTGTGTGTGTGTAAATGAATGATTAAAATCTTCTCCAGCAAGAGATATAACTTACAAGAGTGCGGAGAATACAAGAGTAGATGCCCTCAGGGAGAGCTAGAGATCTCTTGGGACAGGCACTGGGGTTTGGTGCAGAGGCATAGGGAAAGGTTTTTTTCCCTCACAGAGGGTGCCGAATGCCCAAAGGAAGAACAAAGTGGTGCCCTTCAGAAGGCCTGTGGGGCACAGAGAGGGCTAAGTGGGCACAGCAGTGGGGGAAGCTCTATCATATTAGGTTTATGGAAAGGCGAAGAGTGTGCTTCTCTGATGTGAAATGTCTTTCATGCTTTATGCTTGCTGCCTCTCACACATGTTTGTTGTTCACATCTATGCCTTGGGACTCACAGCTCATCTCACCGGGGAATACCCATTATTCATCCCTTGGGGCTTGGTGTCTCTTTGAAACTTTCAGTCACGCCTTCTAAGTAGAATGTATTGCTTTCTGTTCTATGTTCCCATCGTGTTGCTCATGTTGCAAATGTCATGTATTTCCTGTTATTTGGCTGAATCTAAGAGGTATATGTTATTATATTATCTCTTAAATTCTTACTAATCAGCATACTAATATAGGAATGAGTCCCTCACATTTACAAGGTCATAATATTTTTTTTGATAGGGTCACTTATAACCCAAGCTGACCTTGAATTTCTTTCTCTGTTCCCACCTCCCAAATGCTGAGATTACAGGTTATTTGGTTTTATGCCCCGATGGGAATCAAATCTGGGGCTTTGTGCATAAAAGGCAAGCACTTTACTGACTGAGCCCGGTTTCAAGCACAGGAGTGATTATATTTTATCAAAGAAGTAACTTGGTGCAGTGGCCTGTCTAAAGCCACTGGAAACTGAAATCTGTTTTTGGTGTTAACCAGTCAGGTTGCAGGGGTGGGGTTCTTTTTTTCTCCCACATGGACAGAGCAACCCATTCTAAATTGAACAGTGAGTGATGACTTTAAAATATATATCTGATGAATTGATTTTATATTTGTTCACATTGTCTTCCCTTTTCCTCAGCATTCAAAGTGTTAGGAGACTTATTTATCTCCTTAGCTGCTCCCTTTAATTATTCATGAGTTTTAAAAAGTATCATTAGGCCTTGGTGAAGGCAAGCAAGGTTCACAGTATGTGCTCAGAATAGTCGCAGGGTCACAAAGGGTGTTTGGAGCATCTTTAGAATTCTCACTGTCTCCAGACAGTGGTTGTTGTAGCCAACCGATACCCTGCGAAAGCGATTGTGTATTGTTTTCTCTGAGCTGGCATATTAACATTCTATCTCCAAGAATTTTCTCTTTGGACTTGAATCTTTAATGAATTGGTTGGGCAGACTGAAATCTAGGAAAATAATAATAAGCAGCACTATCTGTATTCACAACAAACCTCCCTTGGAAAGCTCAAAGAAAATAACTCAGAGATGTGCTTTCATCTGATTTTTTTTTATTAGAAAATCACTGGAAAACAAGTATATAAAGTTGAAAGACATGATTTTTATAAAGTATTTTGCAGCTTGTCAATGAAGTAATAAATCAAAGCCTGTGTTTCTAATAAATAAGTAAAACCCCTTATTTAGTGTTCTAATCATTGAGAATATTATGAGTCTACTTCTTCAGTGAGCTTTATTTTTGCTACAAACACAGCCCCATTGTAATTAGCACAAACAACGACACAATTCCCTGACTCTGAGTGTCATAAGTACTTGAGAAAGTCAGGTGGGATGAGAGTGTCAGGGGCAAGGCCCTGAGGCTCCTGGGTGACCTGGTGTCCTTCATAGCTTTGTCTGAAAATGGTGACTAAGGAGAAAAGAGTTGGAGGTAGCTGAGGTTGACTGGCTAAGTTAGGGCTGAGCAAAACAGGCCTCAGTGTCTTTCAATTAAAAGGTCTTATAGTACATTGATCCAACTGAGAAGATAGTGGTGTCTTAAAAGAAGTAAAAGAGGAAACAGCTCGTTCTTTTTGTTTTATTTTGTTTTGCTTGTTTATGTTATGTTGGGGATTGATTTTTGGTCTTTATGCATGCTAGGCGGCCATTCTACCAGGGAGTGGTATATATATATTTCTGCCCCATTCATTTCTTTAACATTGGTTTGCCCATAGAAGGCAGTTTAGAAGTCTTTGTCTTGATACTCTAGCATCTCCTAGGTTCAAAAATAAGTGGGCTCCTTTCCTAGATTGATCAGCTCACTATGCTGCTATCATCAGCCCTTATATATTAATCCCTCATGCCTTGGACCAGTATCTGCCTATTTGGCTCCAGTGGTGATATATTATATATATAATAATTATATATATTAATATTCTCACACACAGAATTTAAAATAATACTTTAATACTTTATTATAATTAAATTATTATTACAGAATACCATATCTATATACAATATAGATAAGAAAATACAGCAAACTACTTATTACTACTTATTAATAATAGTGTATGTATTTTAACATAATTGAGATTATATTCTATGTGCAGCATTTTCTGGTAAACATAATAACATAGGTATTTATTAAGCTTTTAAAAGTGCTTCTTGGGGCTGGGGATATGGGTCAGTAGGAAAGAATACTTGCTGTGAAGCATGGAGATCTGAGTTCAAATCCCCCAAACCTAGATTAAAAGGTTAGGTGTGGTCATGTGTGCACCTGTGTGCAGGTGTACCCCAGTGCTGAGGGAGAATATGACAGCTCTATGTTTAATGAGATTCCCTTATAAATGAAATAAAATTAAACAAGACACCTACTGTCTTCTTATGACCTTTAGACTGAGAGGCATGTAAATCTGCACACATGTTTATTCATATGCCACCTCCCTCATATGGGAGAGAGGGAAAGGGGAGGCAAATTTTAAAAAAATGCTTGGTAAGCATTAAGGATGCTTGTCATGACTTCAGCAAAGTGGCTGGGTATAAAATTAACTCAAATAAATCAGTTGCCTTCCTCTATACAAAAGAGAAACAAGCCGAGAAAGAAATTAGGGAAACGACACCCTTCATAATAGACCCAAATAATATAAAGTACCTCGGTGTGACTTTAACCAAGCAAGTAAAAGATCTGTACAATAAGAACTTCAAGACACTGAGGAAAGAAATTGAAGAAGACCTCAGAAGATGGAAAGATCTCCCATGCTCATGGATTGGCAGGATTAATATAGTAAAAATGGCCATTTTACCAAAAGCAATCTACAGATTCAATGCAATCCCCATCAAAATACCAATCCAATTCTTCAAAGAGTTAGACAGAACAATTTGCAAATTCATCTGGAATAACAAAAAACCCAGGATAGCTAAAGCTATCCTCAACAATAAAAGGACTTCAGGGGGAATCACTATCCCTGAACTCAAGCAGTATTACAGAGCAATAGTGATAAAAACTGCATGGTATTGGTACAGAGACAGACAGATAGACCAATGGAATAGAATTGAAGACCCAGAAATGAACCCACACACCTATGGTCACTTGATTTTTGACAAAGGAGCCAAAACCATCCAATGGAAAAAAGATAGCATTTTCAGCAAATGGTGCTGGTTCAACTGGAGGGCAACATGTAGAAGAATGCAGATCGATCCATGCTTATCACCCTGTACAAACCTTAAGTCCAAGTGGATCAAGGACCTCCACATCAAACCAGACACACTCAAACTAATAGAAGAAAAACTAGGGAAGCATCTGGAACACATGGGCACTGGAAAAAATTTCCTGAACAAAACACCAATGGCTTATGCTCTAAGATCAAGAATCGACAAATGGGATCTCATAAAACTGCAAAGCTTCTGTAAGGCAAAGGACACGGTGGTTAGGGCAAAACGGCAACCAACAGATTGGGAAAAGATCTTTACCAATCCTTCAACAGATAGAGGCCTTATATCCAAAATATACAAAGAACTCAAGAAGTTAGACCGCAGGGAAACAAATAACCCTATTAAAAAATGGGGTTCAGAGCTAAACAAAGAATTCACAGCTGAGGAATGCCAAATGGCTGAGAAACACCTAAAGAAATGTTCAACATCTTTAGTCATAAGGGAAATGCAAATCAAAACAACCCTGAGATTTCACCTCACACCAGTGAGAATGGCTAAGATCAAAAACTCAGGTGACAGCAGATGCTGGCGAGGATGTGGAGAAAGAGGAACACTCCTCCATTGTTGGTGGGATTGCAGACTGGTAAAACCATTCTGGAAATCAGTCTGGAGGTTCCTCAGAAAATTGGACATTGAACTGCCTGAGGATCCAGCTATACCTCTCTTGGGCATATACCCAAAAGATGCCTCAACATATAAAAGAGACACGTGCTCCACTATGTTCATCGCAGCCTTATTTATAATAGCCAGAAGCTGGAAAGAACCCAGATGCCCTTCAACAGAGGAATGGATACAGAAAATGTGGTACATCTACACAATGGAATATTACTCAGCTATCAAAAACAATGAGTCTATGAAATTCGTAGGCAAATGGTTGGAACTGGAAAATATCATCCTGAGTGAGCTAACCCAATCACAGAAAGACATACATGGTATGCACTCATTGATAAGTGGCTATTAGCCCAAATGCTTGAATTACCCTAGATCCCTAGAACAAACGAAACTCAAGACGGATGATCAAAATGTGAATGCTTCACTCCTTCTTTAAATGAGGAAAAAGAATACCCTTGGCAGGGAAGGGAGAGGCAAAGATTAAAACAGAGACTGAAGGAACACCCATTCAGAGCCTGCCCCACAGGTGGCCCATACATATACAGCCACCCAATTGGACAAGATGGATGAAGCAAAGAAGTGCAGACCGACAGGAGCCGGATGTAGATCGCTCCTGAGAGACACAGCCAGAATACAGCAAATACAGAGGCGAATGCCAGCAGCAAACCACTGAGCTGAGAATAGGTCCCCCGTTGAAGGAATCAGAGAAAGAACTGGAAGAGCTTGAAGGGGCTCGAGACCCCAAAAGTACAACAATGTCAAGCAACCAGAGCTTCCAGGGACTAAGCCACTACCTAAAGACTATATATGGACTGACCCTGGACTCTGACCCCATAGGTAGCAATGAATATCCTAGTAAGAGCACCAGTGCAAGGGGAAGCCCTGGGTCCTGCTAAGACTGAACCCCCAGTGAACTAGACTATGGGGGGAGGGCGGCAATGGGGGGAGGGTTGGGAGGGGAACACCCATAAGGAAGGGGAGGGGGGAGGGGGATTTTGCCCGGAAACCGGGAAAGGGAATAACACTTGAAATGTATATAAGAAATACTCAAGTTAATAAAAAAAAATAAATAAAAAAATAAAAAAAAAGAAAAAAAAAGGATGCTTGTCATGAAAGAAGATCTATGATTTATATAACATACCTTGTATAGTTGCATATTTAGATTGCTTCAATTTTTTCTGATACATTCTACAGAAAGTATGGCTTCCCATATAAAGTTCTAGCTATTTAGATTACTTTGCTGAGGTAATTTCATAGGAAAAGAATTAACATCCAGAGAGATATGAATATTTTCCACCTCCTAACACGTTGTATTACAGAGTCATTTTGCAATGTGCTCTGTTCCACTTTCTGTGTCTCCTTTTTATTCCCACATTCCAGTCATTCAGTTAATTCACATCTTTAAATGAAACATGGCTTTTTCATGTGTCTCACTTGGGTTTCATGGGAGAGGGAAAAGGGGAAGGATTGAATATGCAGACATATCAAAGATGCAAAACTTTAAGCACATAGACACAAACACACAGACACACACAGACACAGACACACACACACAACACACACACACATACACACACACATACACCACCACCACCACCGCCACCACCACCACCACCACCACCATCACCACCACCACCACCACATCACCATCACCACCACCACCACCACCACCACCACCACCACCACCACCACCACCACCACCACCACCACCACCTCTTTAACATTTTTATGCAAATAAGACATAAAAACCCTTTGGTTTTTCCATTTCCACAAAGTCAAGCTCGTTTACCCTATAGAACAAAGAAAGGCTGTCCCCTTTGGATTCAGTTTTCTCATTCATATCTGGTCCTCTCAGGGGGAAACAGGCACAGGAGATCCTAAGTCAGGACAAGAGCCCCAGGGACTTTGAAGGCCAGGGGAAAAGGCAGAAGTTGGTCTTTTATATCCCCATGGTGACCATGCTCCCAGCTCTTGACAAGAGATTTAGTAGCTTGGGTGCAGTGTACCACTCTTCCCTTTGTAGTAGAGAAACTAAAAGCTAAGTGTCTTGTTTGGCTCAAGTGAAGGTTGAAAGAGAATCAAGTGATGGCCCTGCTTCTTTCTGAGAGAATCAGGAGCCTGCTTTGTGTAGACAGCAGGACAGATGGGGATTTTCACTTACCTAGACAAAACAGTAGAGACTGGAAACAGACATCACTACAGCTTCCAGAACAGAAATTAATAGTAGAGGCTGATACTTGGAGGAAAACCACTGGCTTGCTCCCTATAAGCTCTGAGTACCACCTGCTTATTGACTAATCTGTAAGAAAAAGCACCTGTATTTAGCTTTGCTTCCTCCTACTCTGTGTCATATCCCCCATTAGGACCACCTGCATGGAAGGCAGCTGCAGAAAGGACATGGCACCAAAGAGAGAGCTCAGAGAATGAAACCTGGTGCTATACCCATACCCACTGACTTAATAAGCACCTTTCTGCTGTGCCTCGCCTCCTCCCGTCTTCAGTATTCCCTGCAAAGATGGACCATACATTCCATGGGCTCCTAGCTCTGAAATCATGTCCATCCTTTCTAATCCAGGTAAATGGCCCTGGAGAGATGCTCTACACGCCAAGAGCCCAAGATGGCTCTCTACACTGGTCTAGTTTTTCCTTTCTTGGGTGCAGTGTCAACAGACATCACTTCACACATTTGAAAGCTGACAGTATCCTACTTTCTGTTCTCTTTAAGAAGCATCAGGTCAAATTAGAAGGTGGGAGAGTGGCTGGTGTATGCCTTCCCTGAGTGAACTTTTTGTGCTGTGGAAGTCCACAGCATCATTGCTAGCCCCAGCTTAAGGAAACCTTGCAAGAAAAATAACTTTCCCATTTCTAAGAACTAAATAATAAAGAAGACTGGATTGGTAAATTGAAGGGACAGATTGGTCTCAGCAGTAGGCTGGTACCAAGGACTGATAGTGCCATTATTTGAAAAGACTCTTGGAATGTGGTTTCATGAGCACAGGAGGATGGACATACAGTCTCTGGATAAAATTTCTTTGAGTTTTGACTATGGTAAGCTTGTTTTTTATCTGAAACAAACAAGTGAAATATTAGGGTAACTCCATGGCTCTGTATTTTCTTGTATTGTTTTTTCTGATGTTAGGTGGACCTATGGATGTTTAGAAGTATAATATCTGTTTGGTAGATTGTTTCTTTAATGACTATGAAGTAATGTTCTTCATTTCTTCCAACTGATTTTTGTCTAAGGTCTCTTTTGTCAGATGTTAGAATAACGATGTCTGCTTGTTTCTTAGTTCCATTTTCTTAAAAGGCATTTTTCCCATCTTGCAAGATTTTACTGTCCTTAGTGGTGAGGTATGTTTCTTGGAGACAGGAAAGAGTTTGGTAATTCAATTCTATTAGTTTTGGTCTGTCTTGGGTAGTTAAGACAGTTAAAGTCATAGTTATTATTGAAAGATGTATATTAATTCTTGCTTTTTTATTTCATAGTCTTTTTCTTAGATTTCTCTTTTGATTAACTGTTCTAGTATTTATCTCTCTACTGGGTATGTTTAACTTTCTCTTCAGATTGAAATATTTCCTCCACTATCCTCTGGCTTAGAGCTGGCTTAGTGGTCATGAATTAGTTTGTTTTTAACCATAAAATTTTAAAATTTCCCCTTGGATTATAATAATTTTGCTTGACATAATAGTCTGTGTTGGTAGTTGTGGCTTTTCAGGACTTAGAATACACCTTTTCAGGTCCTTCTGGCTTTGAAGATTTCTGTCAGAGCACTAACTGTTAGTCTAATGGGTTTGCCTTTACAAGTGACTCTCTTGCAGCTTTCAATATTCTTCATTGTATGGTGTTAGTGTTTAAGTGTAATATGTCAAGGACAGTTCCTTTTCAAGTTGTATTTCTGTGGTAGTGTGTGGACCTCTTCTACATGGATGAGCATAGTGTCCATTATGTCTGAAAAATTTTCTTCTGATTTTATTGTAAATATTTCATACTATGCCTTTAGTTTAGTCTTCCTTTTCACTTATAATCCAAGGGTTAGGGTCACCTCTGGAGTTTTTGCCCATATGGCCTCATTCTGAAACTTAGAGAAACCAGTTTTAGTTGGCTTTTCTGTTACTACTGTAAGCATATGACCAAATGGAACAGGGGGGAGGAACAACTTATTTTATTTTACAAGTTATAGTTCATTATGAAGGAAAGTTATGGCAGGCCTCGTGTAGAGACTATCGAAGAACATGGCTATGTGACTTTTTCTTCATGGATTGTTCCTCCTGGCTTACTAAACTAGATTTATTTCCTTTTTCAACTTTTGTTTTAGATTATAATATAATCATATCATTTCTGTCTTCCCTTCCCCCCTCAAACCCTTCCTTGTACACTTACATTATTGTCTTTCAAAGTCATGGCCATTTTTTTTAACTGCTGTTGTATACATGAATGTCTGTCTGTCTGCCCCGCTCCTCTGTGTGTGTGTGTGTGTGTGTGTGTGTGTGTGTGTGTGTGTGTTTGAACTCCCAAGTGCATAAGTGCAATCTGCTTAAGTTATGTAATGTTACTTGTATATATGTTTTCGGGGATGACAATTTGGTATTGGATAAACAGTTTGTGGATTCTTCCCTGGGGAAGACTATCTCTCTTGCTCTTGGCTTGTTTTAGTTGCCTGCAGTTCTTTTTCTAGGGTTGAGGTCTTATGAGCTTTTGCTCACCCACATTAGCATGTTTATTAGCGTCATTTTTCTTCAGGTCACATTTGGGTAGCCAGCCCATGTGGATGAGGCTTCATGGTAGGTTCTACCATTTCTAGGAGATACAATCTCTTTGTTCCTATGGCTCTTGCATTTTTTTCAATCCCCCTTTGTGATCCCTGAGCCTTAGGTAGAGTTATGTTGTTGGTGTGTCCATGAGGACTGTGTTCCATGACTCTATATTTTGATTGTTAAAAGTTTTTTGTATTGGTCCATCTGTTGCAAATTTCTTGATAAAGGGAGAGAACTACACTTACCTGTGGGTATGGGGACAAATGTTTACTTTTTTGTTAGGGATAGTGCAAGTTTAGTAAGTAGCAGTGATAGGTTCTCTTCGAAGACTTCACTAACTCTGGGTTGTTGGCTAGGTTTCCAGTATCAGGTATGGTTTACCTCTTGTTGAGCAGATTGTTAAGTCTAATTAGTACTGTAGACTAGTGAAGGTTTAGATGCTACTTCTGCACCATTAGGGTCATTGTGCCATGCTGGTCATTGTGGTTCATAGGTATTATAGCTGGGTATGGCTAGGGGTTACTTCCCTCCTTTGCATTGTGCCCTCCGGGACCATGAAAGCTAGTTCTTAGGGAGGAGGCTTTCAGACTAGGTCCAGCTTGAGATCTTCTGTGTCCTGAGACTAAAGTGCATGGTATCTTTAATAAGAGGGTCTTACCTTTCACCTTGGGTCAGGAGGGTAGTAACCTGTGTTGTTTTGGGAGTCTTTTAGACAACTATAAGTAACAAATTAAAAGAAGGCTTCTCAAGCCTGGTGGTCAGATTTTTGTTAGATGGCTTTTGGCTCTTGATAGGAACACTGTCACCTCAGATGGAAAAATTTCAAACTATATATGTATATCTGTATACTTACTTACCTGCATTATAGGTAATTTTGGGTATCAGCTAGTTTTGTGGGTTTTAAAGAAATACACACACACACACACACACACACATATACATATATATATATGTACTCATCAGCCTGGTGATGGACTCACCACATTGGGCTTGACCCTCCTACATCAAGTAATGTTTAAGGCTCAAACATATGGCCGTAGACAAATATGATTAAGGAAATCTCCCTCCTGAGAATCCCTCAGATATCTCCAGGCTGGGTCAAGTTGACAGGAGAAGCTAACTAGAACCAATACCCACAATGGGGCCATAGGATCTACCAGCAGATTAGCAAGGACAACTTGGACTTTGATTTAGATTGCCCAAGGATTTAATGAAATGTATAAGATATGGATCAAAGTTGTAGAAGTTTATGTGAGAGTTATGTGGTGAGTTTTACAGTGCAATACAGAATGTCCATAATTTACCTTGAGGGATTATCTTTAATAGGTATGTGAGGCTTCTATAGCGTAAGGTTTCAAGGATCAACATGAGATCTCAATCAGGCTTAGTACATCAGTCTACTGCTCTGGATTTCCAAAAGAGAGTTCATTATCTTTTCTTATCAGTGAATGGTATCTCAGCACACCAAAAATTCTAATCCTCGTAATCTTTCAGTTAAAGCAATAATAATGATATTGATTCCTTGCACTTACCAAGCTTTCTGCCGTGTGCCAGACATGGAATAAAACCCTTTATGTGTGTAATCCCATGTATCTACCCAGCACGTTCTGAGGTGGATGTATTCTCCATGTCACTGCCTGTCTGCCTGCCTGCCTGCCTCCATCCCTGCCTGCTTTTCTCTCTCTCTCTCTCTCTCTCTCTCTCTCTCTCTCTCTCTCTCTCTCTCCCTCTCTCTCTCTGTAGCCCTGCTTTTTATAGGTTAATATTGTGTAAAATATGCAAGTGATTTCTCCAAGGTCGTAGGCTAGTCAGGAACTAGCTATGATTCCCACCCAAGTGTACCAGTGTAGGGATCATAGTAACATTGCACACACAGCCTCTTATACTCGCAGGACAAGAAGATGAGTCTTTGACAGATAATCTCTATTCCCACTGCAGCTAGAATCTACCTGCTCTTCACAGAGGCACCTCCAGTCAAAGGATCTTCCTGATGTCTGTGACCTCAGTGCCAACAGCTACTATCTGTTAATTGTTGCTCCTTGTGATGTTATTGGTTGAAGGAGTTCCAGAAGACTCTTTTATCAAAGCAATCTCCTAGACTTTTTATATATCCCAAAGTCTGGTTTTCTGGGAATTGAGTTGCTGCACAATTCTTATTCCTGCCATTATTTTCATAAGGTTCTAATCATATGCTCTCATTTTGGGAGGAAGAAAAGAAGGAAGGGAAGAAAGAAGGAAACAAGGAAGGAATCAAGGGAGAGAGGAGCAAAGAAGCAACAGTGACTCTGTTCAGTGCCTAAGTGCCTTGAAGCCTGAACAGTGGTGCATATTTGTTTTTTTCCTTCCAGGATATCCTTTGTAGAAACACAAAGACTAGAAAGTCATACAATATTATCATTTTCCTTTTTTAATATTGAAGTTCAGTGTTCTTATCGACCCCAAAATAGCCTCAAATCTTCTGTTTCTCCTCACCCACAGCCTGGCAGCACACATGAAAATCAAACCTCAGGAGTGTATTTCTATGCTTGATATGCAAATTCGTCTTTCACCCAGATGCTACATTGGCGATACTGTGGCTAAATGTTTTGAGAATTTAGAGGACAGTAGGGGAGACAGCAATGACCAGAGAAGGTTACTTGGAAGTGAGTCTTGAAAACAGGGTGTAAAACATCAGACCTCTGAGGGGGAAAAGTTATATGCTCCATGTCAGGATAGAGAACAGTATATCTATCAGAATGTTGAGAACCAGGCTGATGGCAGAGTCAGATTTTGTGCAGAGATTGTTTAACTTCCTGTTTTGTTACTTATAGTCCACAGCTGCTCTATGCAGTGTACTATTTATTTACAAGACCAATACAAGCATCTCTGGGTATGACAGCTCCTACAATAGCTGCTGTTTCTAGGCAGATCATGCCAGAGCATGCTTCCACAGGAGCAACCCCCTCTGAAGCACTGCTCGCTCTAGCTGCATGCTCAGCACATTCTAGTTCACCAGGCAGGTGTTGTTGGTGATTGTGTGTGTGTGTGTGTGTGTATGTGTGTGTGTTTCCACGCTTTTCTTGTGTCCTCTCCTCTCCTCTCTTCTCTTCTCCTCACCCCTCTCTTCCCCCTCCCCTTCTCTCTTTTTGAGAGTCTTTTTGACTGTATACCAAAACATGCAAACCGTTGAAAATAGCTGAAGCACTAATGAGGTACGAGATTATATAACAATTAAAAGTTCAGCTTAGGTTTCAGGATGGGATGGCTCAATGTCTCCCTTGCCATCTTTCAATTCTTTTTTCCTTGGCTTCAGCCATCTTCTCTGATAGAACTGCAACATATCCTGGGAATTATCCCACTTTTTTTTCCCTTGTAGGTCTAAAACATAGGAAATCAAAAAACATTTCTTATACTGAGCAATTTGAAACAGTGTTTGAACCTTCTTCTCAATGGTCTCAATTATATCACATTCCTGGAGCAAGGGTGATACAGTGCTGGATGACCACGCCTGAAACACTTGCTCACCCTTTAAGGTAGAGATTAAGTCCATCCACCATCCACCTAGATCATATGTGCTTCTCTTGAGAAAAAAAATAAGGGTGGCTGCAGAAAAGGATTTAAATCTATGGAAGATTTTAAAAAAGGAACACTCTAAACTCACTGTAGTGAGTTTGAATCCCTTAGAGGTAGGCTGTACTATCTCATTGGCCTAAATTCAACCTTACTAGTGCTGTGACCCTGTAATGCACTTCTTCATGTTGGTCAGACCCCCAACCATAAAATTATTTTGTTGCCACTTCGTAACAGTAATTTTGCTACTGTTATGAATTGTAATATAAATGTCTGGTTATGTAGGATACCTAAAGTGCAACTTCTGTGAAAAGGTCATTCCACCTTGAAGGGGGTCACGTCCCCTAGGTTGAGGACCACTGGCATGAAGGAGGGCCTGTGGTCTGTGTTATTGCTTAGAGTCTAAGGGTTACATTGGTCACACGTCGGTGAAAGTAATGGATGTGTTGGATATGGATTGGGTCTGGGGAGAGAGAATCTGTTCTCTTCTTCAATGTCTTTGGAAGCGAAGCAGTGAGGCCACTTAATTCACTTAATTCAACCTCTTCCAGAATTATTAGGTTAAGAGTACTGCTCTGACAGTGACTGTCATAGAGGTATATCTATTCTCTTTTTTTAAGTATACCCGGAATGTGACCTCTTTGTGCTGTAGGTACTACTGCTTTTGTTTAGAAGTATCCATCTCTTGCCTGGTTTAGAGAGGGGATCCCTAACTTAGCCCCCAACCACCAGTCTCTCTACAAAATATCATTTTAACCCTTTTTTCTAACTCTATTTAAGTTTTATTTTTAGTATTTATTTATTTGTATATGTGTATGTGTATGTTTGGGTGTGTAACTTTAAATTTTTCAATGACTTATTTTTAATGATGGTTATTAAACACTTTAACTTCCTTTGTAGCCCACCATCCACCAGAGGTAGTGGAAAAGAAATGATATGGGGTGGTGGAGGACATGTTTAGAAAGGTTCTTCCGAGCAACTCCTGTCAGTGTTGTCTGGAAATCGGCAGTTCTGTTCACAGGTCAGCAGTAGCAGCAGCAGCAGCTCGATCCACTGCAAACACGTCACAGATATACCAGCAATCCAGTTTGGTGAGTCAGGTTAGCAACAGCAGTGACATCACCCAACAGAGACAGCCAGGCCTCAGCCTCAGCTGGAGTCAGCAGGAGGGGCCAGCAGGAACACCAGGAGACTTTCTCAGCTGTGCCTCTCTCAGGGAAGCAAAGTGAAGACTTGAGAGCCCTAAGCATTGTATAGTCAGCTGTACCAGCAAGGCAAGTGTTGTCTCTGCCACTCCATCGAGTCCTGTTTATACCCTTCAAACATCACATGTCCTCCACTTGCCTCGTCTCAGCATGTGTCTTGCCTCAACATGTGCATCCAATCATCCCAAGTCCTTGGAGTTCCAACAAATGGAGCTCAACTATGATATGTAAGGCAGACCAATACAACTCTTCATCATGTGTCCTTTCATGCGCTTGCTTTAGCAGAACATCCTCTCTTCTGTGTCTGCTTCAGTAAAATGTCCCTTCACTAGTCTGTCTTAGCTTGTCACCTATGTCAATTTCAGGAAAACATTCCTACACATGTTTGCCCCAGCAAAACACCATCTGGCGCAACTGACTCTCCAAAGAACCCTGGAGTTTCCACTTCATGGGTGTGTTTGCATGTGTATGTTTATGTACCTACATGTGTGAGTAGTATCTAGAAAAGGGCATCTGACCCCCTGGACCTGGATGCATAATTGTGAGCTGCTTGATGTTGGCTATGAAAACCATGCTGGGATCGGCTGGTAGGACAGAAATGCTTTTAACCCACTGTGTCACCTTCCTAGCTCCCTCAACCTGTTTTATATTTCTCTCATACAGTATATCCTGACTGCAGTTTTCCCTCCCTCTACTACACCAGCCCCCACCCCAACCCTACCCCCTTCACTCCCCAACTTCTTATCTCTCTTCCTTGGTTTCCTTTCAGAAAAGAGCAGGCCTCCCAGGTATAACAACAGAACAAAACATAACAAGTAACAGTAAAAATAGTCACAAACCCTCATTTCAAAACTGGATGAAGCAAGTCAATAGGAAGAAAAGTATCCCAACAGCAGGCAATAGAGGCTGAGATAGCCACTCTCCCCACACAATCTCATTGTTAGGAGTCCCACAAGAACACCAAGCTACACAACCATAACAAACCCTCATTTCAAGGCTGGGTGAGGAAACTCAATAGGAAGAAAAGGATCCCAAGAGCAAATGAAGGAGGCAGAGACAGTCACCACCCCCAGCCCCCCAACCTCACTCTTAGGACACCCACAAGAACACCAAGCCACACAACTATAACATATTTGCAAAAGATCTAGTTCAGATCTGTACAGGCTGCGTGATTGTAGCTTTAGTCTCTGTGAACACCTATGAGCCCTGCTTAGTTGATTCTATGGGATATGTTATCCTGGTGTCCTTGACCCCTATGGTTCCTAGGAAGGCACTGTGCTTTTGTAGTTTGATTTCACCATAAACTCGTATGTGTTAAACAAAACAAGACAAGACAAAACAAGACAAGACAAAACAAGGCAAAACAAAACAAAACTTCCCCACCAGATATCTGCAGTATTCCTAACCACTGATGATCTCTGGTTCCTGAAAAGAGCACACATCCACATATACATCTGCAGTCCTTTGTTTCATGGTGCCCAATCTGTCTTTATTCACCCCTGTTCTGCTCGGCTACCACCTGCTGGTCTTTGAAAGTTCAGCCCCTCTTCCCTGGATCTCCGACCTGGAACTGCCATAGGTCTGGTATAGGCTAGTCATACAGCATTTATCCCACTGTATAATGATGAGCCGTCCATAGGTCTCTATGCGTGTGTGCATCATAAATTTCTGGAAGAAAAGGAAGGGAATTATATATTTTATATGTGTATAAAATATGTGCAGAGCCAAGAGGATTAGCCTTAAATGCTTATTTTCTGCAATGGATATCTGTTCTTTAGAGAGAATAAAGTGCTCTTCTATGCCTTTCTCAAAAATGCTGCTCCCCCTTTAATATATTTGAAATTATATAAGCAATAAGAAATGTATAAATCTTTTCTTATTTTCAAAAACTGTGTTAATCCCCTCTCCTACTGCCATTGCTTTACTTAGCTTTGTGGATGCTCATCAAGGCCTTTTACATTTTTAATTTTTTTTAAAAATCAGAGCAGATCTATTGCAGAATAATCCACATGTCATAAAATTCACCCCCTTTCAAATTGCAACTCAGTGGGTTTAATATCTTCAGAGTCCCGCAGCCACCACTGCTAAGCTTAGCACATTTCATCTTCCCATTCGCAGACAATCCCATTCCTACTCTCCAGCCCCAATAAACATTAATCTACTTCCTCGCATGGGGGTTTACTGCTTCTGCCACTTCATATAAATGCGGTCATTCCCTTTGTACGTGACTTCTGTCTCTTAACCTAATGTTTTCAGGATTCACACTTTCTTGTAGCATATTTAATCACTTCATTCCTTTTTATCGAAGAATGACACTCTATGACATGAATATATGATATTCTGTATAGCAGCTCATCAGTGAATGGACATCTGTATTGTATGGATTTGGCTAAAGCATTATGATGATACTTTATAGATATTTCTATGGTTGTTTTGGTACACACACACACACACACACACACACACACACACACACACACAAACACACACTCGTATCTATAGTTTGATTCAAGCCTAAGAATCTTGCCAGGCACACTCCTTTAATCCCAGCATTCAGAAGGTAAAGGCAGGAAGATCTCTGAGTTCAAGGCTAGCCTGGTCTACAGAGTGAATTTCAAAACAGCCAGATATACACTGAGAAAGCTTGTCTCAAAACACCAAACCAGCCAACCAACATACCATCTAAATAACAATCAATCTACAATCAAAATCACCTCCATATTACATTTTTTATGGTCCTTGCCACAAATGTTCATTGTTCTCAGGAAACTCCACACACCTACATGCCTCCCTTCTCTTGCTTTTGCTGCCCTGACTTATCTACTTGGCCTCTTGGTAGCTTACATAGTAACTCCATGTTTAACTTTTTGAGGAACTGCTAAACTGTTTTCTGCAGCAGCAGCCCCATTTTTAATCCCCATTAGAAATGTTTGAGGATCTATTATTTCTACAACCCCATCAGCACGTGTTCCTGTCTGGGTTTTTTTTTTTTTTTTTTTTTAACTGCAGATATCCTGGTATGTATACAGTGCTAACTCTCTGTGACGTTGGCTTTTGCTTTCCTGGTGGTAATTGTTCTTTAATTTCTTTGTCTGTTTCTATAATAATTTTCATATATTCTTTGGAGAAAGAGCCATTCTTGTCCTTGTTCCATTGAAGTTGGGCTATGAGCTTTTTCATTGAGTTGTTAGCATTCTTTATTTATTCTTGTATATGATGAAAAACTATTTTAGAATATTTTCTGTATTATCAGATTTATTATAGATGTTATATTATTTAAAATTAGCCAATCATATACTTATAATAAACATGATACTTTAAAGAATTTAAAAGAACATAGCAAACAATGAATGAACAATATTTTCTTCATAGCCTTTTAAAAATTTATTCCTATCTGATCTTATCTAAAAGTCTGAAAAGCAATTTTATATATATTTAAACATGCATATGTTTTACTTGAATTTGAAATTTTTAAATATTCACTTAAAGGGTTTTGTATGTATTGTATTATATTATATTTTTATGGAGTCATCTTCATAGGCTCTGGAGCCTCAGTCAATTTTCTGGATGTCTTAAAACTACCAAAGTCTCTGGTATCTATCTGTTTCCTCCATTCCTCAAAGAGTCAATGTATGGAACCACAGCACTGATATCCTTTATTCCTCAAAGGGTCAGTGTATGGAACCACGGCACTGACATCCCATCTTAATTGCAACAGAAGTCCCTGTTCTTTCTCCTCTAGTTGGTGAGCACTCCATTTGTCAGCAGCAGTTCAGATGAACCCAGCCGACACATCATAGAAACAAGACTCACTCTCCTTGCCTCCTTCTTGCACGTGACAAATTTTGTTCAACTTAGCTTGCAACTATATTCACACTTTTCCTTAAATTGAATACTCTGTGGTTTCTTTTTATATAATTGTCAGTTTGGAGTCATAATTGTATAAACCTTTAATATCCAAACAATGGCATTGGGAGACTTCATCATTTTCTGCTAAGAGTCCACACAGAGAGACAAATGTTGCCTTGGAGAGCTCAACAACTTTCCCCCTTGAGAATCCCTGTTTGACTGTCTGAATCCAGTACCCAAGGACATGTGCTTTCTTTCTTGGCTAACAGGGAATACAGTGAGGTTACATTATCTAATAAAAGCCCTCTACTGACAAAAGAAGCTTTTGAAAAGTCACTAAAAAAAACGAAATCTGTCAATAGCTTTATTAAAATAAAATGTCACATCTTTTGAAGCTAAAAGTCTCTGGATTGTGGTTAAAATACTGGTCAATTCTAAATACAATAAGTCTTTTAAGAGTCATATTTTCTGCAGCTGACTTAACTATGCATAAGAGAAGGCTCTAAATGTAACCCTCTTGGCCCTCTAATATTTGCTTTCCATGTCATGTAAGGATTCTCGAGTAAAGAACAAACCTGCGGAATAAGATGAGAGATAGGCTGTATGCTTAACACCAGATAGTGGATATTAGGGAAATTGCCATGCTAGAATCATCTCATGCAGGCAAAAGAGTTGGGTACTATTCTAGCCAGTTTTCCTGTTTCTATAACAAAATAACTGAGGCTAAAAACTAAGGTATAATTTGGCCCCCAGGTCTCGAGGAAGATGAAAGATCCAAGAACATAACATTTTCATTTTCTCAATATCTAAAAGAACCTTTCTGCTCAACAATAACATTGTAGATGGTGTCATATACAACACAAAATAAAGCAAACATGCCAGAGAACTCCATATATTGTTAAAATAAAATTTGAGGTTAAGTTCAAGACATATTATTAATTACTTTCCTTTTCTCTGTGATGATATAATTGACAGAAAACAACATAAATGAGGAAAGGATTGTTTTTGCTGGTTGTGTGAAGGGATGGCCCATTATAGCAGACTAGGAATGGCAGCAAAGGGATTCAAGGAGGTAAAACCATGAAGCATCTTCCTCATACCTTCCCAAACCAAGAAGCAGAGAGATTCAGTCCTGAATTGGAGATCTTGAGGTCCATCTCAGACAATCTACTTTTCTTAGATAGATCCTTCCTCCTAAATGTTAAGCCTTTCAAAACACTGGCAACAACTGGGAACCAATTTCCTAGAGGGGACAGTGCTTATCCAAATCATGACAGGAAGACCCATCCAAACCATAGAAGGTTTCATTTGTGTCCATTACTAGAGGAAGTGCTTAACTTTTAATATTGTCCAGTATTTATGAAATTGTACTAATTTTAGGACAATAATTTTGAAGCTTTCTTAATAAACATTTTGATGAAATATGCTGAAAAGCAAAATGCCAATTCCCTTAAACTCAGCCATTTCTCTAAAGAAATTCTAGCATTATACTTACCCACGGCAGAAAAGAGCGCTAACACAGTGCTCATTACAGCATTGTTCATGACAGTAAAGGGATCAAGATGAACAGAAAGATGGTCCAACAGAAAAGTGTTACATATTCATGTATGTGGCAATTTTAAATGCTGAAGGACCTTCACAGGGATAAAAATCTATGAAGATGACTCCATAAAAATATAACCAGTGCTGTGATTCCATACACGGACCCTTTGAGGAATGGAGGAAACAGATAGATACCAGAGACTTTGGTAGTTTTAAGACATCCAGAAAATTGACTGAGGCTCCAGAGCAAGCCCACAGCAGCACAGAAACTGATGTGTTATTAGGACCGAGTCCAGTCTGCTGGTCTAGGTCAACATAATAGTGATGGAGAAAGTCACAGTGTCAAAGGCCAGCTTTGATATCACAGTGTAAAATAAACCAAGGCAGGCAGCAAGGAGGAATGGGGTTGATAAATGGGGGTCTATGCTGACAGCAGTCAATAGGGGGTGAGGGGAGCTGACAGCAGTGGGTTATTTATGGGGCCAGCACTACTGATAGAAAAAGATTTAATTATTTGGGGAAGGCAAGAATGCCCAGAGAGAAACTCTTCAGTAGGTGATGAGAAAGAAAAGGATAGAAGGACATGCACACTGCAACCCCCCTACACACACACACACACACACACACACACACACACAGAGAGAGAGACAGACAGACAGACAGACAGACACACAGACACACAGACACACAGACACACACAGAGAGACACACACAGACACACAGACACACACACAAACACACACACACACACACACATACACAGAGGCGTGTATGTACATACATATAGATAGACAGACAGACATTGGTGGATGGAGCAGAGACCCAACAGCCACACTTTATTTTTCACTCAATCTTATTTTACCTTATAGGACAAAAGTTCTTTATTAAATTACCTCATAGATAAAATGTTACCCAAAAGGGGAGTTTCAGAAGGACATCGATAATAAGCTAAAAGCAGTGTTTCATTCTATAAATTCAAAGCAACAGTTGCACATGGCCTTGCTGTGTCATAGCGGACACCTGTGGCTTCGTCCTTGGACCTGACTTAGATAAAAATATTTTCTTCATCATTAATCTATCCCAAGCCCATTTCTCTTCTTTGTGTAATTCATGAAGCTCAAAGTAGGATTTTACTTACTATTCTATGAGGAGTGGGCACATTCTGTTCTTGATTCTACCTTTATTAAATCTTTCTGGCGAAACAAAAACTAAAACCATATCCTTAAACTTTCTTCCTAAAATTACTTGAATCAAATCAGGAATTCTAGAAAGTCATTAAATCGTCTAGACAGCATTAATTCATGAAAGTTCATCTTCATGTTGATCTGGAGGAAATTTGCCCAGTAGGGTGGGCTGATGCCCAGGAATCATTAGGCTATGTAACAATGACAGGAAAGGCATATCCATATCGAGAAGCAATACTGGGATAAAGTCTCTGGGGCTGTGCCTCCAGAGTGCACCCATCACAGCCATGCAAAATGGTAGGCCATCTCTAGGAAGCTTACTTGTTTGCCATCACAGGCCTAGGAGAATCTGCACAGATTGGGAAATGTTGTCTTCTTTCTCCTCCTCCTCCTCCTCCCCCTCCCCCTCCTCATCCTTGTCGTCGTCGTCGTCGTCAGGCATTAGATAAAAAACTGAGAAAGATGTTCAGTGAATACCTGTAGACTTGACATTTGTAGTGACATGTTACTTCTGAAGGTCGGAGGTCACTTCTTCAACAGTTTCCTTCAAATCTTACAATGTCACTACAGTTTATCTCCCTTCTTGCAGCAGCGGGCAGGTAGTCATGTTTGATGTCTGTTAGGCTCTAATTCAAATATAAGGTCCATAATTCAATGAGAATAGATAGCAAAAGGATCCCTTTTTCATTAAAAGGGTAATTACCTTGTTATCAGAGTGCTGTAAGAATAAAAGCTTATGGATTTTTCATATAATCATAAGATTGGAAGAGACTTGGTGATGTCATCTTGTTCTTTCTGCAAGCTAGGGATGAATTTAATTCATCTTTGATGGATGGGATGCTGTTTAAAAAGGATCTCCTGAGAATGAGAGTCGACACGTTGGTGTTTTAGCAGCCTTCAGCAGTGATATTCCTCCTACCATGTTAAATATATTGACAGTGAATGAAGCCTGTAGTCCGTGTCCTCTTAGGGTAGAGAGAACAATGTTATGCATGACCTTTGTTTTCATTATGTTAAAGAGCTCTTATTAAGTCCTATATGCTTGATGCTGAGGACGTGCTAGTGACAGAGGGACGATGACAGACTTGATTGCTTTTGGCATTTAGCTGAGAGACTTGTAATGGATGATAACCAATAGCCAAATCAATAAATGTCTAAAGGTTGTCATAGGTGCTGTGATGGAGCAATTAAAGCAGTTGCTATGAAGGACAGCAGGAGGAAGCTAGGGCCTTGTTTCCACAAATAGTCCAAGAAGGTCTTTTTTTTATAAGTGACTTTTAATAGGAGCACTGAAGAATAAATGAAACTGGAAAGAACATTCCCAAGAAAGAGAGCAGCATGCACAGAGGCTCTGGAGTGGAAAGAACGTGAATGAATTTAGATTGCAGCATAGCAGTGGGGTCAAGGCAGAGGGTGGCGCACAGTGAGGTAAGAGAAGTAAGTCAAAAGATGTCAGTCCTTGTGAGCAGTGAGGAGAGGCTTGGCTATCCTTCTAAGTGGAATTTTCTGAAAAGATTACTCTGAATTCTGTATGGCAGACAACTTAGACTAGGAAATCAGAACAGAGAGAAGTTAGGAGGCAGTGCTTATGGGAAATACCGATGGCATAGAAGACAGATGTGGAAGTGAAAATGGACAGAGACATTTGAATGCTTTTACCAACAGACTCAATGCAATTTTTGCCTTGAAGCTGTAGGAACTGGTCAAGTGAGAGTTCACTCTGTGAGTTTAGCTGGGAAGAAACAGGTCTCTCATGGGAAGAATAGGCTTTGAAACTTCCTCTTTACACATGCTAAGTGTGAGACGCTTGTGCAACACAAACATAAACCACTGACTCTAGGTTTAGAGTTCAGAGGAGCCAACCCTGGAGAAATAATGCTAATTGACTTTAATGGGAAAACCAGATTTAGGGGTGAGGGTGAGATATAGCCTGTACAAGGAAGGGAAGAACAGCCAGATGGGCTTGGAGAAAGTCTGACTCCTTCCACCCCCTCCCACACACATACAATTGATGAGGGAAAGGCTGTGGTATGTGCTCCATATTTTCTCCAGTCCTGTGACTTTAAGTGATTGCCTCTTTTCTGTCAGCATTTATAAATTGAGGAGTTGAATCTCTATTTTCTTTTCATGCCCAGTGCCCTATGGTTCTTTTAGTACTAGGCTCGGTTTCTGATTACATTGGCTGTGTATATAACTTCGTTTGTCTGAGTCTCATTGTCTTACACTGGGCACCTTTTCTAACCAGGGTTCTAATTTTATGTGTATTAAGTCAATGTTCTTATAAATTTTTCCCTCTGCCAAGTTGTCACTGGGGGCACTTGTATTTGTTGGCTATTATATTCCATTCCAGTTTGGGGTGTCTTTGGCACAATGGAGACTGGTATTGGCAGGCTTTCTTTTTCATTACAAAGGAGCCCCTGTTTGTGTGATTCCTATTCAACTCAATTTCCCAGTTTCCTTTAAATCAGCTTTAGAGATGTGAGGATTGCCAGTGGGTGTTCTGTTCGACCTCACTTAATGTTTGTGTTTGGTCCAGATCATAAAGCAAACCAAATTAACTGCCTCTGTCCAGTGCCCAGTAGCACTTATAGCTCAGGTGAAATGTGGGTTTAAAGATGTGTTCCTAATTACCATCTTGTGGATGTTCATAGCAAATGAAGTTTCAGACCATTATTTAAAGCTCCAAGGGGTTCATCCTAGGTTTGTTTTCTCAGCAAATGCAGTTTTAAGTGATTATTTAAGGCTCTGGCTGTTATATTCTAGATGCATTTTTCTTAATGAATTAATATTGGGAAATTGTGGGTGCTGGCTTGATTTTGTTAAGGGTGCCCTTACTCCCTGATCACTATGTTTCCTTTGCTGTTTTTTTTTTCTTCTTATGAGATAAATCTCCTTTTTACTTGTCTCAGGACCTACTGTATAAACCTGATGAGAAAATTGGAAAATCTTTTTAAAAGATTTCATTTGAAAAACAAAGGTCCCTAAGAAGTGAGAACTGGTAGTTACATAGTGATTAGACATCACATAACAACCCTAAAGAGCAAACTTGCATTGAAACCTTTCAGTAAACACATTTATTACACCAATGATATTGTTCTGTCACAGATAAAGTCTTGTCAACAAATGTTGTATTGTGGTAATAATAAAAAAAATAGGTGCCACTGTTTCCCACGTGTTACCCCTCCATGCTGGCTCCTAGTACTTGGACCTGGGTGGTCTCTCCCTGGCATTAGTTCTGACAATGTAGGGTCATATAGAGCTAACTTTAATTTATCTCAGCGATGGCTGGCTTCAGTGCACCATGCCACATTAGCTTAGCTATCTTCTGGCCCCAGCGGTCTCTGCACTCCCATCACTAGTCATCCTGGCCAGCCCTCTGGGAACTCTCTGGTTCCAGCTACCCACCCAATAAAATCAAGACTCAACAAATTGTAACCCAACAATCAGATTTACATGTTAAATACTCAACCCACAATATATCCACATAATAAATTCACTGCCAATTGATAAAGATAGAAACCACTCACTTAGACAAGATAAAGTTGACCTAGACCACCTGGATCAGAATCGTCTTCCTCCACTGTCTTCTTCTTGATTCCTCTCCTTCCTTGACTTTGTCCTGCCTTCCCTTCCTTCTCATCCAATGACAGGCTATGCCTTATCCTGGACCTGCCTTGCTGCATAATGACATCATCCTACAATTTTGTCTTACTACACCTCTGATTTTAGGACTCAAACCTACCATCATGCTTGATTAGACTATTAGACAAAGAAGGGGTTAGATGAAAGAAAGCAATCATTCTCGTCACATATTATAAGTTTGAGCTAAGTTAACGGTGGCAGTTTCTGAGCAAGGCAGGAAGCAGTGAGAAGGTGTGGGCGAACAACACAGTAAGGATGAGAAGAAATGGAACGTGAACGATTTACTTTTCTATTTTTCCTCCTATTTCTAGCTCTCCATATGGAATCTGTTCAAAAACCTCTAAAACAGACAAGCAAAAAAATCAACTTCACAGTTTGTTTGTTTGTTTGCGAAGGGTACATTTTCAAATCATGAACATGACCTTGCTATATTATCTAGCATGCTTACCCACAGCTAGTCATGTTGTTCCACTTCTCAAGAAAGGTATGCCCAGGTCCTGATCTCTAACACCTTGGATGTGACTGTATTGGAGAAAAGGGTCTTTGCAGATCCATGAAAGACCCCGGAGTTAAATTCACCTTCCTTTAGAAGACAGCTCTTAGTTTAAGTGACCATCATCCTAAGACTAAGAATTGAAGGCATAAGAAAAGAGCCATAAAGACAAGGCAGAAATTAGAATGCTTTATCTATAAGTCAAATGAGCCCCAAATGGGAAACAGTCAACAAAGGCAAGGAGAGAATTATAGAGTATTTTCTTTCTCAGAACATCAAGAATGAATACCACTGTCAATTCCTTGACTCTGGGTTTCTTCTCCTCACAATTGAGAGGAATACGTTTAAGTTATTCAGTTTGTGATAATCTGTTACAGCAGTTCTAGGAAATGAATGTACTACCCTATATATATCACCACGTAGGAGGCAGCATGTAAACGGAGGGAAAAGACAGCATGATTGGAGTTAGGAAATGTGTTTCCCAAGCCAACTGAGTACTTGTATGACCTTGGCTGATCTTCAGCTCCTCTCTGTCTGTTGCTTCATTTTTAAAGTCCCATTTCTGGCTATTGCCACACACTCCCTGGGCTTGCAAATTCCCATGATTGGCTGGGATGCACTCTTTCACACTACGCTGTCTCTGGAACCCAGTTCAGTCACCGTGTAAAGGAAAACACCACCCAATCTTAGTTTAGAATCAACAGGTAACACTATAGCTGCACGCAGAATATAGCATCCCAATTTTACAAACTATTCTGGGTTAGAAATCCTCCAGTGGTGGAGAATCTGGATCCCTATCCCACTCAAAACAAGAGCCTCTGGCTTCCTACATTCTTCTGCTGCTCTCACTCGCGGCATCCAAAAGCCATGCCTTTCCTCTCTCTTCTCTTCCCACTTCCAATCCAGAAGTCCCGCCTACTTGCCCAGTGATTGATCCCCTGTAATGTGTATTTATTAGGGGAAGATCCTACCACAATACTAGGTTTAGCTTCACATTGCTTAAACTAAGCCTTTCAAATACCTACCTATTTCAGAAAATGTTTACCAACATACTTAAGTACCATTTAGAACAAGACACTTAATGATCCAATCAGAAAGAAAATATGAACCTTTTTCCTAGTCTGACAAAAGAGCAAATGTAAACAAACAAACAAATAAGTCAGACTATGGCTCCAGATTTAGCATTGATAGAAGTGATGGAATCAGCAGATTGACTTCAAACCAGCTCTGAGAAATCTCTTCAAGCTTTAAGAGAATGGTTGGAGTGATGGGAACAGTGAGTAAAGCACTTGCCTCACAAAACAAGGACCTGAGTTTGATTCTAAGAACCAGTGTTAAAAGTCCTGTGCTCACCTTTAGTCCCTATACTCAGAAGGCAGAGGAAGACAGATCTCTGTGAGTTCCAGATCAGCCTGGTGCAAATATCAGGGCAGCCAGAGTTTTACACAAAGAAGCCCCATCTTGAGGAGGTTGGGGGTGGAGGACAAGGCACGACAGAATGGTACAGTTTAGAAATCCTTAAAATAGTAAGATGGTAGATACTTGGACCTTCCTGGCCAGCTAGCATAGGATACTTGGTGAAATTTCAAGTTAGTGGGAGACCTAGTTTCAAACAAAAAAGAAAGCTTTCTTAGGAATGACACCTGAGGCTGACCTTCCTCCATACAGATATATGTGTACTTGTGTGTACACATATATGTACTCAAGCATATGAAGACAGACAGACAGACACACACACACACACACACACACACACACACACACACACACACACACACACTAATTGTGGTCAGAATGAAGAAATAAGTGGAAAATATGAGAATATACCAGTGGAACTTTTTGCCTCAGAACAATATCAAAAATTAAAATTTCTTATATTTCATTGGAAGATATGGTCCTTTAGGGGGAAATTGCTAATGTATTTGGGGGTGTGCTGTGATATAAATGAGGGTAAGATCGTAGCATAAAGAAAAGAATGGAAGAATTCTACTAAAGTTATATGAAGCTGTTTAGTATTATTGGAAGAAAACTAATGGCTCGATGAAACTGAAATGCAGACAGAATTCCTCAGAACTGCAAAACTGTATGATTTTAATCTCCTCTTAACTATTCTTTTTGCTCCAACCTTCCTAGTTAGGCAGCCACATTAGACATTAGACCTTGGCTTAAAACTCTAAGGATGACCCTCATCAAATTAAAGATGGACTCCTAATGCTTCTGTCATCTGGTTCAAAATGACTCCACTGACTTCATCTTGAGCCCTGCCAACATGTCCCTAGCTCTGGCTGTGAGTCTTCCTTGTTTCACTTTGAACCTTCCTTAAGACCTTTGACTTTTGACCTTCCTTGTGACCTTTGAACTTGCCCTTTTCCTTGCTTTTCCCATCCTTCCTTCCAAGTTCTAGCCTTTCCCTTCCGTCCTATTTTTTTCTTCAAATCTGAAGTCCAAGTTAAAATGGCAAGCCCTCCATCTCCCCATCTGCTGTCCCATGTTCTCTTTTCCTGACTTATTGTCTCTGAAACAGTCCCCCTTTTATATAGTATTATTGTAATTTGTTGTTAGCCTATATTCTTAATGTCCCTCACAGCATAACATGAGCAGAATTTTTGTTTTGTTTTCTGTGTTGTTCATGGACACATCCACAGGACATACACAATAGAGACCAAGATGGAAATATTTGTGTTCACCAAATACTGCAATGAATTTGCAGGCTCCCTGTTAATAAAGTTTGAGAAACCCCAAGAAGAGCTTCTTCAGAACTTTTTACCTTCAATGTCCCTCTATTCTGCACCCCGTGTACTGCCAGATGAAGTTAAAATTTTATCTCTGTGCTTGCCAGGAATTTCCCATCATTCACCTCTCTGCTCTCATTTGCCTCCAAGGTGCAAGGAGCTGGGATGATGTTCTTGAGCATAAAGAGGCAGTCCTGCCCTAGGCTTTTTATTCATCCTAACAAATATTACAACCTGGTTTTGTTTTTAAAGCATTTGTGTGTCTGGAAAGTAGCCATCCGGGGAAGTCTGATTTTTCCATATTTCAAAGTGAACTTGCAGTCTCTTTTATGTGTGGGGGGTGATTTTTATCTTTTGGATAAGTCAGTGCCTGGAGCTCTTTTGCACTTGTGAAGCTTGGGGTGATTTTCATCCCTGACAGTGGGAGGATAAAAGGGACTCAATGGTTGTCTACTGAGTATCATTTCTTCAGCTTCAGGTAGCTCTGGATGTAAGCAAAGGTAACGATCCCCCCAAATCTGGCTCTTCCTTGGGGTTAGTATTCAGAATAAAATATACCCCTGTTCCACCTCCAGCAATTAATTTATTTTACGGACACTGTGTTTGCACGTTTTCGGGTATGCTTACTTTGACATGAATGGTGTTTTAGAGTGAGAGTCCAGGCCACTTCCTTCTGGCTGTCCTGTTCCTTTGATGTCTAAGGGCACAGGAGAGGAAAGGTAGGCACAGGACAAGTGGGAAGATGGTGTGGGCCTCAGGTAATGTTCAAGACAGAAGCCTACTCCACTAGCAATTAAAAATGGTTTTCAGCTGGTGCTTTTGCAACGTGTCTGAGGCTTCAGCAAGCAGGTGACTGTTTTAACTTGACCTTATTTCTGGACACATGTCCAGAAAATTCATAGTGGTAGTTTCTATGGGTAAATTTAAATTTTAGTAGATTATCAACACAGTATTGTTTTTTATTCTCCTCATTTATTCAGTATGTCAACCTGCTATCTTTTTCTTTCTATCTCTTTCCTTTCCTTCCCTACCACCTCCCTTCCATTTTGTCCTCCCTTTCTTTCTATTTTTAAGACTCAAATTCCACTGTGTATCTCAAGTGTCCTAGAACTCATTAAATAGCATATTCTGACCTCAAACTGAGGATAGTCCTTTACCTCAGATTTCCAAGTGCTAGGATTATAGTGTGGGCCAATAGCTCAGATGAGTTTATATCCATGCGTGCATGCATGTGTGCATGCGCGCGTGTGTGTATGTGTGTGTGTGTGTGTGTGTGTGTGTTTGTGGGCTCCATGTATATAGGAGAGGTGTGTGTGTCTGTGAAAGTACATATAGAGGCCTGAGGTTGCTGTAGGTATTTTCTGTTGAAGTTCACCTTTGTTTTCAAAACAGGGTCTCTCACTGAACCTGAGCCTAGCCATTGTGGTTAGACTGTCTGGCTAGAGAGCCTCAAGGATCAGCCTTATACCATCTGTCATGGCTGGGATTCCAGGTGTATGTTGCTGTATCTAACTTTTATGCGAGAGCTGGAGAGCTGAACTGAAGTCCTGATGTTTGCATAGCAAGCACTTTAGCCACTGGACTGTCTCCCCATCCCCTAGCTTCATTTTCTTAATGATAATAAATGAGGCCTTCTGGACTCATGACTTCAGAGCATTTGCTGAAGGTTAGAGGTTCTAACTATAGTACTGAAAGACAAACTAAAATTTATCTTTCCTTTCTTGCCCTTTTCTCCTGCCTTTCAGCTCATGTCTGCATTCTGAAGGGTAGCATTTTGGGAAATGAGAATTTAAAAGTTGGACAAGATACATCCTGGGTCAGTGTGTAGCTGGGAAACCAAGTGTTCAACTAAAAGGTGAAGGATATCGTTAAGTTGGGACCTAGTGTGAAACTGTCACGTTGCCTCTCAAGCTTTAACTAAAGTCATATTTTATGATGAGAGATGCTTTATATTTGCTAGGATTTAATTATACAAACAAGTTTAAAATATCTCAGATGATTTCAGCATGTCTCTCATAACCTGGTTTTATTTTTACGCAAGACTCTTTTGGATTAAATGCACATAACCTTACTTCTACTTATTGGAATAGTAAAAGTGATTCTGATGGCTGCTTATCTCTGAAGTTAACTATTTAAATGGCTTTAGGTGCAACTGGATCCAGAGAATGGGAGTAGGTTGTAAAGACTTGGTCTGTCTTTCATCTGCTTCTCAATGTGGCTATCATGCTTGTTTATAAACTACAGACTTGTCCATGTTATAGGAGAAATAGTACTGACTATATTTGAAGCATATCCTACTGGCCAGTGACTCAAAATCCAAACTTTTCCTTTGTTAGTTTCACATCTAAAAAACCCTGAAAGGAAGATATTTGACTCAGTGGTATCCCATGCTCAGCTCCAAGGAAAGCATAGTGTGACAATCTTCAATTCTGTTAGGTTCACCTGTTGTGTGAAATGTGGGAAAACATGAAGACCTGCTTAAGTTTGGGTAGTAACTTTTAATGGTTGGTTTTAGGCTTTTTTCCTTATGTATACATACAGTACTGCTTTTGAAAAAGCAACCTTGTTCTTGCTTGAATAAGATTGCCATGTAAATAAATACGGACCCACTACCAAGGTTTTGTAAATAACCTCATTGTTAGCATATGCACACTGCACCATTGGAGCCAGTCAGGCCACTTTTGCATTTAAGGCAATTGAACCCCAGAGAGGTTAAGAAGTGGATAACTCTGCATATGGTTATGGATAACTAAGCAGGAAAGCAAAAGCAATTGAATACACACTGCCTTTCCTGTTGTTCTTGCAGTTAGTATTCTAGGGGGTAGAATGAAGTATTACAAAACTATGTACAGGGGCTGGAGAAGTGACTCAGCAGGTAGGGATGCTAAGAATGCTCACTTGCAAAGGACTCAGATTCAGTCCCCATCAATCTCACCAAGCAGCTCACAGCGGTCTGTAATTCAAGCTCCAGGGCACCCAACAACCTCTGGCCTCCACGCACATATGCATAGTTATAAAATAAAAATTAAATCCTTAAGAGCACCTAAATGCCGTATGTATATCATATAATCTATTCTGTAAATTACTAATTGTAAGCACTGAAAATATAGAGAAGACCTCTATGCCTTCCACTTAGCACCCTTAACATTTCTAACTTCCATTTTACTCTCTACAGAATGAGCAGGAATTAATAAAGGAATAAGTTGTTCCTTCTTTAGATCAAAAGTTCTGGAAGGTAGGAAGGAAGAGTGTCTTAATTTCATATATAATCTTCAAACTTAACACAGGCATTGATCTACAGTGGAATATCTTGTTCCATAAGTATATAAATGAACACATAATCAATCAAATGAATAAGAAAAGGGCCCCATGGTTTATTCTGATTTTAGTGTGTGTCTGGGAAACAGAAGAAACCACTCAACTAGAAGGTAAAAAAATATCATCAAGTTGGGACCTAGGGGGTAAAACTGCCATGCTGTCTCTCTTTTTAATATCATATTTTATGATTAGAGGTGCTTTTATTCTCATAAAACAGTAATTGTTCAAACATGTTTTAAATATCTCCGATGATTTCCGTACATCAGTAGCTGAGCCTTCGGTAGGCTCTGAGTGTTAAATGCCTACATCGGAAAAACAATTCACCATCTGTTCTCTCATTTTTTGAGTTGCATTTTTCTGTGTTATTACACTGAACCATCTCTTTACAGGAAGCATCTTGAGAGTCTGAAGGTTATCTCATACTGTATTGCTTATCCCTACCCCCATCCCCAGTAGCTGGATGTTTTTTTTTTAACAATAACTATGTATTATCCCTCTCTATGCTGAGCGGACGTACTCTCCTGCTTCATTCTTCTGATCCTATGGTGTTGATCCGGGCTACAGTGATGTTGGTCCAAGTCACATTTGCTGATGGTTCTCTTGAATATATCTTTGTTTTTCTCCATGTGGCCTCCTATGTGCCTTCGAGTTCTAATTCTACTGTGGAATGAAGCATGGGTGTTCTGACGTCCCTGTGATAGCAAAAGCAGTTCTCCGTGGGATTGGTCTCTGAAGTAGCTTAGTTACTCCTCATCACAATGAGTCAAACAAGACAAGGCAAACCTAGATGCAAAGGGAGAAATATTAGTCGTCTCTACCAATGGGCAAAATGCCTAGAAATTCTTAATCATTTTTCTACTACAGTAACATTTCTCTAGAAAAATCTGTTTAAACAATAAAATATATAAGTGAATGTTATGGCGCTCATCTGAATTCTAATCCTTTATCCATAGTTTTCTTCATTTATTTAATGTGAGTTTTGGTCATGTTATCTGATCTTACACAATATTGGTTTTCTCACCTGCAATTGGTATTGTTTTAAGGATTTTGGGGGTTTGTGTATATAAGTTACATGCAACAATTAGAGATTCAGGACCATTGTAAATTCTCAAAAAATTGGTAAGCATTGTTACCATTATTGCCTGAATTATTCTAGACACGGAAAAGGGATGAAATAATCATTTCTTCATATTTACTTTGGAATAAAGTTTTATGATTTTTAGAAGTAGTCAGAACTGAGAAGACACTAAAGTAATTTGGTAACATCAGGTCCTTGGATTATTCTTGCTTTTCCAGATTAATCTTGCCTCCTGCTGATTTTGGTGTTTGTTCTGTGCATGTGGTGGGCAAGACATTAGAGCACACTATAAAGGCTGTCACAGTCGGGTTCCAGGTTGTCATATTTTATTGATATTAGTATGTAGATGGTGCTTAATAGGAAATGAAGGACCCTACAGATTTTTTTTTTGGTTTCAAGAATTTGCTTTCACTCACTGAGAGAAAAAGATCAGAAAGATTTTTAAATCAATCTATCGAGCTAATAACATGAGAACCGTAAAGTGAGCCAGTCTGTAGTGTTTGCTCCTGGCTTTGAAATGGTGTTTCATTATTCACAAACAATCTTCCTGAACTTTTTCGTTGGATTTTTATGAGAAGAGTCTCTGAGATTGTACTTAAATATTCAGTTTGTGGCCTTTGCTTTATTGTTAATATGTGCTTCTTACAACAATTTAAAATGTATTTCTCGTAGTGGTTGTAATTATACATAGATTAGTCTGAGACACACATTTGCTGCTCAACTGTGTTATCTTGACACAATTTGGTAGTGAAGCTAAAGGAATCCTTTTGTATAAACTCATTGTCCCTTTAACTCCCATTATCTTTGTTAGATTGGATATCACTAATATTTTCTTAAGTATTTGCTGTGTTTTTTATTAAAATGTGTTGGTATTAGAAGGATTTAAAAATGATCCCTTTAGGCCCTTTAAGTCATGACTGAGAAAAAAATAAAATACGACAACCAACCTGGATATCTACTGAAATCTGGAAGGATTTGGGGTCTCCAGGAAGCCAGAGGAGTTCTCATACTTAGGGGTGCTTCACTCCAGTTTTCAGAGGGGCAAACATTCTCAGGGAATGGCAATAAGTACTGTGACATTGTGTGGTCAGCATGGCAGAGCTGGGAGTTAATGCCATGCCTGCCTCGTGCCGAAAGTTTTTGATCTTTCCTCAATGGCAAGGCCACTCCTGGGGGCTGGAGGGTGTTTTGCTTGTTAGGGGCTTTTGCTGTTTTTACAGCTCAGCTTCCAGAACCCACATCCACCGAGGGCTCTAACCTCTGGACTTCTTTAAACTCTACGGGCACTGAACTTTGCGTGCACAGACACACCAGCACGCACAGATACACACAAGTAAAAATAAAATCAATGTTTTAATAATAAGTAAATTAAAGGCTGTACTTTAAGGCTGTTATAATTTTATATATTTCTTCTGATGGCTTCAAATATTACTGAAGAAAACTAGGGGGCATATGGAGAGGTCGTTTGTGTAAAACTTAGCTGAATTAAACAGAAAATCCAGGAATTTCTGAGTTTACAATACTTTTGAAATCACAGAAATGTCTGGGGTGAAAAGAAATCTTAGCTTTATTTTTTTAATTTTAATGTAACATGTCTTTTTATACATACAGATTGGCCTATATCTCACTATATGATTCTTATTGATCTTCAACTCATAGTCCTGTTGCTCCTACCTCCCAGTTGGTGGGATTTCATTCACACATCACGACATCCTTGTGACCTTTTAGGTTGAATCAAACCCATTTTAGAGATGTTGAGCCACTGATAACATTATTTTATGCAGGAAGATTGCTGTTAACCTGTATTATTCCATGATGATCAGGCACATACTTAGGTATTTCACAAGGCTGCCGAGTTTGGCTTTAGTAACTATATTGCGGATATTGGTAATACAGTACTGTCTTACACTAAATGCAGGAATAGAGAAAAGCTAACGGATTCGGGCTGTCAGTAAGTATATTGAGTGATCAGTTCAGGTTTGACTCCAAGCTGTAGTGGCCTTTGGGATCAGCACGAGGATAGTCGTCTTCTTAGAAAGGGCTTGGGGCTGGGCACTTGATGATGCCTGGATTGAGGAAGATCACTGAGAATCCAGCCATCCCTTATTTTAGCACTGCACAGGACTCATTTCTAAGCACAGAGCAACTCAGAAACTGCATGTTCATGTGCTCTGCTAGTAACAGCCTGAATTCTATCTATCCTTACCTAACTGAAAGGCCTGTTCATGTGAATGGTTTTTGTTTCTGGCTAGCCTGCTGTAATAGGGTGTATTCTGAGCCATTTAAAGAAAGGTGAATGCATGGATTTTGTATCTGTGTGTAAGCAAGTGGCTTATTAATAAGACAGAGATAGGGTGGTGAAGTGACTCTGTGAATAAAGTGCATGATCCATGAGTGTGACAACCTAAGTTCAGCATCCATGGAGAACCAGGTATGATGGGCTTTGCCTATAAACCCAGTGTGGTGACAGGTGGAAACAGGCAGGTTGCAGGGGATTGCTGGCGAGCTGCAGTAGTGAGCTCCAGGCATAATGCAAGACTCTCGAAATATAAAGTGCAGACCATCTGAAGGAAAATTTGACTACTGTTGACCTCTGTCCTCTACATGCATGAAAAAAAATATATGAAAAATATTTCATATATGAAAAAAAATACCTGCATACACATGTTACACACACACACACACACACATCTCCAGCATCTTTCTATGAAGAGACTTACTTGAATGAAATGCCAAATTTTTCCTAGCAGTAGCTTCATCTATATGCCTTTTTCTTTACATTTGTGTTCCCCTCCTTCCTCTTGCCCCTCCGACCGTCTCTTCCTCTCTTTCATTTCCCAGTAAGCACTCCCCTCAACAGCTTGCTGCATTCTTCACTCATCCATCAATGACCCTTGGGCTTCCTGGGCTCTGCTTCTTTGGAGAAAAGTTTGCCCTGCCCCCTTCATTAGGCCTGGTGCCTTGATCCTCTGATTTTAATTCTGCTTAATCCTACTATATACAAAGAGCTATTTAAGACAAATCTTTTTAGTACATGCTGGAAAGCAGATCTATAGTAAAACAATTATAAAATCAT